>NC_085138.1:259326590-259689090 GCF_035046485.1 Aedes albopictus
CTTTAACGGTGTTGAGATAATTCGATATTCTGAATCTGCATGTCAAACTGAGCCGAAATCCAAATTTTCATGAATTTTGGAGTCTGGGAACCTATTTTAAAATCAATTTGAAGTTTGTATGGGAGCGATTTGTCGAATCACCCCTCGTCGCAGTTTGTACTGGACGGAGCTGTCAAACAGTTGCCCAGCTGTCAAAAGGTGATTTCAAAAAATCTTTTTGAAATTGATTTTAGGTACCTAAACAAAGTTCTAAAAATCTGAAAAAAATCATAGTGACTCAGAAAAAGTTGCTCTTTCGTATAAAACCAAAAAAACAATACATTTTTTTAAATTTAAAAACCTAATTGAATAAAATTGATAATACCACAAAATAAAAAGTCTGAAAGCGTTTTTCGGTAGTTTTCCACTTGAACTTGCTAGGAAAAATATAAAAACCATTGTTTATTTCAGTTTTTGCTAATAAATCACTTGCACCAACTATAGGTACACGGTTCCTATTATGGAGGTAGAATTTAACATTGGTTCCTATAGTGGCGTATCTCATTGAATTCTTATGGGACCCACCACTATAGGAACACTACCACCACTATAGGTGCAAGGGAGCAGAAAAATTAAGGAAAATAATTGTTTAAAATAGGTTTTTCGGCAAATCCATCTCACAAAACTGTATTAATGTTATTAATTAGCTATGATGCATCTATTAAAAATGTCATTTGCAAGCTTTATGGTCGAAATAGTGATAAATTGCCACTACCACCACTATTGGGTTTTTAAATTAAGAAAAATGTATCAATTTTTTGATTTTATACGAAAGAGCACTTTTTTCTGAGCCACTATGATTTTTTTCAGATTTTTAGAACTTTGTTTTGGTACCTAAAATTAATTTCAAAGAGATTTTTTGAAATCACCTTTTGACAGCTGGGTAACTGTTTGACAGCTCCACCCAGTACAAAATGCGACGAGGGGTGATTCGACAAATCGCTCCCATACAAACTTCAAATTGATTTTTAAATAGGTTCCTGGGCACCAAAATTCATGAAAATTTGGATTTCGGCTCAGTTTCGCTTGCAGATTCAGAATATGGAATTATCTCAACACCGCTAAAGAAGCCAATTGGTACTACCTCCACTAAGGGAGCTTTTACCCTATTTAATCCAGGGGGATGACGAAGGGCCAGAATCATCAACCCAACATTCGATTCAACATGGCGTCTAATGTTTTTGTTTTGATTGCCTAATTCATGGAAAAAATGCGCTGGAAACATCGACACTGCTTCGCTGCTACATATATTTAATACCGTGCAAAGAGATAAAGAAAGAATTTCGTTTGAAATGTGTAATTTCCGAAATAAGCACTAGCAGCACACTAGCCACCAAGCGAGCCACACACCCGTAAACCAGGAGCATGTTAGGGTAGACCGACCAGAAAGTGGGTACTAAAACGCGCCATACCAAAAACGATGATGGGTAGAGCGGCGATGTACCGAGTTTGGCAGCTGTGTCTCCCCACTGATTTAATAGAATCGAATCGAAAGAATGATTCGTGAAGCTTACACCACAGACAAACAGACGTCTCACTCTACCAACTTTCCATCGTTTCTCTTTTTAAAGAATTATTCATATATTCGGTAGTTCGCAAATCTCTTGCTCATGACGCTCGCATCGTTTTTGCTCCTGTTTGACGTCCCGCATAGAGAAATACAGTTTGCCATACATTTCAAACAGTAAATTTGCTTTATACGGTACGGTTAATGTGCCACAGATGGTGGCTATTATGTTCAACAATATGATACCCAAAATTATAGACAGTTATTAACAGTTTGAATGTCCCATACCAAACTTTAACCTTATATTTTAGTGTGCACACATTGTCAAAGTAAATGAACATGAACATTCGTAATAAATGGTTGCAATAATCAATCACACTATATCAAACGGTTGGTAATTATGCTAGCGCAACACACTAACACCGTCATATTTCACAGTGCATAACACCTTCTTAACAGCATGGCAAACAGTTGCTCCTATTCGTATTTGTGAACGACACAATTGGAGAAGCATCATTTAATTTCTTTGCAAGCTTTGAAAACAAAACATTGCGTCTTCGTCGTCGCGGGAGCACCGAGAAAACTAATTGGTCACTTTCTGGTAACCGGAATCTGGTCTGCTGAGCCTAGGACTGCAGTATTCATCGTTTAACCAGAAGAATCAACATCCTCGAGGTGAGTTTTGCGCATCGGCTGCTTTCAACGAAATTCTTATGTTCTATATGTGATTTCAGATCGCTTCTTGGATTGACCATCGGGCATTTGGAAGGTCGGTGCGGAAGAAGCTGCTTGAATGCTTGAAAGGACCTTGAACGGTTACCGCAGTTTCGATGCTAAATCGTGCCCAGCGAGTTAAAAGTCTCCTGGCCTCCCCGGCACCTCACAGTCCAACCACCCATCGCATGTCGTTCCGGCAGAGTGTATCCGCGAAGAATTCCACCTCAGCATCCAACGCATGCCGGCCGATTCTCCACTTTCATTCCGCCAAATGCAATCTTTCCATTGATGCACACCGTGGAGAATGAATTCGTTTCTGATGTCGGAAATGATCGATAACAACTTCAAGTGTGTCCACGGTGTCCACCGTGAGCGCGTTGGTGGCGTATCCTTATACCGCAGTGGAATTCCTCTTTAAGAGATACTATTTATGTTTGAATGTTGAGTGATCATGTGATTTTATAAATCTGGAAGTCTGGTCGGAACGACGCAAATTTCTTTCTTTTTTATAAAAAATATTCTTTAATTATCAATAAAAAGGCCATTTTTATATTAAAATAAGGTAATTGTTAAATTGTATTCGAAAAATATCTGATTGAAATTGGAGGCAATACAATGGGGGCTACGGTACCGTACTGCACAATAAAGCAATCATTACATATGCAGTGCTTATTTTTGTTCCGACTTTATAGGTCAACTATTATTGAACTGTTTGCTTAACAGTAAACAGAGAAAAAAATGGATAGTATATTGACCTTCTGGCAAACTGTAATCGAAAAATTTTGTTCGGGAAAATGAGTGTTTTTTTATTGTAACATAACTTAACCGCCTATTCCCCATACTGTAATTTGCTCGAGAACCATCTACCACACTGTTGAAACCGTTGACGGTACTGTTGGTTTATTGTTATGTTGGGTGTTATACGATACTGTTGAGATACTGTAGTAGATAGTTGTGAACAGTATGGCGAACAGTTCTTGCACCGACAAACCGACGTGCCAGCTCATACAACTTTTCCAATTTTTCTTGGCAAATAAGTTCTCCTTTTAATCACTAGCTTCATCTGTTCGATGATTTACACGGCTTCCTCTTTATGTGTGCGTGCGTACAGGAACTTTACCTTGTCAAATTATTTTACACATTTTGAAGTAATAACCTACATTGAATGTTTTCCGCAATAAGAAGACATTTCGTTATGAACGTTGAAATTAATTTCATCCGGTGAAAGATTTTATGTTTGGGATATTTGATTTCGGACTTATTGACTATTTTGTTTCATATATCGAAGGATTTCTTTGAATAGCTTCATTGCATGGTTGATTGTATCTTCTATTGGTGAGATAGAAATAAGAGTGTATGTGATGTTTACATTGATCAGCTGGAAATTTTCGCGCTGTTTTATGACATCTTTTTCAAGGTTTCTTTTGTCAAAAGACGAAAATGACAGAACGAGTTACGATTTTTAAACGTTTTGAGGTTAGAATTTCTTGCCAATCTTGGAAACAGAGTGACACGTCGGTTTGTCGGTGGTTCTAGTATGGTCCATGGTTATGCGGGGTTTCCTCACTACCGCCATCTACTCAATGTGTTTGCGCAACACAGCGTAATTAGCACTGGGCGATTATGATTTTGTGACGATGGTTTCAATCGCACTTTGTTCCAAGTGATTGATTGATTGATTTGTCTTTATTAGAGAGACTTTCAGCCCTTGGCTGGTTCGTCTCTTGTTCCAAGTGATACATCTGTTTGTCTGTGCTTACACCATAGACTAATTTCTAGACCTCGATGTACCCTCGGATGTACCAAAGAAAACCTTTAGATTTTGTGTGTCCAGTCCGGTACCCAATAACATTCATTACCGTGTAAATAGCCTTTAAGTGAATTATATTAAGCGCGTTACACCGATCTGACGGTACTTGAATGCGGAAAAAATCGAGACCAAGACACCGCTGCTTACACCCAGATAAAATGAATATGATTAAGTCGGATGCGAGGTCGGATGGAATTCATAACGTAGACGTTCACTGGGTGCAAACTGTTTAACTGCAATGCTTTTTAAGTACAAGTTTATACTAAGTGCAATAATTTTGCAGTTATGACATCGCTACCCGTCAAAACCGAGGTCAAAACGAAATGTCAACAGCGATGCGACGTTTTTCGCATACATTTTGTTGCAGTGCGATGTTTTCCATATGAACATTGGCTGGCTGCATTCTGCAGCATCGCTACAAATTTAGTAAAACGGTAGTTAGACGATTGATTTTGTACTAGTAGAGTACAGTAGACGTTCGCTCGGTGCAAACGCTTTAACTGCAATGATTTTTAACTGCAAGTCCGCTAAGTGCAACAATTTTGCAGTTATCGCACCGCTATCCGTCAAACTGAAATGTCAACAGCGATGCGATGTTTTTCGCATGCACTTTTGCTGCAATGCGATGTTTTCCGAATGCACATTGGCTGCATTCTGCAGCAACTGACAATTCTTTGACGTATGTCAGTTGTTGCAGTTATCGAATTTCATTCGGTAAGTGAAACATAAACATGTTGCAGTTATCGAACGTTTACTGTAGAATATAATCGATAGTTTCGTATCGCAATGGTTTCGGGACAAAAAACGTGAATTTAATTTTCGTCGCTCACGGAACACCTTGTAAACATCTCGCTGAACTGTCAGACAAAGTAAGGTTGGATTGTGAACTTGAAAATAGCGTTTGTGAACATTTTTAAATGTAAAGGTCATAAAAATTAGATTATAACCCGGATAAAAACTAACCATAGGGTGTTTGGTGAAAACTATTCCTGCACCATACAGTGTACCAGCTACAATAATGTATATTGTAATGAAATGGTTCACTAAAAGCTTCGCACATTGTAGCTACTATACATTTACATTCGATTTATATGTAACACTATATTACAGTAGACGTTCGATAACTGCAACATGTTTACGTTTCACTTACCGAATGAAATTCGATTACTGCAACAACTGACAGACGTCAAAAAGCTCTCAGTCGCTGCCGAATGCAATCAATGTGCATTCAGAAAACATCGCACTGCAACAAAAGTGCATGCGAAAAACATCGCATCGCTGTTGACATTTCATTTTGACGGATAGCGGTGCGATAACTGCAAAATTGTTGCACTTAGCGGACTTGCACTTAAAAAGCATTGCAGTTAAACCGTTTGCACCGAGCGAACGTCTACTGTATACTGTTTTTCTTACGTTTGAACCATTCACTTTTCCGAAACATTATTTTTCCGTGCATTTTTAATTATTTATTCAGTTTTAGATTTTTTCCGTGCTTTGTTTTGTTGATCTTTGTGACTTTTAAGGGTAGTACGCACCTGATAAGTACTGTGGAAAAAGATAGGCCAAGGAACGGTCAAGAAATGATTTCGCTGTTAAAATTTCTTGAGTGGTCCGCAGCTGGAAAGAAATGAAAATTGTGTAACGCTCGTAACGCCTGCCGGGCATATCAAATGGAGCTGTCACTTTTCCTTGCGGAAAAATATTCCGTTCAATTATTCCTCAAGGAAAAGTGACATTTCTTCCCATACTAATCAGTTGTCAAAATTCTTTTGGTAATTAGAGGGATTTTTTCTGGAGTGCTTTTCTTACCAGGTGCGTACTAGACTTTATGATGCAAAGGAAAGGAAAGAAAAAAGTGAATAAGTTGAAACATCAATTTAAAGTCAATAAAATGTTTAAATAAGTACACGAAAAGAAATTTAATAATTTTCTTCATAAGTTTCAATTTATGTTTTTCATTAGATGCGCCTTAATTACTTTTATAACATCATCTTATTGCACTCATTTTAGAACTTAATATCATGAATAACATATCCTTATACCATGTATAAGTTTTGTGTTATGGTCAAAATGTATAAGTTTTAACTAATAATTTTGTTAAGATCGGGCTTTGAAAAATAACCCCTTCATAAACAAAACGGTACCGTTGTATTTTCGAACGGAGGAAGCCATTGTGGCTCGTTTTCTTTCGGCCAAGCTTTCAGCGCTAGCAAATAAAAGTGATTTAGAGGTGTGTAGCGACATCAAAGGCAAAGAGTACTTGTAGATTACGGTAGGTACTAATAATTAATTATCTTTTTCAGTGATATATCTTATGAAATTTTCCTCTTCGACAGAGTTGAAGCCGACGGAGTTGATTCCGGCAGGAATCATGAAAGCACCGGCTGAATCGCTGCTGTCTCCCATCTCCACAGTTCCGTCTTCGTCTCGGTCTTAGTGGTCAGCAAAATACACGTTCCCCAGAATTTCTTCAGCCGAATCCTTGAACGTTTGCGGCATTGTACGTCCGTCGCTGTCTGAGTGGATCAGGCAAGAGCTCAAACTTCCTCTTATATTCGCCATGAGATGCCTAGAACACGATTCCAAGAAGGCTCGTTCGATCCCCAGATGATTAGTCGGGATCCGGACTATTTTTTTTCAATGCTGAAGTGATTTTATCGAATAAATAAATATTACGCCAGACTCAATGCTAAATCTATTTCCTTTAATTCTTTTTTTAATAATGAAGAAAAAAAATAAATTAGAACCAATAATCAAAACATACGACAGTAAATTTTATTCGATATGATAAATAAATACTATATTGCGCGCAAACCCCAAAATTTTATTCCCACCTTTGGGTTTCCGCGCCGAAGACCCAGCGCCAGATTCGGCGACAAAGAAAACTGACAGCAGTCGCCGGACAGTTGGCAATCCTGATATTTGACGGCGGCCGCCAGGTAGTCATGGGAGTGGATTGTTGTCATGCAAATAGATCTTTTCGCTGAAAATGCATGTGTATTGAGTTATTGTTGACAGATTTTCTGCAGTGTTAGTGTGAAATTCAGCGATTTTCTGTATCGCGTAAGCCTTCGCTGGATGAAAACGTCATGTTGTTCAGCGTAGCAAGGAAAATTTTCAGTGAAAAAAGCAATAACACTTCTAATACTAGTCATTACAATTAGTGAATAACATTCATAAGCTAAACTTATAATTTTTATTTATTGTGTGTTATGCACTATATTACACTTTCCAATACACACTATTAGGAAAACGAAATGGCAAAAATGTATAACATTTTCTCATACATTCGATATGGAAATTTCTTTTCGTGTAGTAAACCAGTAGGCGAATTCCGGCGCACTTTTTCTTCGAAGAGAAGGAAATTTTCTTGCTGGTGAGCAATGGAAGAAAATTTATTCTCTTCGAAGAAACTGTGCGCCGGAATCCGGCCACAGATGTCTTAAGAATCGCAGATCCAAGAGATATGGCGGGCTAGGTATGTAGAGTGTGATGAGAGGAATACGATTGACGAACTTTATCTTCAACGTAGAGCCATCTTTAACATATGGACTGGACTGAATACTGAAAGAAATTCTAATATAGGTTCGTCTGTGGGTTCGCTTCTTAACCTAACTTATACTTGAATCGAACTTGACAGTTTTCTAATGAGTTGTTAAATACATATGTACGTGTATTTCAAACTTTAGTCAAACTGGAGCCTCAATATTGCAATAACGGTTAAGCACGCTGTAATGATACTTATGTACCTCGTCACCCACTTCATGCAACTACATTAGTGGTCTAATAATGCTCAGCGCGCTCGGCATAGTTCCATCATGCCGCTCAAAGTGTTGCCACAAATAATGCTTAGTTTGCGAAACCCGGTTATCTGGCTGGTGGGGCATGGGAGCCTAAGCTTCAACTGTTAATGTAATCAGAGACTACTCAGACCTGGACTCAGAATTAGACGTGGGCGATCCAATATATGAAAGGTTATCCAAAACGCTCTGGAGAATTGGGTTTTTAAATTAAGAAAAATGTATTGATTTTTTGATTTCATCCGAAAGAGCACCTTTTTCTGAACCACCATGATTTTTTTCAGATTTTTAGAACTTCATTTTGGTACCTAAAATCGCTTTCGAAAAGATTTTTCGAAATCACCTATTGACAGCTGGCCAACTGCTTGACAGCTTCGCCCAGTACAAAATGCGACGAGGGGTGATTCGACAAATCGCTCCCATACAAACTTCAAACTGATTTTTGAATAGGTTCCCGGGCACCAAAATTCATGAAAATTTGGATTTCGGCTCAGTTTGACATGCAGATTCTGAATATGGAATTATCTCAACATCGCTAAAGAAGCCAATTCCCAAAGCGCATTCTCATAATGCTAGTAAGCCTAAGATGCCATTAACAGGAGGAAAATGACAAGATAATATAACATTACATGGTTTATGTAATGTAAACCAATACAACATAACAAAAGAGAACCATTCCAAAACCATTTAATTAAATGTATATCCAGTGGTAAAACTACAATTAAAAACAATAAATTTACGGTACATTTTGTTGTTTGAAACCATATGTGTACCATACAATGTACGGTTTATTAAAACCCACGTATCAGTATTTATAACAATTCATTTACAATACAGTAGACGTTCGCTCGGTGCAAACGGTTTAACTGCAATGCTTTTTAAGTGCAAGTCCGCTAAGTGCAACAATTTTGCAGTTATCGCACCGCTATCCGTCAAAATGAAATGTCAACAGCGATGCGATGTTTTTCGCATGCACTTTTGTTGCAGTGCGATGTTTTCTGAATGCACATTGATTGCATTCGGCAGCGACTGAGAGCTTTTTGACGTCTGTCAGTTGTTGCAGTAATCGAATTTCATTCGGTAAGTGAAACGTAAACATGTTGCAGTTATCGAACGTCTACTGTATAATGTATGGTTTTGCAAAAAAATATATATGGAGAAAAATAATTTTTTATATTGTTACGATACTTAACAACCCGTATAGTATATTGTAAAAATTTTATTTACAATTTACTGTATGGTGTTCTACATTACATTTTATTGTTTTTGTATTTTTATTTTTACAGTGGTTTCTATTGTAAAAATATGGTTTTAAATAGTACTGTTACAATACAACGTTCGGTTTTTCTACTGTATTTTTTACAGTAGACGTTCGCTCGGTGAAAACGGTTTAACTGCAATGCTTTTCAACTGCAAGTCCGCTAAGTGCAACAATTTTGCAGTTATCGCACCGCTATCTGTCAAAAACAAAACGTCAACAGAGTTGCGATGTTTTTCGGATGCAACACAGCTGCATTGTGATGTTCTTGAGTGCACTTTGGCTGCGTCCAACAGCGATTGACAACTTGATGACGGCTGTCAGTCGTTGCAGTTAGCGAATTTCATTCGGTAACTGAAACGTAAACAAGTTGCACTTATCGAACGTCTACTGTATTCGGGAAGTTTGCAATTTTATCGGTGATGCTTCCCCATGCTTAAAAATCGGTGCTTCTCGCATAGAGCTTGCTGACGTTTATTCACCTCTCTCTTTCAAGCATGCAGGCGGGATAGGATTTGTTTTCATCGGGAAACCTTTCCTGATGACAACAAATCCTATTCCGCCTGCATGTTTGAAAGAGAAAGGTGAATAAACGTCAGCAAGCTCTATACAATAAATCAAGATTGAGTTAAAATAAGGACGAAAGTAACATGATCGATTTCTCTTCTTCAAATTAAAGTGAGAAGATGCACACGCTTAGATCAGTTTACCTTTTTTCCAAAAAGTGCACAACCGCAAATATGCGTAAATGATACTCAAATATAGGTTAACAAAACTCAAATATGGGTAATGTGGACACAAATATGAGTAATTGTAACCCAAATATGGGTTAATATTACCTATAAATGAGGTTGTGCACTTTTCCAAAATATGAGTTTTATTTACCCATATTTGCGTAAAGTTTACGCAAATTTGAATAAAATTTACCCATATTTTAGAAAAATAGGTAAACTGATCTTAGCGTGCAAGTAAGTTTGCACTTTTTGACCATAAAACGCTATAGGTTGGGATGCGATCTTGCGTCCAAACGTAAAAAAGTTCAGTCAAACTTGCATCTTGTCGCTTTTATTTGAAGAAGAGAGAGTCGATGAAGAGAAATCGATCATGTTACTGTCGCCTTTATTTAAACTCAATCTAGAAATAAACTTTTCCCAGGTAGCAGCGCGTACCTTCGAACTCTGGAATAGGCTGTTTTCAAACGTAACGCGAGATATTTTCACGACGATGTTATTGTCCGATACCAACCGCATCGTCTTCGTTTCGTCATCCTTTTTGTGCCTTTCTTCGCGGTAATGTTTTGATGATTGTTAATGATGACAAAATGACCGTTTGTCATTGGTGAGGGGGAGGTGGTGTGGTGAGCGAGAGTAGCCGGTGCTGAGAAGAGAAGCTGGTGATGTTGTCAAAATTGATCCACAATCCTTTTCTGACGTGTGCTTGTTGTTGGTTTCTTCTCTCGATTCGATTCGATCCGTCTCGTTCCATGTCCGTGTCGTGTGTCGTCGCTGATCTGATCCGCAAGCTAAACTTTTGTGTCCGGTTTGCGCCGTGGTCCTGTGACCAATATCCGCGGAATTGACCGGGTAAATCTGTGACAGTACCCGTGGAACCAAAGGTAATAGTTTGAGACCGGTCGTCGGACTGCGCTTACGTGTAATTGTCCGGAATGCGAAACAATTGATATTGATGTGATAAAACTGCGGTAAAATTGGTCGATTTGCGATAAGAAGAAACATAGTGCAGTGCAGTCAGGTACATAGTGTACCGAAGAAGTTGCTCACTCGCGTGACTATCGGGAGGCAATTTTGCTTGGGGCCCCGAATCGGGAGACGGGGAATCGGTAGTGGCCGCGCCGGCGAAGAAATCGAAGCTCAAGTGGAAGACAAACAACAGGGGACACTATCATCAAAGTGTGCGGTGGTAACTGCGTTCCATCGAAGTAATACGTCGAAGACCCGCCTGGAAGGCGACGGAAACACCTTTGGGGTACGGAAGAGTAGTAGGCTGTGCTGCTGGTTATCTGCAGCAGTCAGTAGAGTAGAATGCAATTGAATGATTTGCGTTCGCCCTAGTTTCTGATCGCAACGTGCGTGTCTAATTAGCGTTGGGGAAAGTTGAGTCAAAAAAGTTAAATATTTTTTTTTTTGTTAAAGTGTTTAGTTGGTTTAGTGCTTCATAAAGTATGAAATCTCCCGGTGGATCATTTAGTGGTGGCTTCGCGGATTTCCTGGGTAGCATTTTCAATGTGCGTTTCCCGGGGGGTAACGGAGGAAAAGAAGGCGATAGAAGAGGGGGCAAGTATGACTACGACTACGAGGGACTTGCCCAAGAATCGCTGAATGGCGGTGGTCATAACATGCAGCATCAGCAGCTTGGACGTGGCCTCTTCAATGGATTCATCAGCAGCAGCAGGGTGGTGAGCGAGAGAAACAAAGTAGCCTTAGCGTCGTCCGTCAACTCTACATCTTCTCGCGTCTCTGTCTACTACGATCTTTCTGTTTTCCTGCATCTTTCTTCCCTCGCTATTTGGTGCAAAGTGTGTCACATATCGTCAGAATGAGGTTTCTCGTTCCCTAACTGTAAATCTGACTTGAACTAACATCTTCTTTCGCTCGGACAGTAATCAATTGGATTGTCTTTATCTTGTCCCAATGTAAAACCCATGTACATTTTACTTCATGGATTATTAAAGATCTTAGAATTCTCTGTTAGCAGCTTAGTCGAATATGGAGCATCTATCTACCATAGGTAATAACATTCTCAGACTTTGTTATGGATCGTTCTTTTCCTCACTAAAACCACCCACTTCTGACAGTATGGACGAACCCTTGAGTCATCTATGACTTGATTGTCATTTTTCCCTTCTTAACCCTGCTTAGCTCATAAGGCCATTCTGATAAAGAAAGATCCCGCAGAAGTGAGTTCCTTCATGACATCATGTCCCTCGGTTTATGTTGAGAGATATCAAGAGAACGAAACATGTATTCTGCCATTCATAACTCTTTCTCCTTAATAGTGTGCGTGTGCTGGTGTGTATCTTCCTCCAATATATACATTCCTCTAGATTAAATCCCTTTATCAGTATCCTGTTTTCCAACACATAAGCAAATTGTTATTGCTCCTTTCCGATCGAGCAGAAAGTTTTGCTCTCTCTCTCTGCTCTGCTCTGGGGGGTTAATGCTGTTTTCCTGCGACTTTGCTTCTGCATGCGGTGGAGCAGAGAGAAAAGGAAAAACTGTTGCAATTTCACTTCGATTCGGTCGTAAGACCGAAGTTCCTCTTTGTGTAGGTTGCGCCGCAAGCGTTGTTGTACCGTATGCAGTACGATGCTTGTTAAACTGAATTTTGAAATATGTTTCTGGCGAATTTTTGAGCAGTTTTACGTTCTTCTATTTCAAGTAGTTTTTGAGTTAGCAAATTATACATTCAAATTGTGTGCCGCCAATTATTATTGTAGGACACGTTATGATTTTAAACCCAAATAATATGGGTAGCCACTTACTTACGATCTTTGAACCAATTTTCAAATGTTCGAAAAGTTTTCCCGATGCATAAGAGAAAAAAAAATATTTGTATTTTATTCGATATTCTACGGTAATGCAAAACCTCGAATTGACCATATGCTCAGATTTTGATATTATATTCGTATAATTACATCATATTAAATATTATATCAATTATCAATTAAAACCTAATTGTATTTGTGGAAAGATTTCCAGATATTTAAGAAAGAGGAGTTTTTGAACACTTCAGTTCCTGGAGAAGTCTCTGAAACATCCCCTCCGAAATTATTAAAGAATATGCTTTGATGCTCATGTTTGCAACTCTTGTAATTCCCTGCAACTAGAATGTTTTTTGAGCAAATTATATCACAGAGACAAATGCATTCAAAGTCGTAACCAAACCAAACCAAATTTGATCAACATTGATTCCCCTCAAAAAATTATGATGGATTTTATAGACATTATTTACTTACAACTGTTGAAGTTCCTGGAATATGTTGATATGGAATTGAATAAAAAATGCAAATGTTTTTCTTGGATTTTGCGCAAATTTGCTTAAATGATTTGATTCTCGCGCGGATTTGGTTTAAGCGGTTCAGTCAAGCGAGTTTTGTAGAGTGTACATGATTATGCTTTTATTTAACTCTGATTTGCATCAGTGTTTCGTGTAGAATTGCCCTTCAATTATTCACCAACGATTGACGAATAACTCCAGCGTACTTTGTTTTGTAATCTTACATGTGATCATACTGGTCATTGTTCGGGGACTAGCAGAGTCTTAACCAGATTCGGGAGCAAATGAAAAACACGTCCTTACTACTGCAAGACTGAACGCAAAGAGAAAGTTTTACTCGAAATCCAATAGTCTATTTTATGAGGCTAGTCAAACGACAGAAGTCTGAAAATATCGATAATAAAGATAATAACAATTTTTCAGCGGGTGTTTTTTTTTTATTTTTATTTATATTGGTCGAAAATTTTTACAAAGCGTCCCAGGAATTTGATATAGTTAGATATTTTCACAAAGAAAGAGAAGGCCAAGGGCTGAAAGTCTCTTTAATAAAGACAAACCAATCAACAAAGAAAGCGAATCACTAAGTGTTTCGGTTCTCTAAAAGGCAGAATGAAATTTCAACCAAGCTAGTTCATTCCGGGACTAATGGCAATTTATAATAGAGACACATTAATTTCCGGGTAATGGGTCAGTCACTGACCAAAGAATTCAGTTTTTTTTAATTTATTTTTTAATCATCTTCAGCTAGTACTGACTAAATAATCTCAAGGGCAAACGGGATGGTCGAGGAAATATCCGCCATTGCTCTGTTGCTACTAAGATGGTAATCTCAGATACTACTTCATATTTTGCAACAAAAACCTATCATTGTGTGTGCTCACTTGCAGTGCATATGCTGAATGGTTTTCAGCATCTTCAGTGCGATAGAACTTCCATGTGGCCCCCCTTGGGGAAAATCTTCAAAATCGCGAGGCAAATTGTTAAAAAGAGAGGAAAGATAGGAAAAATATCACGGCGTCCCGTTTCACCTTGAGGATAAACGTTCAATCCAGTCTCAATTTTGCCTACAAACTTTAGAGGCACAAATCTGACAAAAGAAGCATCGAACCACACTGCATTTGTTTTCCTGGCTTTGATCACTTGCAAAAAGAGGCAGATAATCCAAATCAGGCGTATTTGTTTACGAGTTTTCAAAATTAGTGCTCTTGAAAACATGAGTAGGGGTTCAAGTTGGCCATTATTGCAGTCATGTTTGTATTCTCTTGTTTTACCTTAAGTTAAATGCCTAATATTATTTTAAATACGAGATGTATGATGTACTGTGGTTAAAATCAAACGCAAAATCGAGACTATTTACAAAGATATACGATTAAGGACAGACTTGTTAGAAACCCAAAATGGCCGCCACAATGGCCGACTTTGGCACCTACTCACGATTTTGAGGGCACAAATCTCTACGTAAACAAAACCAGTGCACCTGATCTTCTTATTTTAAACTTATTACTAGTGAGCAAGAACAGAATAATAAAATGTACTGTTGTTTGAAGCTTGCTTCTAGATATTTCTGCGTCTGAAGTTCTGATGCGCTGTTCAAGCGGGATTCCAAGACGTTTGTCCTTAACAAGATGGTCATGTGCGAGTATGGCTCTAATGGTGTTTTGCTAGAATTCGGCGAGTTTAGTTGAAAGTTTGTGGTGTGTAGAATTCTTCAGTTGCAGCAGCGTACATCACAAATCCGTTGGAATCCACTGGCGATCAATTTTTCTGTAAACACGAGCTTCTCCGCTCTGACGAAGCGTTTGTCGACAGGTACGAACCTACGTCATCATCATATGCCCAGAGAAGATGAGACAAGTTATAGTCACCATTAATCATTCGCAGAGTACCTGCCGATTGCTTTTTGTTTGATTCACAATTTTTTAAATGGAATCGGAATAGGCAACGTTTTTGCCTGCTGCACAGTTAAGCCTCAGGTAGATTGAACATATCCTCATATCCACATAGTCAGTCGTTGAGGAACGGTTGACAACAGCTCGTTCCAGCTTTCAGCATCTGTCAAGTCGTACATGTTCATGATTCGCTCGTTTGATTAACACGGTGATTCACAAATAGCGGTCAAAGTTGAGGTGATTCATGGGTGTAGGATCATTATATCATGTAGCATTCATCCAGGAAATCCTGACGGACTAGGGCACGTCGGTGTAGTACTAGAATTGTAGTAATGAGCTGAATTTTTGTATGGTGATGATGAGAAGGTGAATTCTCCGTTTCTGTAATGTAATGGTGCAAAAACTGGCACTTTTAAAAGCATTTCTGGAATATTTATACCTAGCACGTAGAAAAAAATTGTGATACAAATCTGGTATGGATTTCTGACCGATTTGATTATAGAATTTGTAGTTAACTCTTGGAAACAGCTCTGGGACACTTCATGAAGGACTTTTGATTTCTTCCCGAAGTTTTCAGATTTCTTCTAGAGGTTTAATTTTTTTTGATTAATTAACGATAATGTGATAATGTGGCATTATTCTTAGTACTGATTCAAATTTCAACCATCACGCAACAACAAAGACAATGTCGCAACCTGAATTCGGTGCGACAATCCACCAAATGTGGCATAGATTTGTTCCAACTTGAATGTAATAGGATACAGATCGTGGAGTTCAGAGATTTATAAGCTTTGAATTGCGGGTTTTGATGGGTAACTTCCAGTCGGTAAATAATGCAACGCTGTTGAAGATCCATCATCAAACAGTAGTTTTGATTTTGGGCCAGTAATAATTGATTATTCACGAGTTCACAGCAAATTTAGTTTCTGTTTTGTCATCAACAACTGCTGGATAAAGAGTAGTCTGTGCAAAGTTCTGGAGGGAATTTAAAAACTATCACGGTAGATGTTGCAAAATTTTGTTATTCAAGCATTCAAATCAATTTCAGTAAAGATCCTGGAAAAAAATTATAAATAAAAATTAAAAATTAAAATTAAAAAAAAATATTAAATTATATTAAACTTGCGTAGTATTGAGTAGGATTTTCCTACAGAAGCACTTTCTCACTTTTAGTGAGAACATTGTACGTATATTTTGGAAATCCTACCCTTAGGGATCAACATTAAATTCTTTATCGTGGAAGAATTTTCTTGCTTAGTCATTCATTTTTCTGTCGTAACTGCCGGTTTTACTTTCGATCACCACAAAAGTTGGGTATAGTGTTTGAATGTAAGCCTTATTAACTGCTGCATTCGTTCACCTACCTAATATCAACATTTCCAAATATTTCCAAACGATGAGCGATAGCTTACAAACCAAAAAAAAATCATAAATCAATTTGAAATGATTTGTTGATTCACCTCTCGTCGGATTTTCTACTGAGCCGTTTAAAGTTAATAATTGCTCATATGTCAAAAGGTGATGATGATGATGATGATGATGATGATGATTGTGTACCCACCATCAGCGCAAGGATTACCTATGGCTGCAGAGTCATACCGGAACGGAATGATCTACCTGATGGTTTGTTGTAGCAGGATAAGCTAAACTCACTGGAGACCTTCGGAAAACAACATGATAATTGTTATCTCGTGACAAAGTCTGGCCACCCCACGAACATTTGCCCGGAAACCAGTTCATTTAACTTCCTTAGGCTACCCCTCCGAAATCCCCATATATGTCATGTTCAAATATGAAAAGTAATAAGGAACGAACTCACCGGGTAATCCTGACCAGCTGGTTTTCTATGTTTGGCATTGGTCTCAGCATGCAAACGGTCCAACCATATTAAATGTGCACTCGTTCACACCACTCGCTGATTCTCCGATCGTCCATCGAAGAATCCGAAAAAAATACATAAGCGAGAATACCCGACGCACTGAAAAACAATCTCTTGGATACTAGCATTTCCGAACTCGGAATAACGACGAACACGAGCACCACGATGCGGACAATGTGGTCTCATGCCACCGAGCCATCGTCGATCGTTTACACAAAGTGCGAACAAAAAACACAAAGAAAAATGCAAAAACGCGGTAAAGACGAAATGCGGCATGTTTCAGCCTCCGCGCCCTGCTTGTCACCGCTCATATGTCAAAAGGTGATATAAAAAAAATCTATAAATAGCATTGGCGGAGAAAAAGGGGGGCAAGGGTGGGTACTTGACCCCCCTAACTCTAAATTTCCGATTACGCCAAAAAATGTTGCAGAAAAATTACCAAAATAAATAGAATCAAATTGACGCCAGAAAATTTAACTAGATACGCCAAAAAACGTTTCAGAAAAATTAACAAAATAAATAGAATCAATTTGGATCCAGCAAATTTCACTAGATACGCCAAAAAATGTCCCAGAAAAATAAATAAAATAGATAGAATCACTTGGGCGTCTGGAAGTAGAATTAGTTTTTCCAACTTAAAGAAAATATTTGCTTTTTGGTCGGCTCAAAATAGGGTTTATGTACCATACCTTGGCCTAACATGCAAGCTGCTTTGATAATTTTGACCATGACTCGTGAATTAATATCACTAGAAATGATATGTTGACCCTATCACGTACTCTAGATAATGCATGTTTCGCCATTTGGAAGTAAACTGTCGTAAATATTCAAGAACTTGCTAAATTACGTTGAAAAGATTCAATGCGATGGTATGTAAATGTTGGTCTATGATACAAAAATTTGCCTAATAATTGATACAACGTTGGCGCTAGAACTACTTATTCTCCCATTATTTCAATATTTCTGCTGAAGTCACTGTTTGTTCACCAATCTTACTTCAAAATTACATTTTTGGAGCCGAATTTTCACAAAACTATAAAAAAATCGCATAAAATACAGTTATTTCTTAATTTAGTAACGAAAACAACGCAACCCAATTATTGTGTTATATTTTTACAGTCACCGCAATGTTGTTGACGTCACTTTATCGATGTTTTTGACGTCACTTTACGAATGAGCCAAGATTTGGGTACATAGTGAAAAAAATGTCCTCAGTATTCGGCCCACATTCAATTTGTAAAATAGTTATTATTCGTTGAAAACAAATCCACTCCCGATCAAAAGTTTGGGGTCACCCCCTTAAAAACATGTCATTTTTTTAGGCCCATATCTTCGCCAATTTGCAACTGATTTCAAAACCCTAGGTCTCATTAACTTTGAACATGATTTAAAAGAAACTTTTTCAAAAAAAAAATGTATTTAAACTTAACCCAAACTTGTAAAATTTACTAAAAAATGAATATAAACTTACGACAGTGTCGACCAAATTTTAAGATGAGAGCGGTAATATAACCCATTTTCTATTAGCTTTCAACTGCTTTTTACAGAACTTATCAAAAATTCTTGAAAAAAAGTTATTAAGTAAATTAATCCTTGATATTATCGACCAAAAGTTTGGGGTCACCCCTCAAAATGATGTATCGGCCGAAAGTTTGGGGTCACTATCGTAGAGCATGGAAAAGTGATTTTTTGATATCTTTGTCATCTTTCATTCATTTTTAATTCTTCTTGGCTTATTTGAAACAAAATGAATGATACTTACTGCATAGACATTGAACCACACATATTTGTTGAAATTTACATACTAAAAATTAACGTAAAGTTGCCTCATTTTTTGAAGTGTGGTGAAATGTGCTAACTTTACATAGCATTTTTATATACAATTTTTATATAGTTAAAGACATCAAACGTAAATTTAGTTAATTATCTTCCAAATGGGCCAAAAAGAATTAAAATTGAACTCTTCTATGTTTTACGAAAGTGACCCCAAACTTTTGGCTGATACATCATATTCAGGGGTGACCCCAAACTTTTGGTCGATGACATGCAAGGTTAAATTACTTAATAACCTTTTTTTCTAGATTTTTTGGCTAAGTTCTGTAAAAAGCAGTTGAAAGCTAATAGAAAATAGGTCGTAGGGTAGGTAATCAAAATTTGAACCAAATTGCGGCTTTCTGAGGCAGTGCAAATTTTAAGTGATTTTTTCTCCCACATGGAAATAATTTACTACGGCAAAATCGTATGTACATGAAAGCCACGGGTATAAGCTTTCTGTTAAATGGTAAAAAGTTTGTTTTTGCACCGAAATTCATTGAAATATTTGATTTTTCATCAACTATGATTTGAATCTTAATTTGAACCATCGTAATCATATTTTGAACCAATTTCAATCTTAATTTGAACTACTGGCGGCAGCAGCTCGAGCAACTCACAAAACAGCCAATTCCATGCTAAACAATTAAAAAGCACATGAATCTGCTAATTCTCATATCTATTTTTCATTAGGCAGTGGAATCTCAACTCAGAATGTTCGAAATTCTTTAGGAATTTGGAACTTAAATTTGGAATTTTTCATCCCCCAAGAGTAAACAAAGCAACCACTAGCGCAATCTACAAGCCAACACTAGAAGCTCACCCCGTTTACTAGTTCAAATTTAGATTACAAATGGTTCAACTTAAGATAACATTCTCCAAGTAAGAATCACTTAAATTTGATAATTTTATGACAAATATTGCAAAATATTATTTGGTTGGTCGATTCTACGATAAATAAGCTTTCATTTGACGTGTTCACATATTGCGTGTGATACAATGCATGAACTGTACGAGTGCACCGAAAATGTGCTTTCTCTTGGGGAAAATGGGTGAAATCACAGTGATTTTTCAATTGCTTGTTTTCTGGAGATGAACCAGCCTCGGGCTGAAAATCTCCCTAATAAAGCTAATAATAATAATAATTGCTTGTTTTCCATGACAAAAACGCTGCTTTCAATGCTTTTTAAGTCCATGTTATCAGGTTATATTACGAAAAGCTGTTTAACATCTTTTCCGGAACAATATTTGCCTGAAAAGTACGTCGTTTTAATGAATTTTGAAATGGTTCAAATTAAGATTACAATTTGACTAGTTCAAAGTTTGATTTCTTACCCTATTACCGTTCTCATCTTAAAATTTGGTCGGCGCAACTTCCAGCGACACTGCCGTAAGTTTATATTATTTTTTTCTAGAAAATTTGGTAACTTTGGGTTAAGTTTACATACAATTTTTTTTTGAAAAAGTTTCTTTTAAATCATGTTCAAATTTTCTTTAACTTATTATCTTTTGAATGAAACCTAGGGTTTTGAAATCGGACACAAATTGGCGAAGATATGGGCTTAAAAAAATGACATGTTTTTGAGGGGGTGCCAAACTTTTGATCGGGAGTGTATACAAGTTCAACATAGTCAGTGTCTTTGGCCGTTGTATCAAATGTTCATTTATCGAAAAGTCAATTTGAAATGTCCCAGAATCATGCCATTCATGATCATGTGTATATACTACCCACTAAGCCGAAGAATCATGGCGTCTACAAAAGCTAAACAAAGCGATATTTTCATTCCATGATTGCTGATGCTTTAACCCTTTGAAGCCGGAATTTTACCAAGCGTTATTATGGAACTTTTTCTAGGTTTATCTGTTGTGTTGATGCTCAATAGCATTAAAAGGGTAGAGTATCATGCGGAATATTTTTTTCTGGATATCCTAGATTATCCAAACTGTTCTTCAGTTTAGATACTAAAGTCTACGGGTGTAACGGTAACTTCTTTCATTATACAAAGCTACGATTTGTAATCTATCACGTCCAGAAAGTTTTCTGCAAATTCAGTAGACTATCGGATCTGTTGGGATATCCTAGGACATCCAAACCGTTCTTGAGATTACACTCTTAAGTCTACAGGTGTAACGGTGCTTCCTTCATTATATAAAGCTACGATTTGTAATTTATCATGTCCAATAAATCTTTTGAACGTTCAATGGACATCATAAGATCAGCCGGGGCCATCCAAACTATTATGATGTTTGATATCTAGCATCTACAGCAATTGGAGTTTTGTTTTGGCTATACAGAATTATGTTGCATAATCTATTATACCTACTGGAGCTCACAGAATACAACCAGAGACTAAGACATAGCTAAATTATTAGAAAAATATTGTGCAACATTACTATATGAAACGAAATTGCCTCATGTCACAGTGGTTGTTTTTATCAACTAAGCTTCATAACAGTAAGGAAGCCCATAATATCACAAAAATATATGACAATGCTTAATGTTCCTCCAACTACTTTGGTAAGTACAGTGGATTATGTAACACTACTAAACGTAGTGACAAAAGCTATTAACGTTGAACCATTCGTCATTGAAATCATCGTCATCATTGAAGATTTGAAAGCAGTTTTTTCGTTCATGTCAATCATTTTTGCAACGAAAATGGATTCACTGTGTTCCACATGAGGAATAGAATACAGTGAATACATTTTCGTGGTCGTTGTTTTGATTCACAGTAAAAAAACCGCTTTTCTATTTCCGCAAAATTGATGACGGATGCTTGAGCCTTAACACAAGTGTAGATCTGAAGCTATGGTCTCCAGAGTAGACTTTGTTGACCTGGAATATCTCAAAACTATTTGAAATGATTTATGATATGCCAGGGCGATTACAAATTACAGTTTAAAGTTTATTGTGAGAATAACTACTGTTATTATCAAGACATGAACTTCAGGATAGTTTGGACGGCTCCCAATGTCCCAAAGGTTCATAATAATATATAGTAGACTTTAGATTGGTCCAGTCACCGCGATTGATTATGAAACGTTACTCAGTATGACATATATAGTTGATGTTACGAGTGTAGACCTGAAGTTCTGAACTCCAAGATAGTTTGGCTGACCTGGAACATTCCCATAGCGTCTCTAAATGACATTTAAGATTTCAAGAGCTTCACAGATCTCAGCAGATTATGCTATGCTATTATTTATGGTGAAAACACATAAAGTATTTCTTGTAGATTTGAAGGACTTCATTATAGAACAATTTGGACGAACCTGAATGTCCCAAAGGTTTACAATAAACAAGTAGACTCGAGATTGGTCCAGTAACCACGGATAAATATGCAACGTTACTCAGTATAGCAGATACGGCTGTTGTTACGAATCTAGACCTGAAGTCCTGAACTCCAAGGTAGGTTGGCCGACCTGGAATATCCCTTTAGTGTCTCGAAATGACATTTGAGATTTCAAGAGCTTCGTGAATCCCAGCAGATTATGCAATACTATTACTTATGGCAAAAACACATAAAGTTATTCTTGTTGATTTGAAGGACTTCATTATAGAACAGTTTGGACAATCCTGAATGTCTCTAAGGTTTGTAATAAGCTAGCAGACCTCAGATAACTCCAGTAACTGCGGTTGATTATGCAAAGTTACTCAGTATAACAGATATGGCTCTTGTTACGAGTGTAGATCTGAAGTTCTGAACTCCAAGGTAGTTTGGCTGACCTGGAATATCCCTATAGTGTCTATAGGGATGTCAAGAGCTTCACGGTTCCAAGTAGGGTATGCAATGCCATTATTTGTTGCGAAAATACATAATATTATTGTAGATTTGAAGGACTTCACTATAGGACAGTTTGGAATACCTCGAACATCCCAGAATATAAAACAACTTTTGATATTCTTGGCAAAGGTTAAATGAATACATATAAAAGTAATCCACATCCAAGTTCAGCTTTTAGATCAACTGGTATGTCAATTATTTCGTTTCTCCAAATTTTATGGTGTTCAGGATGTTCTAGGTTGTCAATGAAACCCCAAATAGAAATATGTCCATTTTTCGCTGATAGAGGGCTCTTGCAGCAACTTTACCGAAGACAGTATTCTGTTTCATCGAATGGGTGAATTTATACAGCCTTTTCTATGTTGGGGTCATATATGACCCCTCCGGCTCCAAAGGTTTAAAGTGATAAAATTGAAACGCAATGCTACAGTTGTTTGTCGCATAGCTTTTCCGATCTCCAGTTATGCGTGTTTGTTTGAGTTTTTGATGTACGTTAAGATAGGCAGAACGAGGGGACTATGCCATCGAAGCATCCCGATACCCTATCCATCGTATTCCGAGTAGGTGAAAAAATCTGATGAATAGCATATTTAGTTATTATTAATTGAATTACTGAAGAGCAAAAACTGATATTGGTTTGATTAATATAAGAGAATCAGAAATAATAGCAAAATCTAATATGGTGAACTACTCAATAATAGCTCGTTGACATATTACAAGATCAAAACAATAGCAGACAAGATTTGTAATTTTTCCAAGAAAAAAAATTAAAAAAATGTCAGCATCCTGCATCGAACCTACGACCTTAAGATTCACATGCGGCGATGCTTAGCACTCAATTGTGGCTCTCTGTTGTGAATAATATGGGAATGTGAATAATATGCGGTTCTTCGTTTCCACAGCTCAGAAAGGGGCACATGGCATTTCACTAACATTGAGCCATCTCTATGGGTGTATGTGTTTCATTTCGTGCAGAAGAACTTAACTTGTTCTTATTTTGAAATTTTCAGATATTTCAACAAGAACAAAAACTGCTATCATATCACTTTGAGCTATTCGTGCGATGTTCATTAGATTTTTGAATAACACATCAAAATCACATCGAGCTATGACAGCAAAAAATGTTCGATTTCAGATATGATTTAGATATTCTCGTCTACCCGGGATAAAAAAAAACAAAATTTAAAACCTTGATTTTTAGAAGAACAACAACTTCATTGAATGATATATATTTTTTATTGTTTTCATTAACTTTTACTTAATCTGAATTGTTTATTGTTTCCCACTATTCATCGTAAATTCGCATGAGTAATCCTCCTTTCTGGTTTGGCATTATATTGACACGGTTCTCACTCTCTGGTGCTGGATAGATAGCACACCGACACATTTCACACGATCCAACATATCCAGCCAGGTCACCATATCCACTTTCTCCCTATCCTCTCCGCGTGTTCCAACACCAGCACAAACACACTCTCAAAATTTGTCGACTCGCTCGTCCGTCGTTATCATGGTGGGTTCTAGAGCGCATCCCCAACATAGCTGGTTGGTTTGGTTGTTAGGTCTTCACTGGTAATCTCCGAAACCGAGAGGACATTCGTATCGCTGCGGTCGTCGTGCGCGTATCTCTCTGTTCCTCCCTCACTTCGGCGGCCAAAAACTGAACGGAAGCAGTTTTCACAACATACAGTCCCAGTGGGTGGGAAGGACACCTTCCCAGCACCCACCCACCGCCCATCGTCGCCCAGTTAGGGCAGAAGTAGCAAGCAGCAGTGTTTTTTGTTTGCTCGCGTTTTAGCTTTCTCCTCGACGTCGTGTCCTGTGTGCATTTTTAGTTATGGGAGTGAAGTTAAACTTTCTAGAATTGTGCTTGGGGAAAAAAGCAACATTCTCTCATTAAAAGTTAATTTCTGGTGGTTCAACGAACGAACGAACAAAACGGCAAACTTTGCTGTTGTGCGGTGTTTTTCAGCAACGGAAGCAGCAATCGGAAGATTTTCCTCTGTTCAAAGGATCTAACAGCAGAAGCACGGGAAGGAAGAATTGATTCGGCGGATGTCAGAATGAGTGACAAAACTGTAGAAAAAGTAAATATGCATACTTGTTTCTGTTTTGGGTTTATGTTATTTGTTCGCACCGATTAGAGTTCCATTTTACGTATATCTCCGAGCATCGATTGTCACGAATTTCATCGGCGGTAGGAGGAAAAACCTTGAGTGTGAATTGCATTATCGATCCCACACAAATAGTGTTCGTGCGGGGTATTTTTCTCTGCGGGAGGAGAAAATATAATAATTAAGGTCATGTGTTGCAATTCGTTGAAAGCTGGAGCCAACTGCCAGCAAGAAGAGAACAACCTGTAGTGACTATGCGAAAAACTAAATTAGTGCACAGTGGGAGAAAACTGCATCTTTCAGAAGCCGCTGATTTGTAAAAATATCACAAAAAACCGTATGATGTTGTATCGTTTTCGTACCCTTAAGTATGCTCTATTTTCTTTCATTTTATCTTTTTTATATAATATACATTCAAATAAATAAATAAACAGATGTGCATTGAATATTGATCTGTTTTTGGTGAAACATCAAGAAATCCCATTGCAATTTTGCATACAAACTGCCGGTACTGGGATCAAACCCATGACCATCCACTTATGAAGTGAACGTGTAGCCACTACGCCACGGGCCCCGGTATAAGCTACACTCCTGGACATCCTGGATTTGCTCACTTGCAAAAAGAGGCAACTTCTCCAAATCGAGCGCATTTGATTACGAATTTTAAAGATTGGTGCTCTTGAAAACGTGAGTAGGGGTCCAGGTCGACCATTGTGGCAGCCATATTTGTATTCTCTGATGTTTCTCCTTAAGCAAAACTTACACAATATTTCTAACTATTTATGAACTAAGATGCGTTGGTTAGGGGCAAGTAGTCGATGAAGGTTTGTGTTCAATAGTGACCCTTTGTTCATTTAAACGTTTATTAAGTTTGTTTGACATATTATTTTTTAATGAGGTTTAGGTTTTCGAAATCGGACGCAACTTGACGGAGATGTGAGCTTAAGGTTTATTTTTACTCGCATTTTCTCGAGCATAATTCTGAAAATCCGGCATACGCATCGGGCTGAAAGTACAACCAGTGATCACTGGGAGTAAGCATGCTACCCAGATTTGTGCTCCATATGATTCAAGACTACGGCTCTGCTATGGTTCTCTTCCGTGTGAGCCTTTACTTTTGAGTGATCATTATAATATTTTGAGAAAAGATAAAGAGGTTTAGTGCTTTTTTAAGATTTAGTTTTTGAAATGCCAAAATCGCTTTCCTTCTTTCAAAATTTTAAGTTAAAATAAATAATAATGATAATAATAAAAGTGACTGTCTTTGTACTCTATTATCTTCTTTTTCTTTCTTCTTTGTGGCTCGACGTTCCAACTAGAACATGGCCTGCATCTCTTCAACTTAATGTTCTTTGAGCACTTCCACAGTTATTAATTGAAGGCCTGCTATTGCATGCATTTGTATATTGTGAGGCAAGTTGTACGCTATCAATCGTGTCTTTAAAAATACAATCTTTTTGAGGGGTGACCTCAAGTTTTTGGTCAGGAGTGTGTTACATGTTTGATTTTTGTGTTACATGTCCCATTTTAACTTGTTAATATTGTCCTTAGTTATAATCACATTTGTAGTGTTCTGGCGTAATGGGAGCATCATGAGATAGTATCAGTCTCATTTTGATGGCCTACATTTAGATCATTTCGAGCAAAAAGCAAAAATCAAATAAAAGTAATGTTCTCTAACAGGGACATCAAAATATAAACGTCTTGTATTAAAACTCGAATCAGGGTGCCCCTTAGGATTAAAAATTCGTAGACCAAACTCAAGCTATGAAAGCAACTAACGCTGCGAACCAAAAGGCAGCCAGCCAGATGAAATACGATAACAGTATTGACTGATGGACCAACAACAATTAAGAAACCTCGCCTCATCCTGTCATCGGAAATTATTATCCACTAGGGACTAGGGTAACAGGGCAATATCTATGTTTTATGTTGTGTTTGTCCAAATGTTATGTCCTAATTCATTACGCATTTGTAATGTTCCACTATAATGTGTTATATTTTAATACGCATTTGTAGTGCTTCATTATTTTTTTCGTAATAATATATTTTTATGTCCCTGTTAGGGAACGTTACCCTTATTTGATTTTTGATTTTTGCTCAAAATGACTCAATATCAGACTGATACGATCTCATGATGCTCCATTACGCCAGAACACTACAAATGTGAATTTAACTTGGGACAATATCAACAAGTTAAATAGGACATGTAACACAAAAATAAAACATGCAACAAGTGTGGAAGAATTATTATAGTATAGGGCACTGCATTGTTTTGATTCTGAATGGAAATTTGACGTTTCTTGGTCTTGTTGGGTATAAAATTTCTGTAAGATTGTTTCAGGAATTTATTCCGAGATTCATTCTAAAAATTCTGTCAGGGATTCCTTCCAGGAGTTGTATGCGAGACTCCCCCCGGAGTTTTGGGATTTCTTCAAGAATTCTTTATGAGACCCTTCCAGGAATCCTACAAGAACTTCTATCAGTATTCCTTTAAAAACTTCTTTGGGATTTTTCGTGGGGCTCCGGGATTCTTTCAGGAACTAATTCTGGGATTGTTTCAAGAATTCTTCTGGGATACTAACGGTAATTTCACCGGAAATTTCTTTTGGGATTCCTCCAGGAACTACTACCAGCATTCTTTCGGGAGCTCCTTCCGGGATTCCTCTGGGTTTTTTTTCTGGGCTTCTGTTAGGAATTGCTTCTGGAATTTTTGCAGCGACTCCTTTGTGGATTTATTCGCGAATTTATTCCGGGAATCCTTTTGGAACTCTCTTGGAACTCATTCCGGGAAGTTCTTGTAGAATTCGTTCAGAAACTGCCTCCAGGATATCTTCAGGAGCTCTTTCCAGGATTCATCTAGAAACTCTTCTGATTTCCTCCAAGAGTTACGTTAGGAATTCCTGCAGATCTTTCTGGTGTTCCTCTGGAAGTTCATTCTAGAATTCTTTCAGATGTTTCTAATGGAAATCCTTCAGGATGAATCCTGTAAGGAGTTCCTGAGATGAAATCTGATAGGAATCTCTAAAAACACTTCTGGAAGGACCTCAGAGGGAACCAGAGATGAAAAATGATGAAGATTGCAGCTGAGCAGACACAAACCAAAACAAACATACTCGTGAACAACAGGGGCCCGAGAATACTCGCACTTCTTTATTCGTGAGTAAACGAAGCTGGCAAGCACTCGCATGTGATTCGCAAAGCTTCGTGAGTTTTTTTGCATTTTGACAAAAAACGCATTTTAACGACTGGCAGTGCTGCTTTTTAGGAACAATGAAGCATAAAGCATTAGTTTATGTTGGATAATCACTGGATTTGCTATTATAACCACAATAAAATGCACTTCCCGCACCTTCACTAGTTCTTCTCGAATAAAAAAACTCATGAGTGTTTCTGTTTTTGTTTAGCTTCTTACTCACGAAGCAGGCGGGTGCGAATAAACTCACACACTATTTACTCTCGGAATCGTGAGTAAGCCTTGTGTCGGCTTTACACTCGCGAATTGCTTCATGATGAGAGTAATTCCATCACTGGAGGGAACTTCAGAAGAAATCCCAAAAAAAATCTCAGAAAATAGCTCCCTGAAGAATCACAGAAGGAAATCCTAGAGAGATCCTAAAGAACCACGGAGAAACTACGGAAAGGAAAAATCTCAGGGATGATTATGATTGCTGGGGTAATCGTGGAATCCTAGAAAGATCTCTAAATTTATTTCTAGAGAAAATTTCGGAAGGCATTTTCAAAAAAAAAAATCCAGGATCTCCTGAACTAATTTCAGAAGGTATTCCTCAAGTAAACCAGGAAAGAATCTATGGAAGATCCCGTTAGAACTTCCTAGTGGAATCCTGGTAAGAGCTCTTGAATGAATCCCAGAAGGAACCTGTTTCGGAATCTCAGAAAAAAGTCCTGGAAGAACCCCAGTGGGAACTTCCGAAGCAATCCTAAATTAACTACCGGAAGAATTTCATCAAGAATCCCTCAAAAACTACTGTAGACTTCCTAGAACAATTTTGTAGAGAAACCGTGGAAGATTCCTGGCATTCCTATGGAATCCCAGAAGGACCGCATGAGCCGTCATTAAGTCATAAATCAACATACCAGCTTCCCACGCTCGCGAACTCCATATTTTGAAATAAATCAAACTACCCTGTAACTACCGATGACGCCCACGCGTCTGTGGCATGGACGTCCGCACGCCCTAGGCCAGCTCACCTCTTTCGATCTCAGGGCCGACAATTCACACTAGAGAATACTCACTCACCTTTAGACCACTCGGACAACTCAAATCTGTTGCACCTTAAACCGCCACCTTTAGTGCATTCAAAAAGAACTACGCGACACAAGCAAAATTGAATTCTAATGACCTAATATTTTATTGAAAACTCTAATTTTGGTGACCTAGCTTTTATTTCCCCTTAAAAAAACTCAACTCACGGTTCTCAACGATTCTCGGTGATTCGCAGGGCTGGTCTCGGGTACCACGTGTCCCGTGGATGAGTCACGTGACCGGGCGGTTGCTCGGTAAGCCGGGGGAGGTGAGAATCCGATGACTTAGCTTGAGGGTGGCGGGAATAACTTGGCACAGTACTCAGGAGCGCTTGAGTTGGCCGTATTTCGACGGACGGCCGATGGACTACCTGGGAATTCCCAGTGCCGATAGTTTGGAGATTTCCTATCACTAGCACTCTTCAACTCGTGTCGTTTCGGTCCTTAGACCTTCAATGCTACTCACTAGACGGTTGGAACTTCGTGAACAACGATATTCAGTTGAGAGTTGAACTCTTTGGCGATTAGCGAACTGGTAATGTAGCGTTACACTAACTTTACACTTCGAGCAGGTCAAACCTGAATATAACTTTGAAAAATAGCACTCTGTACACTTTGAAATATTTCCCTGGATTAAGAGACCTCATGGTGGGTGTAGAGGGTTTTTATCACCTTTGGGTAGATTTCCCTTCTATCGGATGATGCATAGGTTCCACGCACACAATATTTCCCAATAAGAATCGTATTCCTCACACATTGCTGGCTTCGAACAGTTGAGTGCTGGTCTTGGTTACAAGATGAAGATAGCCGAGTATGCGAGTCGAGCTAACGCTACCTATCTTCGAATGCCCTATCTGATTTTTTTCATTTTATTTCCAT
Source organism: Aedes albopictus (assembly GCF_035046485.1). NCBI lineage: Eukaryota > Metazoa > Arthropoda > Insecta > Diptera > Culicidae > Aedes > Aedes albopictus. The sequence goes on from NC_085138.1 coordinate 259,356,363, forward strand.
GTGCAATAGGGTTCTAAAATATGCATTTTTAATCGATATTATTTTAACAATTCAAAATGTCCTTTTGCATGAAATTTACATTTACTAACATTGGTGTTATGATCATAAGGCAAAGTACACCAAAGGGCAGATTTTATGGTGGAAACTTCTTCGAAGGTTACAACCCATGGCTGGCAATTTTAACCTTCCTTTTGCATCACGTTGGCAGCAGCTCGCTGATGTAGTTTACGGTTTGGGTCAAAAATGACCCTGATGCCAAAGGAGGGTTAACAAGAAAAGTCGCAATTTCGGTACCCTGTTTATTTTAAAGCAGTTCATACAAAAATGCATGAAATTGCCAAACAATTTACTAATTTTCATTCATCTGAAGAAATATATTATAAATGTGTCTTGGTTTTGGACCACATTAATATTTGACATGCTAGAAATTTGAATTCGTCGGGTGTCATTTTTCAAAATGTGCGGCGTCGAATGTATGTTATTTCCAGGGGGATGACGAAGGGCCAGAATCATCTACCCAGCATTCAATTCAACATGACGTCCAATATTTTTGTTTTGATTGCTTAATTCATGGAAAAAATGCGCTGGAAACATCGACACTGCTTCGCTGCTACATATAATATCGTGCAAAGTGATAAGGAAAGAGAAACTATCATCAAAAACAACGATTTCGTTTGAAATGTGTAATTTCTGAAATAAGCACTAGCAACACACGAGCCACACACCCGAAAATCAGGAGCAAGTTATGGTAAACCGACCAGAAAGTGGGTACCAAAACGCGCCGTACCAAAAATGATGTTGGGTGGAGCGGTGATGTACCGAGTTTGACAGCCGTGTCACCCCACTGGTTATTTCTGCCAGAATTAGTTTAGAAGAAGAAGTCTAGAGGAATACTACAGTCTAGAACAGCTATTAGAAGACGTGATAGTTGTAAACGCGTTGATTCAAGCAAGTGAAACCGTCATATTTCATTAAAACAATACTTAAATACGTGGTTTTTTGATGGTTTGTGGCATTTTTTCTGATAAAAACTTTGTTTTCCTTAAATTTTCAACCTGCACTCGTTATGATACTTTTATTAGAATCTTTTGAAATTCTTCAGATGCAAATAGCTACAGAAAATCTAAATTTAGCAACACTTTTAATACTAAGACATATTTTTATAAAATGCAGGTTAAACTATTATGGTAACATTTCCGAAAACGAAAAAAAATTGATTAACGAGTCGATAAGTAATACACCATACAAAATGATTGTGTTGGATATGTTTTGAAATTTGATAGTTTTTATTATTTTATTTCTAACAATGATAAAAAAAGAGTTAGACTCAAAGAAAAAAATCAATTAGTATCATAGAAATAAACAGTGACAAAAAAACTGCCCACTCCGTTTTGGCTCCCAGAAAAATAAATTTAAGTAAAAGAAAAGCGTTTTAATAGTTTATGTGTTCTCCTTTGGCATTCAGGCCGCAGGCGCTTTGGCATGCTCTCCACCAGGTTCCTTAGGTGTTGTGGATCAAGCTCTTCCCAGGCGTGCTTGAGGGCTGCAAAATAGTTGGACTTGTTGGTAACGCCAGTTTTGTCAGTTCGCCAGGCATCTCGAATCGTTCACAAATTCTTGATGGGGTTGAGATCTGGGCTTTGTGAAGGCCATTCCAGCGGTTTGATCCGGGAAGACCGGAAGAAAGACTTGGTCTTCTTGGCAGTATGCTTTGGGCCGTTGTCCTCATGAAATACAAACTTCTCTGGAAATTCTGGAATTCTGGCCCGTCTGGATCAGCGAAACCTTCAGATTTTCTCGCAGGATGTCGATGTAGGAATCTGCAATCATTATTCCATCGATTTTCACAAGACTACACACTCCACTTCAAGAAAAACACCCCCAGACCATTACATTTCCTCCCGAACTGCACCACATACAAACCCGCCGCTTTCGATTGAAAAGCTCGAATTACGATTCGTCCGTCCAGAGAACTGTTTTCCAGAACTTAACGGGCTTATCAGCATGCTCAATAGCAAATTTGAGCCATTTGACTTTGTTTGCATTGCTATTAAATGGGCGCTTCCGGGCAACCTTGTTAATGAGCCCCTGTGCTACAAGACGGCGACAAACAGTTTGACCAGAAACTGATAGCTGAAGGGTTTCCTGGATCTCACGGACAGTTACTTTCGGGTTTTTCTTCACTTCGCCAGGGTGTCTACTACCTGGAAAAACCTGGAAAACCTGGAATTATCAGGGATTTTCATTTACCCTGGAAAAAACCTGGAATTATCAGGGAATTCCGGAGTCAATCTGGGATTTTTTGGGAGAAAGGAATTTTTATTAGTTTGAATAGACCTATATAAATTTTATTAAGAAATTCTGGTGAAATATGTAGAACTATTGCTTGCAGTTATTGAATAAGATTCTTCATAACTCATGGAGTTTATTTTGATAGATCTTCGAAGGAAGTTGGCGACCGAAACTAAGAAGAAATTTCTTACAGTTCCTTAGTGCCTTTATTTTTAAATAAAGCTGAAATGCTTCGAGTTTTTTTTTATTATTGGTAGATTTAATAAAATTTCTAGAAGGAAGTTCCAGATTCTTAAAAAAACTCGCAGAATTTTCTAAAGCATTAGGAAATCCTTCAGGGAATATCTGACTTTTTTCTAACGGAAATCATGAGTACCTAAGTGCATTAGGACGTTCCCTGAAGTAGCTAGAAACATTTTCCGTATACTTAATAATCGAAATCAAAAGATTTCCAAAAAAAATCTGCCAAAAAATATAGTCAGTACTCTAACATTTCCAACATGAGGAGCTTCGCAAAATGTTGTATCTTCTAAAAGTAGTTTTAAATAATAGTTTAGATGTTTCTTTTTAATATTAAAAAAATATGGAATTTAGAACACTAAGGGAATTCTTGTAAGACTTTTCTGTATAAACTTTTCGAATATGTTTTGGAATAAGATTTGCTAAGGATTTTTTTTTTCAATAATGTCGACAGTAAAAATTCCCATGCAGTTTCTTATAAAATATTGCACAAAGTTCATTGTTTCATTTTGAAATTTTCTGTGAGATTTCCTGGGAAGAATTGATTGCATAATATGTTTCTACAACAGATTATCGTCTTATACCATCTTAAATTTATGCAAAATATTTGTCGAAACTTCTTGAAGACTCTCACCAACATCTTAATGAACTAAAATAAATCTCAGCAATTTCCTATTTATTGACAAATCATTTCAATAGACTTTTGCATTGAATTTCATTCAGAATCCTAATAACATATTTCGGAAATCTGCCGAAAATTGTTGGAGTTGCTCCACTTATGTCAGAAGTTTAACCAAAAATAAATCTACTAGTGTCGCCACAAGTTTCTTCTAGCAAATTCTTTTCTGTCGTATATGGCAAATTTGGTGGTTCGTTCAATTTACTTCTATTAGTTAATATTTCTGAACCTGGAATTTTTTTTCTCAGACCTGGAAAAAAACCTGGAAAGAACAGGGAATTTTAATTTCGTAAACGGGTAGACGCCCTGTTCGCGCATGATCTTGGTGTCCGTTCTTGTATCCGTTTTGCGTTTCCTGCCTCTACCTGGACAATCCACCACTAATCCGAATGTTTTTTGTTTCAGAAGAATTTTTCCAACCGCTGCCTTGCTAATGCTGTAATTCCTAGCGACAGCCTGGTGAAATTCATCGTTTTGCACGTCACGAACCATCAATTTTCGGATACACAAGGGAATTGCTTTCGAAACCACTACGTTCTGTCAAAATCTGAAAATATAAACAATCGAGGGGTCTTTCGATGGAAGCTTATCGAAAACATATTTATTTTCGAAGTAAGCACTTTTTTGTCACTGTTTTTTCTTTTATACCAATTACTTTTTTTTTCTTTGAGTCGAACTTTTTTTATCATTGCTCTGTAAGTAAAACTTTTAAAGAATTTTAAAAAGAAGTTCTTACTTTAATTTCAACCAAAAAAATGAGAGAAGTTCAAAAAAAGATGGGGTGGGCACTTTATTTTGCCTATCAGTGTATTTCGAGAAATATCTTTTAATATTCTGCCATATTCCTCAGTTATTAATTGAAGGGCTTTCTTTGTCTGCCTTTGCATTCGTATATTTTGAGGCAAGCACAATGATACACTATGCCCAGGGAGTCTAGAAAATTTTCCCGACCGGAACGGGAATCGAACCCGCCGTCTTCGGATTGGCGATCCATAGCCTTTTAACTACTAGGCTAACTGGAGACCCACCCTGCAGGACTGTAACTCCGCTATATATCGTTTTTCGGGTGTAGAAGGAATTTGTAAAGCTAACTGTTACGCAGCTTGTTATTTCCGAACTTTTTCTATTTATAATATCAAATAAACTATCATAGTTTCTCCAATTTCGTTAGGTCAAATTTGATATCGAAATAGAATTAAAAGGGAAATTCAAAACAGAGCATTTTCTATTAGGGCGCAAAACTAACATCATACGGTATTTTTTCTTTAATTTGTTTGTATACATGACATCAGCGGTTTCTGAACGAAGCAACAAAGTCCGAAAGCTCCATTGGCGAGTAGTGCTCTCTTCGGCTGAAATGTGCGAGATAGTCATTAGAATTCATTGCCCCGAGTAGGTAGAGGGTTCCAAGCACCTGGAAATGGTTACGGTGTCACTCAACACGCTGCCCTTAGGACCCACACCACAGCACAAGGTAAGGTTATTCCATAAGCTACTCCAACGCAACATAGTACTCCTTAAAATGCTCAACTCGTACTTCACACAACAGTGTGCGGTAATATTTTTTTTCTTCTGTGAAACGAATGCGAAAGGATCGACCGCCTCCCAGGTCAGGACGACGACGTCTATGGGAACCAGAACAAGTGTGATGTGAAAACATGCTGGATGAACATTTGGTACAGGTGCATGTCACGGTTGGTTTCTTCGGGTTGCAATAAAAGTTGCGATTGTAGGTGCAACAAACTGTATTCGTTCGCTTATGATGGCCAAATGGCGGAGAAATGGGAAGCAAAAATGTAGCAATGAAGCTTTTATTGGTCCGTTAATCATTCTCAATCTTTTTGTGTCAGGGCCACTTAAATTCTGCACGATTAAATGGGACTCAATATTGCTTTTAGCGTCCTGTGTGGGCCAGACCTTCTCTATATGGAATTTTCAGTAGTTTCGTTCTCTTCGTCATGCGATAACCTAGGCCTGAGAGATTGTAGGGGTTTCTAATCCTTTATAAGGTGCCCAACTAAGTTATCTTTAAGTTCCTATTGCTCAGCAGTCCTAAGGACGTGGCCATTAGAGGATAGCGTCAATCTTAGCTTAGCTTAGACTGGCCGATACATGTCAATGATGATTGCTTCTCCGAGAAAGAACCGGGACTCGAACCACGTCACACCCAGTATGGTCTTGCAGAACAGCCATATTATTCAGTATCGGTATCTTTTGAGCTAAACATTTTGAACGGTGTTTCAACATTTCATAATGAGCACGAAGAAATTGGACGTCGGTAGTGTAAAACCGCCCTTCAATATCCAGTAAACTGTGATTGCTTGAATTATCTCTCAATGACTATCGATCACCACATGCGTTATCAACTGTCTGTCTGATTGTTATTAGGTGGTAATGGTGGCAGTGTTTCGAACGACGTTATCAATTAAAAAAAGAACAGTGTTATCAGTTCCAGTATCGATATCTTTTCATCCTTTTTTACAATATTTTGATCCAACTTCGTTTTCACGAGTGCATTTTATTATACTCCTGATTGATTTACGATGGTCCAAGTCTTTCTTTTAAAGTAGTACGTTAGTTTTAATAGTTCCTCGAAGAAAGATATCTCAAAAAATGGATGAAGTTGGTATATGGTATCTCAACAGTATGTAAGTTTTTTAAAAATATTTTTTTTACTACAAAACATTCCAGAACTTCCTCATCCGAAGAAGTGAAGTCGTCATTTGGGAAACGAAGTTCGTTCTCTCGAAAATCCTTAGAATTTGCTTGAATGGAAACATTTGTACATTTTTTCAGTTGTTCTGAAAGCCGAAGAGCTTTCTTGTAGGTCTTGCAAGCCACCCTGCAGACCTCCGATCCAATCAAACGACGTTTGAAATTTTATGAAATGAAAAATATTTTACGTCACCTCACAAATGGGAGAACTTGTGAACCAATATGCATTGCTATTTGCCATGAAATCGATATATTGAAACAAAACTTTGTGCCGACACTAACAGTGACGAACCACACCAACTTACGAAAATTACTGACTCATAATTACGAATCAAATCAGTGTGGCCAGTATCGTAAGGTGGCGGACTGTACAAAAATACAGGAAAATTTAATTAAAATGTAACAAAATAAATGAAAAATTGGGCTGAAACTTGCAGTTCTTGTTGAGTAAATATATGATGGATGATTTTAAACTATTAGATACATATACCGTCAAGGTATATGTATCACCGTGGTTCACCGTGGATCTAATAAGGGCTGTCATTTGACACCAGTCTTATAAACATTGTTGGTGCCGCTTTTAATTGCCTTCATTATAGGTTAAAATTAAAGCAATATTCACAGAAGTAGAAAATTTTTCACAAAATTTGGTGATATAGTACAATTAGTAGAGGGTAGTAGGTAAGGTCGCCTGATTCCGTGGTAGGTCACCATTCACCGTGGTAGTAGGGACCCATTCACCGTGTATGAGAAATTTTATTCTATTTTGTTTGAAAATGATCAAAACAACCCAGCCAAGGGAATTTTCTTCGTTTAATTTAATTTCAAGTAATAACTTGCAAGATTTTATTAGAAAAACGAATGTTCAAATTTTCATTTTTTTTTCTAGATATATGAGGCACGGTGAATGGAGACCATTGATTTTTAGGCTACCCATTTACCGTGCCTTTTTGTTTCAATTAGAAAGTACGAGTGATCGTACTTTCTTGTTAAATTTACTTCGGTAATGCAAAATACATACCTGATATGTGAATTTAATTGCTTCTTGGTGGAATAAAAACGTTACTACATTTAGTTTATCGCTTACCCCTTATGTGGCCGGCAGGGTACCCGGCTACTCAGCACCCATTTATTTAAAATACACGGTGTAGAAAAAAGCAAAAAGTTTGCCGGCCACATAACGGTTAAGTCACCTTAGCGCAGTTTTCGTTTTTTCACTTTAAATGCAGTGAACGAGCAGAAACCCGCTTCATGTAAACACACTTTAGTGTCAAAATGATACTTTTAAATGTTTCTAATGAGCTTTTTGGCATGGTAACAATACATTAGTTTTGTATTGGTGAAATTGAAGGGAAATTGTCATATCATTCAATCGTAATATGGAAATAATGAAAAAATATTCGAAGGCACACGGTGAATGGAGCCCCCATGGTGAATGGCGCCTTGACGGTACTGCATTTTTCAAAGAAAAACAAGGAACAAGCTCACCTATTATCAATCATTCACTCGAGCCCCCGGCGACCTATTGCTAAAAACGATACGATCGTGCTACACTATTTTCCGACACTCGCAGGTACAGCAAGGAGCAGCACAATACTGAACACTAAACACCCGCGCATCTACCCACTGTTTTGATTTTCGTGCGAGACAATAGCGAACGTGATCGATTATGCTGCGATACTCACCCCTTACAGGATCGATGCATGCACAGCAAATAACAACACAATACTCTGTGAACCTTCACAGAGATCTGAGTAAAGAGTATTTATTCAGCTTTATTCATATGGCCTAATAGCAACCCAAGCAACACACATGTCATATTAGAGTTACCACAGCGCATGTTTTAGTTGTATAGAAGTTAATTAGACGGTATTCTAACATTGTGTTGAAATAACGTCAGTTTAACTTCTATATAACCAAAACTTGCGCTGTGGTAACCCTTATATGACATCGTGTTGCTTGGGAAGTAATTGTTCCCATTTACCCAGGAGAGACTTCTGAAATAATTGCCGGAGAATCCATGTAGAGATGAATGTCGGAACCCTTGAATCTCTGCAGAAATTTCCAAAGGAATACCTGAAGAAATGTATGAAGGAATCCATGGAGAATTTTGGGTTTGAACCCCTGACGAAATATCTGGGGGAACTCCTGGAGATACGTATAGCGGAGTTCTAAAAGATTTTGTTGGGAAATTTTGAAGGAATTCGGTAGGGATTCCGCTGGACTCCTGGAGGAATGTTTTAAAGCATCTTTGCTGGAACCAGACTTCTTTGATAAATTTTTGAATGAAAAACTGGAGGAATTCATAGAAGTGAGGGATGACGATGATGATGAGGAAAAGTTTCTGAAGGGATTCCTGGTCGAAGATCGCTGAGGCAATTTCCTGAATTCCTGGAAGCATGTCATCAGGGATTTCTAGAAGAATTTAAAAAAAATGTGAAAGAATCTTTGGGAGAATTCCTACAGGCGTGCAAGAGGAATTCCTGAACGAATCCCTGTGGACAACCTTCTAAAACTGTCAATTTATTTCGGAATTCCGATCTAAATTTCAGGAATAATCCCTCGAGGAATCCCTGAAAAAAATTCTGAAGGAATCCCTGATAAGGGAACCTTGAACCTGAAGTTATATTTGGAGAATTTTTTAAGGGATTTCTAAATAAATCCCTGAGCATTTCACAGCAGTCTTTTTTTGATGAACGTCTGAAGAAAACTTTGAAACTCTGAAGGAATCCCTGGAGAATTTTGTGGAGGAACTTCTGACGGAATACCTGAAGAAACTCCTGGAGATAGTTTTGGAGGAATTTATTGCTACTTTTTTGGAGAAATTCAGGAGGTAACACATGGACAAATCCTTGGGGTTTTTTTTTAGAGATATTCCTGAAGGAATTTTTAAAGCAAGAATCCCTGATGGAATTTCGAACAGACTTCTTTGGTGATTTTTTTTAAAGAAATCATGGAGGAATTCGTAGAAGAGTTTCTTGAGAAATGTATGGAGGAATTCCTGGTCAAAGATCGCCGAAGCAATTTCTGAAGAAAACCCTGAAGAAAGTCCTTATGAAAACCTTGAAAGAATTTCAGAAAACACTCATTTAAGAAATTCTTAAGATATCGCTGAACATTTCTTTTAAGAAATCCTTGGAAAATCCATGTAGAGATGTTTGCTGGAGTCCTTGCAAAAATTGCAGTAACAATATTTAGAGAAATCCTTTTGAAAGGAATCCTTTAAAAAATCCTGTAGCGCTTCCAGGGGAATTTTTTAAACGAGTCTTTGAAAGAATACCTTAAGGAAGTCCTAATTATATCTGGACACGAATAAAACAAGATTAAAAAAAAACTGGATTGACCCCTGGAAAAATTCTTACAAAAAATAGCGAGAAAACTCTGGAGGAATTTTTCGAGGAATTCATGGAGAGAACCCTGGATCGGAAGTAACATTTGATATAATTTACAATGGGATTTCTGAAAGAATCCCTGAAGGACTTTACAACAGTCTTCCTACAAGAACTTCTGAAGAAAATCCTGCAGGAATTTCTGAAGGAATTCCTCTATTCCTGATGGTATAGAAATTCTGTAAAAAATCTTGAAAATTCGTGAACCAATCCCTAAAGGAATAGTTTGAAGCACTCCTGGAGATATCTCTTGAGAAACCCATAGAAGGGTTCTAAGATGCAATTTCTAAGCGAAAGCCTGTAGAAATTTCTGAAACAATTCTAGGAGGAGTTCTTGATGGTATCTCTGCAAATAATTTTAAAGAAATCCTTTAAAGAGTTGTTGTAAGAAACTCTGGAGAAGACCACAAAGAACTCCTGGAAAAGCCTCGCAGTAGGAATTTCTGTAGAACTCCTAAGAGGAATTCCTGAAGGAATATATGAAGGAACAGAAGAAACCCGTAAAGGAGTCTCTAGAAAAAATATTTGAGAAATTTCTAGAAAAATTTCTAGAATCGCTGGATGAATTTCTGATAGAAATCCTGGAAGTATTCCTGAGAGATTATTAAGGAGGGCCTCAGCATCAACCCATCAAAAGTCGTAATTGTCCCTTTCACTAGGAGGAGGAAGATCAACCTAATAGCTTTCCGGCTTGGAGGGATACAAATTCATCCTAGTGATCGAGTCAAATACTAAGGTTTGATACTGGATGCTAAACTGAACTGGAGGAATGCTCAAATTGAGTCAGTGATCAGTAAGGCAACAAGTGCATTTTGGTTATGTTCCAAAACTATTGGCAGAAAGTAGGGCTTGAAACCAAAAATGATAATGTGGATTTATACTGCCATAATCCGCCCAATAGTGACGTATGCTTCGTTTGTCTGGTGGCCAAAAACAAAAGAGGCTCTATATACATACACTGGCCTAGTAACTGAACACTGCCCGAGCAGGTATCACTTGAAACATATTGACCATATTCAGAGTGATATCTGTCGTTTCTGTAATACGGAACGTAAAACCTTGGAACATCTGCTTTGCAGTTGTGGTGCTTTATACACGCGCAGGCAAAGATTTCTAAATAGTGGTTGCTTGCAACCCAGTGAGATCTGGTCTGCAGAACCTGTGAAGGTCTTGGAGTTTATTAATTCCATTGCACCTGACTGGGAGACGACGCGTCATGGCAGAAGCTGATTACTTGACACATGGTAATTAGCTGGCTAGATGCGAATATCAAATGGGACATGGCACAAAAGTACAGCTTATTGGACACAGTGGCTTAATTTCCCCAACAGGGGAGGGAAAAAAATCCTAAGAGATTTCCTAGAGGAATTTCTAAAATAATCCCTGGGGAAATTCAATAATAAATTTCAAAAGAAATGCCTGAAAATATAGAAAGGACTTCCTGAATAAATACCTTTACTGCAAAAAAAGATATCTGGAGAAAATTTTAGAGAATGCTCTAATACAATGGAAAGAAATAAATTCCTAAGAAGTATGAATTTCCTGCTGAAATTATAAAATGTGAGAAATGTGTTGATTCTTCTTTTTCTTCTTCTTCTTCTTTATGGCTCAAAGTTCGCACACACTTAGAAAAAATGACGGATTACGGTAAAATTTTACCGTAATCTAAACAGCTGAACGTACAGTAAAAAGTTCGGTGATTTTTCAAACCACCGAACGTACTGCGAATCTCAGGAAAATGCATCTGTCAAAATTACCGGAACGTTCGGTACTTTTTACAAATTTACCGTGAAAATCGCAGAACGTTCGGTATGTTTGTTTACAAATGAATACTCAATATCACTGAACGTACGGTAAATTTTACAAATTTTCGACGATTTTATGCGAGCACAAAAAAAAACAATATTTTCATAAAAACGTCGATGATGGGATTGAATACATGACCTTCTGATCAGGAACCACACTTGCTGCCACTGTACAAGAGAGTCTTGCTTAGAGATGATGCGCAAATTCTAATAGAACTGATGCTCAAAGCTGCCGGCGTGTCTGTCAAACGCATTTTACAGTAGTACGGTAAAATAGTCCCATCATCGATCTGTTCGGTAAAATATTCACAGGTCTCCTGTAAATTTGTCTGATTTCACCGGTTCTTTGGTGATTTCTTAGATTTCACCGATTTTCTCCTGCAATTTCATCGATTTCACCGTAATACTGTAGTTTGCTTGTTTACAGACCAGTTTCGGTGATTTTTTCACCGAATACTGTAATTTATTCTAAGTGTGCATTGGAACTTTGGCTGTCTCTCTTCAACATAGTGTTCTTAGAGCACTTCCACAGTTATTAATGGAAGGGTTAACTTTGCTTGCCATTGCATGAATATGTACATTGTGTGGCAAGTACAATGATACATTAAGATGGTTCGTCATGCGATAAAAAAAAGAAAAGTAGACGTATTTTCTGTTCAGTGTTGCAACAGATACATCAATTGTTACATCGCATGCATATCTGGTTGTTAGTACGGAGATAAATGTAGCGACGATTGCGTTATTGACAAGCACACATACTCGAGGCATGATACGCAAGTTTTCTACTTCATTTTTACTGAATGTAGTAAACACCGGGTTCACTAGGTTATCTAGATAGGAATTATCCTTGTCTTGATTTTGGAAGTCCAGATCGAAAATGGGCATCGAAAATGCTTTGTTTCAGGTTGGTGCGATGAAAAGATGGCCCTTCCTAATATATACAGTACACAGAAATTTGAGTGTTGCATTCAGCGGATTTACAGATTAATTTTGTATAACAAAAATAACATCTGTTAGTTGCTACAACCTTCGGTAACCAAAATGTCTATTTGTCTGTTTTCTTCATTATCATTTTCGATCGGTGACATTCAAAAGGTTGAGTATCTTTTTCGATTTTATCCTCTATCCTATTTTACCGTCCCCATCACAGGCGGACGTTTTCAGCTATCTGCTTGTAATGCATTGAAGCTGAAACGATGTTTCATAATAGGCAATGACAATGGCAGCAAATTTGTGTCCTCATTCGACACTGGTGGTATGATCCAGGGTAAGTGAACCAGCTATGGACCCAATGGACCCATATGGCACACTATCTCCATAACGGCCACATTCACCCAGTCATTACTTTTCATGGAATCAAAAGCTTTTGACTTATCATAGTTGGGCATTGAAACACGTGTTCCGAAAGTTTGTTCGAATTGAATTCATGTAATTAAAATCCTCCTTCGCCCACCTTCCCACGCTCACGTGGGTTGGACCTCGAACCAGGATACAAAGTTCCACGTCAATGGCCTCAAACAAAGGGAGCAAACTAACCAAACCGACGTCATTCGCTGGAGCGACTTTGGTTCGGGCGAAAAATTGGTACTTCCGCTCCGTGGGACAAGGTGAAATGATGCAAATTGAAACTATACAATGTAACGAAAATCCTGTCGGTCGTTCATCCGTCCGGTACATTCCGAACGGGGAACTTTCTTTCACAAATTGTCCCAACCCCGGTCTATATGATTGGCATAATTGGAGCGCGGCACATCCATTTGTTGGGCGGCCATGTAGCGCGGTGTTGGATTGCTGTAATGATAGTGGAAGTTTAAATTACACATGTATGTAAGTGTGTGGGTAGCACTTAACCGATGAAAAGATATAACTTTACATATGTATTGTCTATGAACTCTTAAGAGCCGATGTATCCGACGCCGTAAACATTTGGGTTGGCAGCAACACTATGCTAAGTGTGTTTGGGTTCGATTCTCAGTCAGTCCTGAAACATTCCGTGATGAAAATCAGTTAATAACTGTGGACATGCTTATGGCAAAGCCAAGAAGCAGATTGTGTCGCAGTTGAGACGTAACGCCAAGAAATGAAAGAAGATATGAACTCTAATAAAAGTATTTATATTCCAAAAAATGAAAAAAAAAATGATGAAAATTGCACCCATTACTTATAAGGTGGTGAGTTCGTTTTATGCTACTACTTTATTATAAAACACATCCATTTTATTTCGATTCTGCTAACAGGTTGTTAATTCTTTAGGTTGTTTTGTATCGTAGCTGACTAATGCACTTTGACAGACTCTTCTTGTATCGATTATTTCTCGTTATTCCATCTGCATCTGCATGAGCAACCCCTGAACTTCGAACCCATATTACAGAAAAATGCCGTCACCGCCAGTCACTCCGAGTGTTTCATCTTGAAGAAATATTGAGCACCAGATTGGTTGGAGTGTTGAAGCAGTGAAGCGTAACAACAACTAGATTGGCAAGTTATTTTATCCAACAACAACGGCGGATCTGCCACCAACAACATCAAGTGAAAAGTGGTATAAACTCTCCTGCCACGCCACGAACATTTGTTGTCGTCTTTCTAGTTCTTTTTACCCGTCAGGAGCAGGTGCTGACGCTGACTGGAGCGCTTCAATCTTTCTGCTCTCGGAAGGAAACAGTCTCCTTTAGCGTGCCACCACCTTGTGCAAAAGATTGATCGAATTGTACGGTCGGTAGCATTTCAGTTCGTACGGTCTAGGATTGAGGAGGGGTCTAGGGGAAATTTTTAAATCGTTAAAATATTTTTCGAGACAATGTAAGCTCAAGTTTTGATATTAATTCAAAATTAATTCACAGATATTGAGCATCAAAAAATGTTTTCCTGATGTGCATTGATATGTAAATCTACACAAAAACCTTTCCTTATATGCAACAAATGGTAGGTCTTCGTTCACGTTTTGTAAGTTTTTATTTCAATTCAAATATTTGTTGATTGAGTACACCATTGACAAAATTGAAAGCGTCAATCAAATTCACAATAAATGCTCTAATTCAAAAGAACATACACCAAAGCTTCGCGTTCGAGTTGCTGGAACTAAGCCCCTTCAGATATCAACAGACAAAGCATCTGCTAGAAAAATGAAAATGGTTGGAAACTCCGAGGGAGGGCATATCCCTTTCCCATCCTATAGAGAGAGTTCAATGCATTGTTGTTACAGCAGCGATGCTAACGAAATGCGATTGTGTTTGCCTCGCTCGCTCGCTGTAGTAGGTACATGCCGAGATTTGTGCTTACTCGGTGCGGTACACAATATACAACAGCTATCGAGTTCCGTTTTGGGTCGAGTCGGACGGATCGAAGGACCCAGGCCAGTATGAATCGATGGAAAAAGGGATGGGGTGTATTGGCTTGGCCGCAACATCAATTGCAATCGGTTGCATCTCCGTTCGACCGACCGACGATGACCGAGAGTTACTTCCAAGCTTCTCCAGCACTGCTCTGGGGTGGCATATTGAACTATACAGCAGCAGTATGTACTTCTAGTTGGTATGGTGGTAATCACAGGAGCGACATCTTTTTTTTAGCGAAACTATCACCACGGAAAGTATAAAAAGATAACAGCTGCAGCTGTCCAACGTAAATTCCCACAAAAGTTGAAGATATAACGATGTAGTGCTGTAGAGGAAATAAAAAGTCATGAACGCTATGTTGCTAATGTAAAAAAATGGCGATACTTTGTTCGTAATTGGGAATGTGAAATAATTTGTAAATGAACAACAGTACAAAAGTTTAATCCTAATGGCTAGTTTCCACTTCGTACGTACTGTGTAAAAAGATAGGACAAGGAATGGTCAAGTAATGATTCCGCTTCAAAATTACTTGTGCAGTTCGCAGATGGCAAGTAAGGAAAAAATGTAACACTCGTAACGCCTCCCGTGCGAATCAAATGGAGCTGTCACTTTTCCTTGCGGAAAAATAGTCCGCGCTATTATTCCGTAAGGAAAAGCAACGTTTCTCCCCATACTGGAGCAGTTGTCAAAATTACTTGCGGAAAAAGGTGGAATTTTACTTGAGCGCTCTACTTGGCAACAAGAAACTAAGCTTAAAGATGATGGAATAAAAGTATTATATAAATATGATTCTAAAAACGAGTAACGATCTGATGGCGTGCAGATCATTATGTCTATTCAGTAAGCCTCAGTCACATTTCGGGATAGCGAGAATCTTTCTGTATATTTTAGAAGCAATGAGTAGTCAGATCCTATAACAATCGCTTCTGTTTTGTATCCAAATGATCCTGGATTCAATCTCTGTTTCGTTCCTTTCTCCCTTCTTTGTATCTTTTTCCTAAATTTTTGTTTTATTGTTATGTTTTATTTTCAAAATAGATTTCACCTCTAGAAGTTTCTTGGAGGTTCCTCCTGACATTTCTTCGATAACCTATCAGTAGTACAGTAGACGTCGATAACTGCAACATGTTTACGTTTCACTTATCGAATGAAATTCGATAACTGCAACAACTGACAGACGTCAAAAAACTGTCAGTTGCCGCAGAATGCAGCCAATGTGCTTTTGAAAAACATCGCATTGCAGCAAAAGTGCATGCGAAAATCATCGAATCGCTGTTGACATTTCATTTTGACGTATAGCGGTGCGATAACTGCAAAATTGTTGCACTTAGCGGACTTGCAATTGTTATAAAGCATTGCAGTTAAAGCGTTTGCACCGAACGAACGTCTACTGTAGAAGCAATTTTTTCGATGAAACCCCTCCTTATTCTTGTATCTAATTTTAGTGGAATAATTGCAGAAAGGACACTCTTGCAGAAATTAAATTTACTTTTATGATTTCAGCAGGAAATGAGTATCGTTTAGAATTGATTTCGTTCCATATTGTATTATAAAATGACTTTGGGTATTTGTCGGCAGGTTTGTTCTCTTCATCATGAAAGTTTTCGTCGGTCAAATTGCCTGACACTTTTTCATATAATTAAACTTGGTTGGGAAAGATTTAATGCCATAAGGCTAACATTGAGTTCAACAAGTGTAAAAAAACCCTGCATAACATACATACCTAAGTTCCCTTAGTTTTCTCCAGGATTTTCTTCAGGGATTTTCTCACCACAGTTAGATTTTTGATCCACAAGAGTTTTTCTAACCATATATATATCAGATGTTGTCGCGGAGTTTCTCTCTGAATTGCTCTTGAAGATATCCTGCATTTCTTTCCGATATTTCTCTTGGGATTTCCCCAGGTGATTTTCCCGGAGTTTCTCCCAGAGTTGTTACAGAATCCGTACTCCTGCGATTTCTAATAGAGCTTCTACAAGGATTTCTTAGTGAGTTTTTCATTAATTTTCTGCAGGAGTTCTTCTCGGGATATCTTCCGAAGTTTCTTCTGTATTTTTTTCAAGAAATTTCTGTGAGCTTCTGTGAGGAAGAAACTGCCCTGAATTTCAACTGTAGTTTCGACTGGAATATTTCCAGAATTAGTCCCAAGATTCTGAGTGCTTTGGTAGTTGCTGTTGAAGTATTTACAGGGATCTTCGGAATCTTTCCTAGGATACCTAAAACATTTCAGGTGAAATATGGCGAGAAACTACACAGACTTGA
The DNA here is from genome assembly GCF_035046485.1 of Aedes albopictus. NCBI lineage: Eukaryota > Metazoa > Arthropoda > Insecta > Diptera > Culicidae > Aedes > Aedes albopictus. The sequence goes on from NC_085138.1 coordinate 259,373,080, forward strand.
AAAAATCTCGAGAGGAACATAGACAGAAATCCTGAGAAAAACTGGGACAAAAGTTCTGGGAGTAATCCCGGGGGAAATTATTAGGGAATTTGAAAAAGGAACTCTGAGAATCTCTAAGCGAACTGCGAGCAAAATCCCCCGTGGCAATTCAAGAGAAATGTAAAAAAACTAAAATAAATCCATGGAAGATCTTCTACAAAAATCTGCTGGAAAGCTTGAGAAATTCCTAAATGAACTTGGAATACATAATGGAAGGATCCAGCGGGAGAAATCCAACACTGGAGGAAATCCCTGGAGATGCTCCATCAGAGACCTCGAAAAAACTCCTGCAGACATCCTGGGAGAAACGAAATTTAAACATTACTAAACCACCGGCACACTATGGATAGAATTTAAGGGTCATAATAATATGCTCTGTGAAATTACTGACTGGACTTCTTAATGTTTTTTTGCTGGTATTTTTAGAGTATTTGAATGTCATTTCTTTTTGAAATAAATTTTTCGGTGGCAATGTTAAAGAAATTTCTTACAATTAAAATTTTAATAAAATAATGAATTGATAATTTTTTTGTGTTTTTTTTTTCGAAAAAGATTTGAGAAACAAGTTACTGGAAGAATTCAGCGATAATTTTATTAATTTAGGGCATATTTTTCAATTATAAACTTGCAAAACTCATCCCTAAAAACTCGGAAAACTCAGGGAATTTTATTTTCAATTATGAGTACGCACCCTGAAGGAGAAATGTTTTCAATGATTCTTTTAGTCATTCCTCCAGGAATTGCTTCACAAATTCCTAGATTCATGTTTTCCTGTAAAATTTATGGAGCTTTTTACGGTTTCTATCAGCAAATTTTCCGGGGATTTCTTCCGAAGTTTCTCCAGGAATGATACTGTAGAATTATTCAGGAATCCCGCTTAAAATTCTTCTAAGGGAGCATCCATTAACCCTAAAAGGGATACCTGGGGTTCATTGGACCCCAGGCGCCTTTTAGAGCTTGTCTTTGATGGAACACACTCAGCGAGGTGACGAAACTGAGGCCATGAAGGTATCCCTTTTAGGGTTAAGTACGTCACGCCAAAATTGGGAGTTTTTAACCCCCCTCCTCCCATCGTACGGGTTTTTCCTATACTTAATACATTGCTTGTCACACTTTTACAAACCCCCCTCCCCCTAGGACCGTGACGTACTTAATGGATGATCCCTAAGAACTCTTGCAGAGGCTTCTTCAGCAGTTTTTCTACGTAAAAAGCTTCAAGAATTTCTCCAGAAATCCTTTTTGAAATTTCTTTAGAACCTTCGGCGATGTTTGACCAGAAATCTATTCAAAACTTTGTCAGATCCCTACAAAAAATCTCTTGAAACTCTTCTATTTATTCCTCCAAGAGTGCTTCTGGAGATTTTTTTTTTTGAATTTCTGTGGGGATTCCTTTAGAAATTCCTCCAGGGTCTCCCTTCAGAAGTTCCTCAAGAAAGACTTGTAAATTCGTTCAGGGATTCTTTACAACATCCTTTTTAAATTCTCTCAAATATTACTCCAGCGTTTCATCCATAAATTTCTTCAAAAAAATTTACCGAGATTTTTTCATGGATGTCTTCTCGAATTGCTCCAGAAATTTTTCAAGAAATACTTCCAAGAATTTCTCCAGGGTTTAAGAGTTTCTCTAGATTTTTGCATGGTTTCCTTCAAGGATTTTTCTAGAAATTGTTACTAAAGTTTATGCAGGAATTCTAGCAAAAATTTCTTCATGGATTCTCCAAGGACTTCTAAAAAAATCTTCAGTGATATTTTCAAAAATGCTTCCAGGATTTTTTTTCTAAAATTTCTTAAGGGTTTCCTTCAGGAATTCTCTCAGGGAATTCTCTCTTCTTCATTCTTCAGAAATTGCTTCAGCGACTTTTGACCAGGAATCCCTCCAGAAATTTCTCATCATCATCCCTCCATATTTTTTTTAAGAAATTCTTCTATAAATTCTTCCAGGGTTTAATTCTAAAATTAATGAAATAAGTCTGTTAAAAATTCTAATTGCTTTATAAATTCTATTAGAGATTCCTCTAGGGGTTTTTCCATGAATTCCCTCGAAATCCTCAAAAAAATCAAATAAATTCTATCACGACATCCTACAAAGGTATCGCCTTCAGTTATTCCGTTAGGGGTTCTTTCACAAAATTCTGCAGATATTTCTTCAGAGATGTCTTCAGGAATTTCTTCAGAATTTTATTCAGGGATTTCTTCAAGGATTCTTGAAATTTATGCAGCGATTTTGATTTCCCTTTCTGTATGGATTCTCCATCGAATATTAAAGAAGTTCCTCCAGGGCAAGGATTGAAACACTCACTTTCAAAGAGTTACACTCACTTGCTATTTTCTCAGTTCAAAAGCATGCTATTGAAAACAGTGTAGGGAGGACTTTTACTTGGCAGTTTTATCTAAAAGTTTGCCGAGTAAAGTAAGGATCACTCATGCATACTAAAACCGTGACAAAGCTATGAAAGCGCCTTTTCACAGAGTGAGTGTAATTTACACTCACCGCGTAGAGCGTCGTCTTTATAGCTCTCTGGTGACTTTGGTATGCGTGTGTGATCCTTAGCTTTTTTCGGAAACTTTTGGAGAAAGCTTTCTTTATTCGAATTCGACACTATAGCACCAGGGATTCTTTCTGGGACAACTCTTGGCATGTCTGTGGAAATTCTATCAGAGATTGTTCGACTAATTTCTTAATTATTATTATCTTTTAGCCAGGGGGGGCTGTTTCATTTCCGGACAAGTGTCTCTAGAGATTCGTACAGAAATCCCTAAAGACTTGCCTCCAGGAAATCTTTCAAGGATTTCCCTCCTGCAGGGATTTCTTCGGGAGTTCAATAGATTCCTGCGGAAATTCCTCCCGAGTCCGGCAGGAATTTCTCTAGAGATTCCTGTAAGAATTCTCTCTTAGATGCCCTTGATAATTTGTCCAGTTATTCCTGCTAGAACTTCTCCAGAGAAGCTTGCATAAACTCCTTCAGAGATTCTACTCCAGAATTGTCGCCGGGAATTTCTACATATTCCTCTAGAGATACTTTCATGAATTGCTCCAGAGATTATATTTAGAATTCCTTAAAAAAATCCTTCAGAAGTTTTAGACTTTTAGGTATTCCTTGAGGAATTACTGCATTAATTCCTCCTGCGATTTACTCAGAACTTTCTTAAGGGATTTTTTTTCAGAATCCGCTACAAGAATTCCTCCAATATTTATTCAGAAATTCCCTCAGTAATTTGTCCAGGAATTCCTCCAGAAGTTTCTCAAGTGAATCTGCCTGAAAATCCTAAATGTCTCAAGAAATTCTTCTAGAAATTCTTGCAAAGGTATCTGCAGTAGTTCTTTTAGGCATTCCTTCAGGTATTGCTACAGAAAATCTTCTAGGAATTCCTTCACAAATTGACTGCCCCAACAGTCCTTTTTGGACAACATTCAGTGACTGAAACGGAAACATGTTGCACTTTTCGTACGTCTACTACAACTGTATTCCAATTTTCAACAACAGCGTCCAGTGACTAGTTCAAAGCAAATTCCGGTTGGGAAATTACCCTCATTAGCAGCTAATGTAATATCCCAAAGACGACTGCTCTTCGTCACAAATAACAGACCACACTCATCCAAATGTCCCATCCTTGCTGGTGTGGCGATGTGTCCGTCTGTCGTACTTTACGCGACCATGCTCCACATGTCATTCCCGCATTTCAACACTTTGACACCGCCTTCCCAAGTTCGGTATTGTCAGTTTGGCCTCAACCAACGGTTGTATCATATGTAGGTAGGTACCTTGGATGATGAGTCGTCAACCGATTCGAACGAGCAGCGACCGACCCCCGACTCGAGTCACCGTCACGATTTGGTAAGGTACGTACGTATCACACCACGTTACCACGCCAAATGAGAAAATGTACGAATATATGACACGTCAAACACTTGCTTGGCAGGTGACGGGACGGGGGTTATCCTTCGAAAAGTAGGTTTGGAACACAACTACCCACCACTTATGAGTAGATTGCTAACGACCAAGCTCTTTGACTCGCTGTCAGGGTTGGGTGACAAGTAAAAGCAGCATAAAAGGACCAAAAGAGCAGCAACTAGATTTCTGGGCGAGCTTTGGTGTACACTATCGAGAAAAAGTGTTAACAATTACCGAAGAAACATTTTTCGATGTTTGTTGACGATGTTTTGTGGCGAGTTTGGAAGCCAAATTGATTATGAATTATTGCTTGGCTCCTTTTCTTAATGTTCTTTTACTAGTGGAACTTTTATTAAATAAAAAAATCCGTCATCTGTTTTTAATATTTAAGCTCTATCGTCTTTATAGGATACTAGATCTTTAAACAACAATGGAGTTTGGGAAAAGTTTACTTGACAGTGGTTTTCCAAAGTTTTTTGTTAGAAATAGTACATATGCAATTCAAAAATGAGGAAAAATAAATAAATGGAACGCTCTCACCAAGTTGTGTAGGTTGCTCGTCTTCTCTATTTGTATATTTATATATTACCAACTGACCCGGCTAACGTTGTAATGCCTGCCTACTGCGTTTTTTGACGTATAGCTCCGTAGAGAAATGCCACACAAGTTCATCTGTATGGGACACCCCTTTCCAGGGGTCTTGTACAGTGATAGACATTCGTTTAGCCGAGGCTAAAAAAATTTCAAAAAAGTGTCAGGAAACTCATACAAACGATTTTATGATAACACTTTTTTATCGTAGTGAGAGTATATCTAGTACTGTTTTATAAAAATGTGATACATCACACTTACATATACACTGAACCAAAAACGAGAGTAAAAACCCTTCAAATGTAATTTTTTGCCTAGACATTCGTTTAGCCGAATTGTACAATTTTTAGAATTCCATAATAAAAACTATCAAATTTCGAAAAATATCCAACAAAGTCATTTTGTATGGTGATCTGCATTATAGATCGACTTGTAAATCATGAATTAGATCGTTTTTGGAAGTGTTGCCATATAAATTTTGCATGCATCTCATATAAATATGTCATAATATTGAAAATGTTTCCAAATTGAGATATGATGTAGTTATTTTTATCGGAAGTGTTTCAAAAGAATCTAATGAAAGTTTCATGACCAAAACAGGTTGAAATTTTACGAAAAACAATGTTTTTAACAGAAAAAAATAACACAAACCATCAAAAAATCACGTGTTTAAGTATTGTTTTGATGAAATATGATGGTTTAACTTGCATAAATCACAGCGTTTACTACTATTACGTCTTCTAATAGCTCCCAATATCTTATAGACTGTATTCTGGTTGAAATAACATACATTGGATGGCTCATATTTCGAGAAATGGCACCGAAAGTATTCAAATTTCTAGCATGAACTACTTGTTTCATAATTTAGACATTCTTTCCAAATAAATTATGTTAAAAATGAATGTGGTTCACAAGTAAGACTCATTTATAATATATTTCTTCACATTGAATGAAATAAGCCAATTGTTTGACCATATCTTGCATTTTTGTATGAGCATCTGCTTTTCAATAAACAGGGTACAAAAAATCTGACACTTCCTGCAGTTCTTTCACTTTGCAGTCTTCTAACTCATTTAGTAATGCTAGTATCATACAGGTATAATCCACAGGCATTAGGACACGTTTTTCTTTCAATGCAGAACTATTTATTTTAGCTTTTATCAATACCATTTTAAAGTTTAACCAACCAAAAACCAATATACTCTATTTTTTCATGATATTTTATGCAATAATTTGAACATTTCTAACAATAATTCTGTGCCATATTTTCGAAATTGCTAATCTAGCTTACGTTTGAGTGTTTACAGAAACCGTTTTTCTTAAATAAATTTGTTTATCGTCGCTTCTCCTTATCGGGACATTTTTTTACAACATTTTTCTGAATTTCATAAATAAATACACTTAGAAGGTCAATTATCTTGCTAACACGTCATAAACTAAATGCCTTGGAGTATATCCTCGAAATATACTCAAGAAATTGCAAAAAATCTATTGAAAACCAATTTTTCGTTTACCTCGGCTAAACGAATGTCTAGGCAAAAAATGACATTTGAAGGGTTTTTACCCTCGTTTTTGTTTCAGTGTATATGTAAGTGTGATGTATCTCATTTTTATAAAACAGTACTAGATATACTATCACTACGATAAAAAAGTTTTATCATAAAATCTTTTGTATGAGTTTCCTGACACTTTTTTTGATCTTGGCTAAACGAATGTCTATCACTGTATTATTCTAAGAATCTTCCCCGGCCCCAACAACTCCCACATACAAAATTTTACGCCGATCGGTTCAGTAGTTCTTGAATGCATATGAGTTAGACAGACAGACAGACAGAAATTCATTTTTGTATATATAGATGAGCAAAAAAAACTCAAGGAATCCGAAAAATAATTAAATGGAAAGATCTCACCAAATATTACTAGTAAATATGAATAAAATTGCACATTATGCAAGTCGCTAAGACTTGTTTCTCAAGTACGCTCTTTACTATACATATGCTTTGAATATTTTCATTGTGCACCAATGCCAAACGAAGTTCTTATCGCAGAATGGCACTACTCTGCACATTACTGGTGGAACTGGTACTACACTTGTGTGTACAAAGGTGCCTTCAGTGCCCCAATCGTGGGAGAATACGACTAGGTACCAACCTACGACAAACGACGCCAACAAGGAACGGCAAACGGTGAAGCCAGAGTACCGGAAAATGACGAAACAGAAAGTAATGTGCGATTGTTTACGTTTTATTAACTCTTCGTTTCATCTTGAAGTGGGTGCCGTGCTTGACATTGCAAAAAGAAAGGCAAACAAGAGCGGAAGAAAAGGTTCAAGTAAGTAGCACCAGGTACGGGAAAATCGGTGTAAAGTGCGTGGCTTTGTAAAGGTATTTGCTACCAAATTTATTGAAAAGTTATTTATGACAGTTATCATAAATATTGCATGGACCTTACCATGTTGATAATCAAAATTTGAAAATTTGGTCAAATTTGGTGATGCACAGGTTAGACTTAATTATTATGAGTCGTGACATGAAGCTTCTCAAACGTTCAAATGTATATTTTACGATCAGAATGCTGTATAGAGCAAGAATTTTCATAAGTTACAGGGATAGACAAAATGATCGGGACAGGCAAAATTTTCACTTTTCAAAAAATGTTCAACTGGCTGTAATTTTTCGAAAAGTGCATCAAATATTCTCAAATTTTTACTGAAAGTTTATCAACTAGTTGTGTATCAGTGGTCCAAATTTGGGAAAAATCGGGTCATTCTCCACGAAGTTATAAAGACTCTTGGAAAAGATGAAATTATTCGATAGCCAACTTTGAGCTGTTATATCTCCGGATTCAATGAACCGAATGCAATGAAATTTTGACCATTTATGACTTATATAATGAGCTCTGAAAAACCATTGACTTAACTTAAAATTTTTAACACGGAAGAAAATTCCAACGATAAGATTATTTTTCTAATGAAACACCAAATTATCCAAAACTTCAACATCGTTTCAAAATTCAAGATGCAAATTATAGTTCATTTCACTTTCCTCTAATTGACATATATATGAATATGTTTTGAAGGGGAGTAACAACATAGCCGCCAACAAATTGAAAAAGTAATGGAATACATATTAAAAATAGACAAATTTGCTATAAAATCGTGGAAAAAATAAAATCACTATAACTTTTTCTCTTGTTAAAAATTTCAAGTTAAGTCAAATGTTTTCCAGAGTTCATTATATAAGTCATGAATGATCAAAATTTCATTGCAATCGATTCATTGAATCCGGAGATATAATAGCTCAAATTTGGCTACCGGATACCTTTTTCAAGAATCTCTATAACTTCGTGGAAAATGGCCCGATCTTTCCCAAATTTGTACCACCGATACACAACTAGTTGATGAACTTACAGTAAAAATTTGAGAATATTCGATGCTTTTTTCGAAAAGTTACAGCTAATTGAACATTTTCTGAGAAGTGAAAATTTTGCCTGTCCCGATCATTTTGTCTATCTCCTGTAGTTTGCTTTGATCAGTAATCAGTAAAAGTTTCAGTTTTGACCAGCATTCTGTTCGTCAGATATACGTTGGAGATGTTTCAGAACACGACTCGTATTTCTTGTATTTCTATTTGGCATGCAAGAACAAAGTAGTAAATGGAAAATATGGATCGAAAGTTTTCATGACACTTAATGGGAGCACCGTATACCTATATCGCGCTTTCCATAACAGAAGCGTTTGTCCCCTTTCTCTCTCATAAATATGGTAGTAGGTACTTTATCTTTTGTGTTGTTATAACAATGCATACCGCTATCAGTCACACTTCCGTTTGGTTGGTTCGTTTTTTTCTTCGAGTTATCATTCCATTTCCCGGCACCACAAAATGCGGTGGGAACGCTTGGTGCTTTGTGACGTTCATCACTGGATATCTCCAATGTTTCCCTATTATTATTTGACCAATTTATTCATGGTGTCAGTCTAATTACTCGAAATGAATGCCATTCGACGCACGCATGTAACAGCATATGATCTAACTTGTTATCGTGATTGTTATGCCAGCCACCCACTCACACACTATCTGTAACGCAGATGTCTGAGTGTATGATTAAATATTTAATGATGCCTAATACTAGGTGAATGGGCAAAAAGTAGAGCTCAACGCAGGACGCCAGCTATATGCGGGAAGGTTGTGCGTCCCTCAGCAAGAGCTATGTTCTACGGGTACATTTATTGATTGATTCTTGTCCTAGTCTGTTTACTGCCTGTTGTCCCATGCTGCTCTGTTCCGTTCAAGAAGGTAGTTGATGGTATTCTATTCTTATAATCGCTCGCTCTATTCTATTCGAAGCGGAGTAATATTTGCTTGATGGATATGTATAAGAAATAAAAGAGATATAGAAATGAAATCCAAAATGTATTCCTCTAAAATCTGAAAAATACCAAAACTTGATATTTGCAGATCAAACGAACAATCTCACTATTATAGATAAGATATTATTTCTTTTTATTCCTGATTCGACGTTCCAACTTGAACTTGGCCTGCCCGCTCTTCAACCTAGTGTTCATCAACCACTTCCAGAGATATTAACTGAAGGGCTTTCTTTGCCTGCCACATGAATTTGTATATTATGAGGCAAGCACAATGATGCACTATGCCCAGGTTGTCAAAAAAATTCCCCGACCTGCTCGGAAATCGAACCTGCCGTCTCCGGTATGGCGATGCAAAGCCTTACCACTGAGCTAACTAAAGACCCAAAGATATTACTTGTTTAGGTGCCCTTCTCTACTAAATACCTCTACTACTTCTTCGCCAAATCATGAAATGCATAGTAAATTCGCCAGGAATATGTCCTCATGCCATGATTGGCATGGTCATAGCATAGTTGAAATCCGAATGATGAGCAGTTCCAGCTGTTCCTCATCCAGTGGTGCAGTCGCCGGCCCACATCTAGTCTTTTGAAACATAAATATCATAAATTTTTCTTCAAGTATGCGCACCACGAAAGTCGTATTTAAAACTATAAACTACTAGCTGTACCCGGCAAACTTTGTCTTGCCTACTGCGTTATTTTGACGTTTGAAGTCCCTAGCCAAGCGCCCAAGTCCCCGTTCCAAATGTATGAAAACCCGATTTTCAAAAACTCTCAATTTTCCCATGTTTTAGGCTTCATAAACCTTCCTTGGGTGAAAACTAACAGACCAAAACTTAGACGACCCAAATCGGACCATCCGTTCGCAAGTTATGCGTGGTCCCACGTATGCCACTGCATTTATATATATATAGATATATATACATATTCTTTTCATTTATTACTGATTTCAGCCCCATAAACAATTTTAACAAATTTTCTTCATACGCGATCGGCGTTATTAATTGCGAGATACGCTTTAACAGAATTGAAAAAATACAAGTTTGCGTAACACTTACACCCAGACTCGTTTATTTTTATTCATGGTAGTCGGTATGCCAGTTATGGTTACATAACGATTCGTTATGTTGTGATATTTTATTTAAAAAAATGGGAATAACTTTGTCATAATTCTGTTGGCAATCGTGACATTTTCCAGTGGAACGGGGTTGGTTGAAAATCATCCTTCGTGTCTTGATGGTATTGTTATGAATTATAGTCAAGATATCATGACGTGCCTAGTTTTATGATTTCATTACGTTTAAGTAATGCATCCGTTTTTTTTATTTTTCCCGTGTTTGCAGAACCGCCTCCAAAGGCAGGTCATCCTCCATTTGGGACATTGTGCCATTGTCATATGTATAAGCTTATTTTATCATCCATCTGAGGGAAATTTGGATATAAGATAGGGGTAAGTGAAGGGAAAGATTCTAAGAGAAAATAGAAACTCTACAAGGGAAAAACCCGCTTCGGAGATTTTGACGAAAAATCATGAAATCTTATATATGTCACTTTATGATTTCAAGATTACGTGTCATGATATCATGACGAGAACGAAGATTATCATACATATTTCTAACCAGAGGTTGAACAGACTGAATGATCACAAACATTAGACAACGGAGCACATGAAACACCCAATAATGGTCCAGTGGAGAATTTTCCGTTCGACGAAAAATTTTCACCGACTGAAGCGGGAATCGAACCCACACTACGAGGCTTACGAAACGGCCAGATGATTGGCCCTCCTGACCGCATGACCACGCCACGAAGGTCATCATATTACGTAACGCTCTAGGGCAGCGTTTCTCAAATTCGTCCGCGTTTTTCATCTTCGTGTTTTTTCGCCTCATAAACCTTTCTTGGGTGAAAATTAACAAAACAAAACAAAGATTACCCAAATCGAACGTCCCGTTTGCAAATTAAAAGTGATCCACGTATGCCACTGCATTCTTATATAGACATATATGTCTATAAGGCATTGTCTATTTAGAATCCGGACGAAGAACATTACTTATAACTCAAAGATGGAATAACAAACAGGAAAGGATAAGCCCTCAAGACATAGATAATTTATTGTACTTTTACGGGAAATATCATTGAAATTATTTAATTTTATTTTTCTTATATGTATTTTATCACTTTTTCGGTGTTATTCACCCTAATAATATGCACAATGGTAGTAAATTTTAGCATCAACCGCTTCGGTGTATTTGTCTCACAATCAGGCCATTTCTTTAGTATTCTGAGACCCTCTACCACTCTGATTAGGATTCAAAAGAAACTATGCCAAACATTTTTCTTCTTGTGAAATTAAGGGCAATTCAGTAAATTCAGAACAAGCGAAATTTGAGTGTTTTTTTCGTTAATAAACACTATCCATCCGTAATGATAGCACTGAACAGTTCCAGCTGTCATGACATCTCATCAAAATAGCTCAAAGCTTTACAGATCCCTTGTGTACATTTTCAAAAAACTGCACGTGATTGTTGAGGCTATCATCCTTTTACACATTTGGTGTCAACATCGTGATGTGAGAAAACGATGCCCAGAGCTCGAGCGTCCTGCCAAAATCTTAGAATTCCAAACAGATTTATCCATGAACGCAAATTTTAATCTTCCGGGACTCCTCATCATGACATGGCCAACAACATCTGAGCACATCACACATAATGGTTTTGAAGATATTAACATTTCTCGCGACTGCTGTAGCTCACCTCGCTAAATTTTCAAACAGATTGTCTTCAATCTGAAATAACTTTTCACTCGTTTCAAGACAATCGATGAAATTTTCACCATTAAAAAAGGGCTTTTATATGATGACTGCTGTAAAATAATGATCTGCTGTAAGATAATGATGTATGTAAAATAACGATCATTGTGATCGTCACAGTACATTATACCTTGCGTTCGGATTTTAACTGGACAATGTTTTAGTATTAAGTTTTTCAAAACAGTAGTGTGAAGTGTGATCTTCTGCTGCAGGAGGTAAGTGCCACTTACTACTTTTTGCCGATAAAACCAAAATCATAAAATACAAGTCAGAGACGAATGCCCTAGAGGTAAAGTCTCTCTAAACAAAAAAAAAATACAAGTACTAGTTTCAATAAATAAAGTATATGATTTCGTAATCTTGCTTCATGGTCCTATAGTATACGAGTCATGGTATTACACTAGTCTACAGCATTTTTGAACTCTGTAAGCTGATGATCATTTTTGGTGTAGAATCATGCCCTGAGTTCGAAAACGCGAAAGAAAAAAATTACAGTAGAGCGGAAATTTTTTCGACTTTCCATACAAGGTTGATGATTTGAAATCGATTTTTGTTCTATTTTTAAGAAAAGTCGCTCACTTCAAACATCTCATTCTCCGTAATCAATGCTCCGATTGAGCTGAAATTTTTACTGTAACTCGCCTACATATGATATGTCAAATAAACGTCAAGAGAGAATTTTTAAGTTGGTTTTTTCTTATTGAAAAAAATACATTTCTTCAAAAAAAATTGGGAATTTCGCTAAAATTTGAGGAGATCGTCCCTAAAACTCACCAATATCTTGGATTTCATCAATCTGACGCAAAACCTGTATTCGGATGATCGAATGGTATTGTGTTCAGCTTTTAATTCATGGAAAAAGATTTAAAATTGGTTGAACAAAACGCAATATATTTGAATTTTAGTAAATTATATATTTTGAAAAGTTGCAAAATTCGATATTGAGCTAAAACTCAAAAACTGTTCTACTTAAAAATTTTTGAAGGTCGGTTTCGAAATCAGCACTAAATTGTGCTTCAAAAATTTTGGTCGTTGACATGAGTTCACGACTTTCGTTTTATTTTGTAAACTTGTGTTATGACTCAGTTTACCACATTTTGCCGATGGAACCAAAATCATTAACGATGAGTACTAGTATCATGAATAAGGTTTATGTTTTTTTTTTAAATTTTTGTCATGGTTCTAGAGTGTAGTTTATCACTTAATACAGATAACGTAACGTCGAGACTATGTTACAGAAAAACAAGTCATGTCCATTTTTAAGGTGTATTTTCAGAACATAAAAAAATACATTTATCGTTAAATTATGGCGCATTTTTCCAGTGTTGGGTTCCGAGTTTCCCCGTGTATACAAGGTAATCGACGCGTAACATAACCAGCGCTTGTCCATACCACAACCGGTTCAAATAGTGTTACAAAGGGCACTGTAAACCGCATAAGCGTAGAGAAAATCTATAGCTCCTTGGAGGCAGCTCCTGGCAATGAATGACTTTGAAAGACACGTTATCGAAAACATTCTTAAAAATCTAAAAAATACACTAGCATAATCAACGTTCGAGTGAGAGCTTTCTTGAAAACGTTTACAGTAAATCACTGGTGATACCACAAATTGGCGGACATGTTAGTTCACATGAATAGGCATGTTAGCCAGATGAACATCACCGATGAGATGATCGACAATCGATGCAGATTCTAAAGAAGGAACGAGGTTAATCCCGCCCTTTCGGCGGGTTGTTATCACCAAAATACCTAGGCATTCCGTAGTGTTAGCTTCTGTCTCGTCGCGAAAAAGCGAACGAAACCCGAACAGAGAGGTGAATAAAACCGAGCGATGAAGAGGGTATCGAAAAAAACAAACGATGATGATCTCGGATAAAGGCATATGTTTTTAGCATCGGGAGTCTTTCGTTTTGTATTGATGTGAAACTCGCGAGTGTATTTTGAGTGTGAGGAGACGTGAGAAGCTCTCACTCGGTACTGTTGAGGATTTGCGTTGTGATTTTTACTCCTGAGAAAAACGCTGAAATCGCCTCATAATTTACTCGCGAGAGATTTTCTATCAAGCCTGCCTAAGAACGAAGTAACGTTCTCATACAGGTGTAATCTGGTTAGTTTCTGAAGAACTGCGTGAGAATATTCCTGAGAGAAGATCTGACAGATCAGTTGGTGGCGGATTTGCTTGGAGGAGATTTACAATTGTTAACAGGAATTTTAAAATCTAACTTTTGGTATTTGTTAGTAGGATGTAACATCTGGGAGTCAACTTTGGTCGGTGATAGGGATGATAGGAGATACATATATTTAGAAGATAAATTGTGTGTTGATTACTCTGAAGGAGAAGCAGCACAGCTCGCTTGGTTGCATTACTTGTATGCGTGATATGATAGATTGACGACACTGTGCAACGAACGTTCACGCAGAAAAATGACGCCTGTTTGAATTAATAAATCGCATGGTTGATTTTCAAACTGAGAATTTACTTACTCCAAAGTTATATTTCTTTGTTCTTACTTAGTGTTTATAGATTAAATCAACCAATTACCATCATTCCATATAACGTTAGAAACTTCATTTGTTTCTACAAACTGGGGACCACAAACAGGGCCTGGAAGCACTCACACATCCTTAAAATTCTTACCTCAACTTCGCCACAAAGAGGAAGGTGTAGCAATTCCTGATTACTTAGAGAGTTGGTGTCTTCGGCAAAGTTGTTTGGTAGATCAAGGGCTTTCACAATAATTATCGTTTGGTTCGAGTTTCTGCAGCTTGGCGGCGCTAGTTGCCATTTTTTTTGCAAATTTTCCTGATATATATGAAAAACAAAATTTGTTGGCTCACTAGCACCGCCTGTTGGTGGAATTTGGAACCAAAATATCCATCAACTGTAAGTCCGTGACCAGCTTCAGACGTCTGCTTGTCTCTGATATCACAGGCTTTGATACCCCTTAGCGGGTTTTGGAATCATTGGTATGATTTCGGTTCACCAAATGCTCAAACAACACTGACCCCTTTGAATACACTGCGTGTGCACTGAGTTCTGTTTTTTTCTGCGTGCGCGCAGAAATTGCGCACTGGGAATCTGACTTGCGGGCTCTCATTGCTCTCACGCAGCACTCTAATCACTTGCACAAAAACTCTGCGTGAGAGAAATTATGTACACGGAAAGATCGATGTACACAGAGCAAGGAGTAACTTTCACGCAGCGATCGAAAAGACAAAAGATTTCATGCAAACTTGTGTGAAAATTCACGCAAATTTGTGTAAACCCGGATCAGCACATTTTTTGTGCTGATCCAGTCGCACGCAAATATGAGTGAAAAATCCTTTGTCTTTTCGCAAGTTACTCATTCGCTGTGTACTTTCGTTTTAGGGTGTAAATGAAACTGAGTAGTTCAGAGTAAGATGAGCGTAAATGGGCACAGTTTCTGCGTGACATGCCATCCCTGTTTGTCGCTATAGTAAACTGAAAAATCGATTGATTCGAACTGGAATTTAAGGTGAATAAAGACTGCTCCAGAAAGTATGGACGCACCTAGTCTTCAGTTGTCTGAGCCAGATCGATGGTTCATGTTTCGGGCTTCGTTTTGGCTGTTTCTGCTTACTATAGGATCAGAAATTCGAACGTTTTTTGCCACGATGAACATTGGAATTCGAAATGGGAACTTTTTTGGTCATACCTCGTTCTGTGTAAGTTAGATGGTTTTTTCTTGTGCTTCAAATACCTTCATTATTTGTTAATCTGAAGAAGAATTAAAAAGATCTTTATTTTTTACCAAATTTTTGCCTATGCTTAAACGTGTTATCCCCACCGTGTTTGCTGATTGCTGCTTGCACGGTTTTCTCACTTACACCCACCATATTTTGCTCATTTCCTAAATGATCTTTCAAGCTCTGTACATCGTTTGTGCACATTTTTTCGATGATGTTCCGCTGAAAGTTCATGTACTTTGAACATACTACAGGTCGGACTCGTTTTTTCGGAGTCAGGTTCTGGCGCTTCCCAAAATAATATCTCGGAAACGAAATGCTGTAAGAAGCTGAAATTTTGACTGATCACTAATCAAATTTGGCTTAACAACATGTCAAAATTTCAGCTTTTTTGAGCAATCCGTTTCCCGGATATATATTTGAGAAGCAGCAGAACTCCGGATAATCGAGTCCGACCTGTATTGGAATCGCAAAAACCGCTATAAAAATGCAGAGAAAATAGGTTAACCAATGGGATGCAGCTTTCAAAAGGAACTAGTCATCAATAGTTTTGAAATACCAATATTTTCTTACTACGTCCATACTTTCTGGACCGGTCTTTATATAACAAAGCCACACCTCGAATTTTCAAGAGCACAAATCTGATGAACCGAATGTCGGTTTGTGCTGAAAAGTTGATCGATTGGTTACCCGCTGGTGGTGACCAAACGATCAACTTTTCAGCGAATACCAACATTCGGCTCTTCAGATTTGTGCTCTTGAAAATTCGAGATGTTGCTTTGTTATATATTCATCTTAATTGTGTTTACAATTTATTTCTCTGTGTGTTGAAGGAAGGACACGGCTTTTTCAACCCATTTATGTTCTAGCGATAGCTATGAAATTATAAATATACATGAGTTGTATATGTAGAGAAGAGAAAGAGAGAAAGTAGATTGAAAGATACAAAGTAGGAAGACAGGGAAGGGCCAAGGATTGAACGCAAGACCTTCTGCATACGAAGCGGTAGCAATAATGATTAAACCCATAAAGAATGAACGCAAATATTACGAAGTGGAACCAAGATTAAAAATGCGCCCAGACCTGATAAAAACACATTAATTATTTTCATTGAACTGTTTAAAAAAACCTTCTGCAAACATTTCTCTTAAAAAAGCTAAATATTAGTTATATTGACTCAGATTTTGAACTCAGTAATCGATTGACTAATCTATTTTGAAAACGAGGGGTTAAACATCAACCCTTCAAAAACAGTTTTGATACCGTTCACTCACAAAAGAAAAATCACTATGAAAGCTTTAACAATAAACGGAACTGTCTTACAATATTCGACGAATGGAAAATTTCTAGGAGTAATTCTAGATGACAAACTAAATTGGAACTTACACTTAGAGAAGGTAATTAACAAAGCCACAGCTGCTCTGTGGATAAGTAAGAAAACTTTTGGAAGCAAATGGGGACTTAAACCAAAAATGATACATTGGATTTATACAGTTATAGTCAGACCTAGGATAGTTTATGCGTCATTTGTATGGTGGCCGAAAACTGCACAGCTACTGCACAAAAAAAGCTTGAGAAATTACAACGTTTGGCTTGTATAGCTATAACAGGAGCAATGCATAATACACCGTCAAAAGCCTTAGAGGCGGCTCTTAATAAGCTTCCACTGCATCAATATGTTCAAATTCAGTTTGACGTTTAGCTTTTGTATCGAGCAGACGTAATCATATTATAGCGGAGTGAGTTTCGTAAAAATCTCGTGCCGGCGGACGAAGTCCATAAGCCGTAACCCCAAAACCGCAATTCTGTGCGGAGTTTGGCCAGCTCATCGTAACGATGGACGACTATCGCAAGGATTCTCTCTTCCTGGACTTCAGCGAAATGCCAGTCCGGCCAAAACTAGACAAAGTGCATGAGCTCATTAGCAAGAAAATTTGCCTAGACATGACCAAAGTGAACTGCATCCAGCCAAGTATGACGAAAGCTCGAGTCATTATCGAATTGAAATCACAATCATACGTGGAAGAACTTGTAGCACAACATAGCTCCAAGCATACTCTCGAGCATAACAACAAACAGTATGCAATTCCTTTAGTACCGTATGACAATTCGATTGAGGTTAGGGTGGCAGATCTACCTTCCTACGTTCCCATTGAGACAGTTGCCAGACACCTAGCGCCCTACGGAGAAGTTGTTTCTATGCGGGAGGAGGTTTGGAAGAACTTCTGGCCAGGGCTGTCCACCGGAGTAAGACTGGCACGTATGCGAATACATAAACCAATCCCTTCGTATATCCCAGTATCCACACATACCGCTTTCATCACCTACCGTAATCAAGTGCGCACCTGCAGGTATTGCATACGTCCACTGCATATCGGACGCACCTGCAATGATGCACGTCGAGAGCAAGGCATTGATCTCAACAGTCGCCTCACCGCGGCGCAGGTGGTACAAGGCAATATCCCACCAATGAAAACACCGTCGAACACAAACATTCCCCCGTTATCTTCTGATCTACCAAACGCATCACTTGATATGGAAACATCGGAAGACGAACACAATCCAAGCAACAACACCCCCGTGCCCGAATCCGGCGATCATTTGATGGCACCACCACGTATCACCAGGCAAAGCACCCGATCTTCTTCTTCAACCATGCTCCCGTCGGGGAAGTCACCAGTTCCTGGTACTAGTAGAAACAGTTCTCCAGCCATCACGCAAGAAACAGCAGGACAACCCGTTTTGCAACCCAATGCGTCTGAGTTTGACATCTCTGATGATGCAGACGAAGATATGGCAATCATCGCTGCAGCAAAGAGACAACGATCATCTACTACGTCGGAAATCATCGAAGCCTCCTTTACCGAAGTCAAACGCAAGAGCAGGAGTAGGAGCAAGCATGCATCTTCTTCCCGGTAAGATTTGCAATGGGTATATGTCCCGCCGAAGCAATCCAAGATACCATCACTTGTCTCAAGAAAAATCCATCTTCGTTTTTCGCATCACCACAACATCACTCATTCATCCGGTCGGAGAATTCGCCAAACCATCAGATCACTCTCACCTGGTTCCAACTAGCATCATGCCACCAACAGCTTTCGATTTTCACAATGGAAGGAAACTACAAAACGACTACTACCGTCAGCGAGGGCTTTTCTTCCTGTGAGGTAAGCCCTGGTATATGTCTAGTCGAAGCCTACACAGTTACTGCCACCAAGCTTAAGTATTTTCCCACTATTTTCTGCAAACCACCACAATGTTTTGTTGCCACTTCAAACGGAACACGGAAGCTACGCGGCCGGAGAGAAGCAGCCAATTGCTCACTCATCGGTACTTCAACATGTCCTGCGAAACAATTTATCAACCAACCGAGCTCATTCAACAAAAATCCCGCTGACCAATATACATCAATGGAAAGCTATCCATTCTCCAAGGTAAGCTACACTTGTATATGTCCGGTCGAAGCACACGCAGATACTGCCGCACTAGAAAATAGCCCCCTTCTTGCAGTACCGGAACAATGCTCTTCAAATTCCCGACGAGATAGTGATATTACCAAGCGAAATCTTCCGACGAACACAGCCAAGAACACAGCACTCCTTTACCACGAAGCTTCAACTGCAAATCCGTCAATCATGCCAAGCGAATTCCGACTGCTTTCTTCGACGAACCTCAGAATCCAACCCATTTACTCGCAGGTGAGCCAAAACAACAACACAGCTGATTGCTATATCAAGTGGTATGGGTATCACACTGCTGCACTGACATCTCTCGATCGCGCATGCGCGATACACATCAATATCAGTGACTGGGAACGTACTCAAGGTGGGACTCCACAATCATTAGGGTGATGGATTTATTTAGCTACAATATTGCAACTATCAACATTTGCAACATCTCGAATGAAACAAAACTGGATGCTTTGAGGTCTTTTATTCGCTCTGCAGACCTTGACGTCATTTTTCTGCAGGAAGTACAGAACGAGCATTTTTCAATACCAGGTTTTTCGATGATTTTCAACGTCGATAATCATGAACGGGGTACAGCTGTTGCAGTGCGTGATCAATACAATGTACACCACATAGAAAAAAGCTTAGACTCTCGCATAATTTCGGTGAGGATTGGACAAGTTACCTTCATCAATATTTATGCTCCATCTGGTGCTTTGTTGAGAAACTCTAGAGAAGACTTTTTCAATTCGTCTGTGGCACATTATCTTCATCAATCTACAGAGCTTGTGGTGCTGGGTGGCGACTTTAATTCAGTAGTCAACCCTAAAGATGCTACAGGAGTCAGCAATACCAGTCCCATGTGTAAACGACTTATGAATGCAGCACATTTGATTGATTCGTGGGAAGTACTGAACGGAAACAGGGTGGAATTTTCCTACATAAGATCAAATTCAGCTTCCAGACTAGATCGCATCTTGGTTTCGAAAGCGATGAAACCACAAATGCGGACAGCCCATTTTGCTGTAACGGCATTTTCAGATCATAAGGCATACATAGTACGTTTGACTCTACCACACCTGGGAACTCCAGTTGGACGTGGAGTCTGGCGACTACAACCACAAATTCTAGACAACGAAGATGTTTTGAATGAACTGTCTAGGAAGTGGCAGTATTGGTTGCGTGCAAGACAAAGCTATCATAGCTGGATGGATTGGTGGATGTTTCACACCAAACCAAAGCTAATTTCCTTTTTGAAGTGGAAAACTTCCATTGTACATCGTGAATTCCGAGATGCTATGGAATTGTATCGATCTCTGTTGAAAAATGCCTATGAAAATTACCTCAACAACCCGGAACAACTTACAGTTATAAACCACATCAAAGCACAAATGCTTCGTCTGCAACGCAACTTCTCTATGAACTTCAGAAAAGCGAACGAAACATTTCTATCTGGGGAGTCTACTACTTTGTTTCACGTGGCGCAAATTCACAGTAGGAAATCCAAGAGCACAATATCTGAGTTGAGAGATGGAGACGGTTTTGAGATACGCGATCAAACTCAAATTAGAAACACCATTAGGTCGTACTTTGAACATCTGTATGCCTCGTCTGGAAGCGAAGATTCGACAAACTTTTTTCCTGCGAGAAGAATTCCTGAAAACAACGCTACGAACGACAATTTGATGGAACCGATATCGCCAGATGAGGTTCTCTCCGCTATCAAGGCTAGCTGCTCTCGAAAATCTCCAGGAATAGATGGTTTGCCAAAAGAATTTTTCATCAAGTCGTGGCAAGTTATCGGCCCTCAGTTCTCAAACGTTATCAACGATGCTCTCCAAGGTAACTCCATAAAACAATTTCATGATGGAATTGTCGTGCTAGTCAAAAAGAAAGGCAATGACAAGAGTGTAAAGGGATACCGCCCCATCTCTTTATTGAACTTTGACTATAAAGTTCTGGCAAGAATCCTGAAGCAACGAATGCATGACTTACTTCCGCTTGTGCTTTCCGACCATCAAAAGTGTTCGAATGGCAAAAGAACGATTTACGAGGCTACGTGTCGTACTTTCGATAAGCTATGTCAGTTGAAACATCAACGAAAGAATGCATTACTAGTGTCGTTTGACCTAGACCATGCCTTCGACAGGGTGAATCACGAATTCCTACAACAAACTTTGCAGAGGATGAACTTCAACCCGCAATTTGTTCAGCTTCTTGAAACAATTTGGAGTCGATCATTTTCAAAACTGTTGATCAATGGACATCTAACGCAAGAATTCCAAATAAAGCGGTCAGTTAGACAAGGAGACCCCATGTCAATGCATCTGTTCGTGCTTTACTTGCAACCATTACTTGATGCAATTTATCGAAAATTCCCAAGAGCTGTGATGAACGTTTACGCCGATGACATTTCTATTTTTCTGGAGAACGAAGGCTCGCTTTTACAAATAATAAGCATATTTGAGAATTTCGGACAAACCTCCGGTGCAGTTTTGAATAAGCAGAAAACCACGGCAGTGATGTTAGGAAACATGGATCTATCCACAGAAACAGAGTGGCTCAACATAGAAAATTTTGTGAACATCCTAGGAGTGCGGTTTGGAGACAACATCAAACAGGCACATAAAGTAAACTGGCAGTCCATTGTTAATGGATTGAGATCCCGGCTTTGGCTGCATAACCCAAGAACCCTAAACGTGTTACAAAAGACTATTTTGATAAACACGTACATAAACTCCAAGATTTGGTATATGGCTTCAAATCTTCCAATTAGCAAAGGATTCATAAACAAAATCAAGACAGAAATTGGTAAATTTATTTGGCACGGCCACACCTTGCAGAGAATCGCTTTTGCCAACTTAATACTGCCAAAACATCGAGGTGGACTAAATCTACACTGTCCGGAAATGAAATCAAAATCCCTACTAGTGAATCGCTTGATAAATTTGGCACCCCAGCTTCCATTCTTATGCAGCTTCCTGGAAAATCAAAATATATCCATACCATCGGCATATGGTCACATAGCATTAGTGAGCTCGGAGATACGACGACTACCAGAATTCATCCTCCATGCACCATCGTCGCAAGGGATCTACCATTACTTCTTGTCCTTGCAACCAGATCCTGGATTCATGGCAGCGGAACAACGTGATTGGAAAACTGTTTTCAAACACCTACATAACAAATCCATCAGTTCAATCCAACGCTCGAATTGGTATATGATTATGCATTCGAAGATCAAGCATCGAGAGTTGTTGTATCGACGAGGTGTAATTGAGAACCCATACTGTGAAATATGTCCTGAGGAACCAGAAACCGTGGTACACAAACTGTTTCGTTGTCAACATGTTAGGGGCATCTGGAGATACCTGCGAAGACAGCTGTTAGCTAGTGAATCTTGTTTATCCAGGTTAGAACCAAAAGACTTCATTTATTTCGCCGTTAGAAATATCAACCGCAACTCGAAGCAACTCATTATAAAAACATTAGCACTATTCTTTACATACTTAGTTGATACACCAGTCAATGAAATAGGATTAGATAACTTTGTATTTTATTTGAATGTTAACAACTAAATAACTAGGCTAAATATAAGGTTTTACAAAAAAAAATGGAAGCTGGAAAGAATGCACTTAGGATAAGGAGAACTACTATCTTATTAGAAGGTAATCTTTTCGGGCATCAGAGTATACTGAAAGATTTTCCAATCAATCCATTACTAGTGATGAACGAAGACTGGATGGATAAAAAGCTGAACTTAGATATACCGTTCGAAGTGGTTGATACTGACCGCCAATTATGGGAATCAGGGGTGCCAAATATCTCACCAGGATCGGTTATATTCTATACAGATGGATCAAAAATGAATGAAGGCGCTGGAGCAGGAATTACAGGCCCAGGGATTAATAGTTCAATATCAATGGGAAAATGGACAATTGTTTTCCTTGCAAAAATATATGCTATTTTAGAATGTGCATCTGT
This sequence comes from Aedes albopictus, assembly GCF_035046485.1. Lineage (NCBI taxonomy): Eukaryota > Metazoa > Arthropoda > Insecta > Diptera > Culicidae > Aedes > Aedes albopictus. The sequence goes on from NC_085138.1 coordinate 259,395,924, forward strand.
ATGTCTAAAACGAGGATACAGGCATACACGAATATGCATATTCTCAGATAGTCAAGCGGCTTTGAATACACTAAAGTCATTCATATGCCAGTCCAAACTGGTGTGGGAATGTATAGGACTGTTGAAAAAGTTGTCTGTTATGAACCAGGTTAATATGTACTGGGTTCCAGGTCATTGTGGAATAGATGGTAATGAAAAAGCTGATTCACTTGCTAGAGAAGGTTCAGGTGTTCAATTCATGGGGCCTGAAAATTTCTGTGGCGTTTCTAAATGTGAAATACAGTTGGAAATAAAAAAAATGGGAACATCAAATGATACAGTCGAATTGGGTTGCAACGAAAAATGCAAGGCAGTCAAAACTGTTTATAAAGCCAAATAGTAAAATTACAGAAAAGTTACTAAATCAAAATAAAAAATCTCTGAGCATAATCATTGAGCTCTTCACAGGACATTGTCCGGCCAGATATCATTTGAAAAAGATTAACCGGTGTCAAACTGATATCTGTTGTTTTTGTAACTGTGAAATTGAGACTCAAAACATTTATTATGTGACTGTCCAGTATTAATTGTGCGTTGAAGACAATATTTCAACAAGGAAGTCGTAAGTCCTTTTGAAATTCGGTTGGAAAATCCCAATTTAGTTGTAGAGTTCATTCTTACAATTATACCAGATTGGGCAACTTTGCATCCTCAGCAAATGGCGGTTACCCTAAATGGTGACTCGTCGTCTTTATGAATGCAAAATTAGACAGGGGTATACCACAATAGATCACAATAATGGTCGCAGTGGTTTAAATCCAAAAAAAAAATCTATTTTGATAGATTATACTGGATGCCTTTTTGTCCTGTCTTAGGACTATCATGTATTTAATTGTTGCTCAATCATCCTAGCAACACATCGCATTAGAGTGATAATATATCGGTTTGTTTCTGATGAACAAAAACCACCCCGTAACAGGAAAACTTTGTCCTTAAACGTTTGCAATTGTATGAGTAGCGCGTATAACTGACCGCAACAGGGCTGGTGTCGTGGAGTGTTGTTCCTTGTTGTTGATGTTAGCTCAAGCTCCTCGAAACAAAACTTTCGATGTCGACGCCTCGCATTCTAGCCCATGCTGGAAGAAAAAGTCCACCTTGCTATAGTCGTCGGCTGCATAATTGACTTTCGGGTTGCCGCAAGAAGATGGGAAACACTCACTAGGGGACACGGGAAAAATAAGATGCTACCACCAGGGTTACTTCAAAGACGTCGAATACCCCACATTCTCACTGGAAATGATAAACTTTGCGAGAAAAAAAAAATGAAAACGAAAATGCTAAAGCGCTTAGCGTTGTAATGATCCTGAACGGTTTTTCCTTAGCTTTGGGATACTGTTGGAGAGTTTGGCTGTGGCCATTCGCTGCGGTCGGTTGTCATCTTCGTTATTTTCGTGTTTCCTATTCTCCAGCAACCGAGAACAGGAAGACCAGAGAATTTATCTCGTCAGTTGTGCTCCATTCCATCACCCGGAGGCTTTGTGTTTACATTGTGGCACGTTGTATACGTTTGTATGTTGTAATATGAATTCGGTAAGCATCCCGCCCGGCACTTGAGTGTTGGTCGTACGGTCTCCGCTGAATGTATCAGCCAGCGAAGATACTGTCGTTTGCCGATCGATGATAAGGCACATTCTCTGCCATCGGATTTAGTACCCGTCATTATGCTTTTGAGCTTCGGGATAGGGAAGGGATACACAGATAGGACACCGAAATGTTATTCTGTGAAGCAGCGGGTCTCAAACTTTCTCAGATCTTGAGGCATTTTGATACTTTCCACATTACAAATGATTTGAAGACATGTCAGAAGAATGTTAAGAACATTGAACAAAATGCTCTTGAAGGTATTCAAGGAAAACTTTCCTGATGATGATCTTTTGAAATGAACGTATGTTGAGATGGCATGCATATTTCTAGCTCGGGAAACACTGCTCTGAATTGTTCCTTGTAGTAAAATATGAGTTGGTGTATAGGGGCGAACGGGAGCAAAAACCCCCCTCCTTCTACTGAAAGACGACAACGTTGGTAAATTCTAGCTGAGTGGGATGAATTTTTCGATTACTGTTCAAGGGTTCAAGGGTACATAAGATACGAACGAAACGGTTGCCTGGTCATTTGAATATTATCATCCGATTTTAAACAGGTTCGGTAACAGAATTATGGAACATAAGTAGGGCAAGTGCTCTTGTTGCAAAACTTGGTTTCGTATCAGGCAACTTAGTTTTGTATTTTCTTTTGCTTGAGATTGTTTTTTCATTGACTGAAATGCAAAGCTTTAGTGCTGGCAACATACGACATTGAAGATAACTCCAATTTCAGTGTAGTTTGAAGACTGTGTCTCTATGGTCCAGGAACATTCATAAGGAAAATTCCTTGACTTCTTTGGACATGAAGATACAAGCTCTGTAAAGTTCCAGTTTAGTGTTCTATGAACACTTCTACAGTTATTAACTAAAAGCTTCCAATAATAATTGATAATTTTGCATTTGTATATCATGTAGCAGGCACAAATGGAAAAAAGCAGGCACAAATGGGCATCAAACCCAAACACCCTTAGTATGGTATGGTTGTGAAACAAGCATTTGATTTTCTTTAGTGGAAATGTTGCTTAATCCCCGAGTGTGTATTGTAATGAAAATAATTTCTCATAAATTTTCAACGAGCTAGAAACTGAAAAGTTCATACGTTGCTAATTACGAAACTTAAAAGATAAGTAATGAAGAATTAAATATTTATCACACATCGCTTGTCAGTATAATTCTAGCAACAGTTATAACACTAGTTCTACCTGGCTTTCGCCTCGTTCCCACCTCCTTCAGACCAGTTTCCGGTTTCAAGTGGCGCTCCGCAGAGAAAGGCCCTTGAAGTGTCCCCCTTCCTGCAAACTATACGATGATGATGGGAAAAACAGAAGCAACAGCTAAAAGTACCACTCACTGGCTCACTACTACACGACTGCTGCTGCTGTTGCTGGCCACATCACAACCCGCATTCGACCTGTATGGACTAGTGGACACAAGTGTGTGGTGACATATTCAAAGTAGCCAACAGCCAACACAACACAACTTGTAGTGTGTCACCTGCATGCATGAATGTATATGAAATAGTACTACCCAAAGGCACAATGGGCTGGAATGTAAGAATTGTGCTCTTGAAAATTCAAGGTATGGCTTCGTCATATCTTCACCTTAACCCTTCCGTTACAAATTCCTTTTCGTTATGACTTTTTTTGTTTTTAAGTATTTTTCAACCAAATTTTGACACAAGAAGCACATATCCTTCTAATTTAGGGATTTGTTGAGGATTGTTGGAATGGCCATTTGGTTCCGGAATCAAAATGGGTAATTGGAATTGGCCATTTTGGTAAAAATTGATTTTCGATATAAGAACAGTTTAGTTTTCAGATCTAAGTGGACAGGAATGATAGACAAATATGTCTGAAAGTCCATCTCGGTCACTAAGTGCCTTGGAATCAATACCATCATGGGATCCGAAATATGGATTTCCCGAAAAACCGGATCCGGTGATTTCGAGATCCATTTTTCGAAAGTAAACAAATACCGTCAAGCGACACCTCCAGCAATCTCTCCTAGGATTTCTCTAGAAATTCCTACTATGATACCTCTCGGAATTCTTCTAAGGGTTTCTCTAGATATGAATATGTGGAATTTCTTAAGGAATTCTTGATGGGATTATTCAAGACAATATTCCTGGGATTCTTCCAAAAATTCCTCCGGTGATTTTTCCAGAGATTTGTTCGAGAAACTCCTAATGGAAACTCCAGGAGCTCTTATTGATTTTCCTTTGGAAATTGTAGCTACTCCTGCTGCGGGGTTTCCAGCAATTTCTCCTAGAACTTCTTAAGAAATTCTAACTGTGTTACCTTCAAGAATTGTACAAGCGATTTCTCTAGAGTTTTCTTCTAGCATTCCAGATGGGTTTCTTCCTGGCAATCTTCCTAGTATTTTTCCAAAAATCCTTCCGGTGATTCTTCCAGTGTTTTCTTCAAGAATTTATCCAGGGCTTCCTCCTGAGATTTCATCTAGGGGTTTTTCCATAAATTCCTATGGGATTTCTCCAGGAACTCATATTTGCTTTCTTCCTTGTATTCCAGCTAGGGTTTCTCAAGGGACTCTTATTAGGACCCCTCAAGAAATTCGAACAGGGGTTTTTCCAGGAGTACTTCGTGTGATACCTAGAAATTTCTCTTGGTACACTTACAGCAACACTCTCAGGAAATCTTTCTGAGATTCATCCAGAAATGTATCCTGCGATGCCATCAAGGACTCTATGAAGTCCTCGTAAATACCTCTATCGATTCTTCCAAGGAGAACTGTAGGTATTCCTTCAGGTTTTTATTCAAGGAACTTCTCTTAGGATTCCTCCGGCATTCCTAATGGGGTTCCTCCAATAATTCCTATAGTCCTATCCTCCAGCGAAATTCTACTAGGATTTCTCTAGAAATTCTTTTATGGTACCTCCCAGAATTCTACGAACTTTTCTGGAAATTCCTTCAAGAATTCTTAGTGAAATCATTCAATGTCAATGTCTTCCTGGGGTTATTTCGGAAGTTTTTCTGGTGATTTTTTTAAAAAAATTATCCAGGAACTTCTCATGGGATTCCTTCAGGAGCTCATTGTGACTTTGTGACCGGTACTTCAAAAATTTTGCTAGGGATTCTTCTGGAGCTTTCTCCTGGATTTCTTGATGGAACCTTCCGGGAAATCGTTCTGGAATTCATGCAGAAAATCATCATTCGGTTGTTCTTTCAGGTGTTTCTCTCATAGATGAATATGAATTCTTCCCAGAGATTTCCTCTTGGAATTTCTGCAGAAATACATCTTGGCCTTCCTCAAAGCAAAGGATTGCTCGCATAACTTCTCCTGCGGTTCTTCTATCAATTCTTCCTTCAAAGCATATAGGAATTTATTCTGGCATTCTTGCTAGAATTCTTCCGCGAAAACTACCTGACATTCCTTCAGAAATTCCTCCCGCGTTTCCTTCAGGGCCTTCTCTATGAATTCCTCCAGAATACTACTACCGTTTCTTTTAGGAACTTCTCTAGGTATTCTTTCAGGTATTTATTCAAGAAATTCCTGTTTGGATTCATCATCCAGGCGCTCCTGATGGGATTTATCTAGAATTTTTGTACAGTTTCCTCCAGAAATACATTCTAGGATTTTTGCAGAATTTTCTACAATGATACATCCCAGAATGCTTCTACGAATTCCTCCAAAAAATAGCCAGAAACTCCCTTTGGTAATTTATTCAGGAATTTTTACCCAAGACATTTTATCCAAGAATTTCACCAATATTTTTTCCTGGAATTCCTACATGAACTCCTCCTCCTGCTGTCATTCTTCCAATCCATTAATTAATCCGAGGACTACTCGAGAAATTCCTACTGTAACCTACTGGAATTATCATAGAGAAACTTCTGACTATTTCTCCTGGGATTCCTTCAAAAACTCTTGCTAGTCAAGGCAATTTTTCTAGGAATCTTCCAGAAGTTACTTCTGCGTTTCCGCCAGGAATTCATCCATAAATTTTATCCTGGGAATCCCAGACTAGGATTTCTCAAAAAAAAAAAAGTTCTCATGAGATTCCTCAAGGAAATCCTCTTGACTTTCATCCAGAAGCTCCAGCTGAGATTCCACAAGGAATTCCTACTGTGATTCAGTTGCTGATTTCTAATATAATCAAAAAACTCAACTCTAAACCTATTTTTCTGTAAACTTCGCCTCTGTTTTTTAGGGAAATAGTCAGGTGAAACTAATGAAGAAAGTTGTTGCATTTGTATGCAGTCACGTCTGGTGAATTCCTTATAAAACAAACCTGGCAGAAACCCTGAGCTAATTTCTGGTGCCATTTGAGGCGTAATCCTTGAACAAATTTCTTTCATAATAGATATGGGAATTTGTCGTAAAACTAGCCGAGCAAGTTTTCAATAGAATTTCAAAAAAATGGTACATGAAGTAATGTTCACATGGCAATATTTGTGACAGAACTCCTATTTCTAGTGGATTTGTCACATACTTTACAATGTACTTCTACGCAAATTTGTTTAGGATCTTGTAGTTTTGTTTTGTTGGGAAATTTATTGATAATTTAGGATCTATTGATAAATATGAGAAAAAAAATATTGATGAAATTTCCTAGGTAATATTTTGTTTAAATTTATGGAGAAAATGCATGAAATCTTACAATATTTGTTGAAATAATTACACTAGTTTACAGCATTTTTGAACTCGGTAAGCTGATGATTGTTTTTGGTGTAGAATCATGCCCTGAGTTCGAAAACGCGAAGGAAAAAAATTACAGTAGAGCGGAATTTTTTTCGAGTTTCCATACAAGGTTGATGATTGGAAATCGATTTTTGTTCTATTTTTAAGCAAAGTCGCTCACTTCACACATCTCATTCTCCGTAATCAATACTCCGATTGAGCTGAATTTTTTACTGTAACTCACCTACATATGATATGTCAAATAAACGTTGAGAAAGGATTTTTAAATTATTTTTTTCTTATTGAAAAAAATACATTTCTTCATATATTTTTGGAAATTTTGCTAAAATTTAAGGAGATCGTCCCCAAAACTCGCCAATATCTTGAATTTCATCAATCCGACGCAAAACCTGTATTCAGATGATCGAATGGTATTATATTCATCGTTTAATTTATGGAAAAAGATTTGAAATTGGTTGAACAAAACGCAAGATATTTGAATTTTATTAAATTCCATATTTTAAAAAGTTATAAAACTCGATATTGAGCTAAAACTCAAAAACTGTTCTACTTTAAATTTTTTGAAGCACGGTTTCGAAATCAGCGCTAAATTATGCTTCAAAAATTTTGGTCGTTGACAGAAGTTCACGACTTTCGTTTTATTTTGTAAACTAGTGTTATAGGTATATTTTCTAAAATTCTGAAATTCACGAAACTCTATTTGGAGAATTTTCAGATTCAATCGATGCAGACATTTAACAGAAACAGAAAATATGTGAATATTTAAAGAATTCCTGGTTTGTTTCAGATAACCAAGCGGTTACCGCACCTTTCATCTTCATCAAACTTACCTTACATTATGATGATTGAATTTTTGTTTCGGGCTTATTTAGCGTTTTTCTCATTTATGTATTTATTAACCCTCTAATACCCAATCCCGCCTTTGGACGGGGTATAGTTTGAGCATTTTTGTAATTTTTGTTTCGTGGAAAATCATTTTTTTTATATTTTTGGCTGATATTTAGGACTGTTCTGTATATATCAAAATGGGTTTTTGTGTATTTTAAAGCCTATTTACATTTTTTTTAAAATCATTGAAAAATTGATGTTTTAGTCACCTTTTAGAAGTCATTGTTTATTTTGTATTGAATCGCTACAATTAACATATTTTAAATTTTTCCCAAATCATTCTATCCTTGTTAAATAGTTTAAGGGAATCGAATACACTCTAAAATTATTTTCCTTAAAATTACACGGAAAATAAAATTTTTCTGTGAAAAAAAAATTAAAATAATAATATTTCAACAAAATGTTGTCATCTCAAAAAAACTGTTCCCCAAATTGGCTTCCAGGAAAAATATAAAAGTGTGGGGATGTTCAAAAATAAAAATTAGAAAAATCAAAAACTGAAATTCACGAAATCGAGAATAAAAAAGTTTCATCTTTCAAAACATGTTTAAATTGATTTTAGATGACAAAAAATGATATTTAAATCAAAATCAAAAATTTGGGTATTAGAGGGTTAATTTGTCGTCTGTCAAGAGTATAACCATTCTAATGAATGTTACATATTTTGTCTTGATTTCAGAAATATTATATACTACACATTACGTATTTCGGCACCAAAATTTCAAATGGGCGTTACTGCTTTAGAATACCTAAATCAGCTTCTTTCAAAGAAGATCGTATTTTATATTTCTCACACAAAATAAATCGTATTGGTTGATAGAATCTGCCAATTCAGATTGGTTATTACATATAAAGTCGCATAAGAAAACAAAATAATTCTCAACAAAATCGTAATTTGTAAACTTCTCAACAGTAAAGGTGGACGTTTTAATTTGCATTTGATTTTTCGTGCTTCCTCTGCCAATGACAATTTTGCATGAGTGAGTACACATTAGGCCTGTCCAGCTTTTCAAAAATGTTTTCTGATTCTCAAGTCCACCCCCGTATTTTGATTGCCAACCCGGGTAGAGCTTAATGGCAAAAGAATGCCAAATTTTACCATTAAAACAGAATATTTGAATGGCAAAATGTGTTATTTGTTTGTTTGAAATAAGAGTTAAAATAACAAAATTTTGGTAGCAGAAAAACTTAAAAATAACTTATTTTGCCATTGTAATAACAAAGTAATGGTAAAGCATGTGGATAAAATTGAAGAACAAAATAAGTTATTATTGAGATATTGATAACAAAATAAGACCCAAATTAACTGTTATCGGTGAATAACAAAATATGACATTCTTGAGTTATTGATAACAGAATAAGAAAAAATTTAGCTGTTTATGTGGCGATCAAAATAATGGTAGGTTTAGTTGTTCAAATTCAATTTTAAAATAATGGTAGATTCAGTTATTATTTCAAAGTAACAGGAGAAAGGTAAAATGAGCTATTTCTTTTTTTTTCTTCAAATTTAAGTTCATCAATCAATGTAAAATAGTAAAATATGTTATGGGGCCTAATGTTTATAAAGAATTTCTCACAATATCAAAATAATGGCAAATTTAGCTAGGAATGTAAATTATGTTATTGTTTTGATATTTTATACCATTCATTATAAAAGGTGCTAAATTGCAAGTTTTACCATGATAGTAATTTTTGATATTGATGTGTTATTTAGCATTATTCATGAATAACATATCAATGACAAGATTTGCTATGATTGTATATTTTGCTATTGATTTGCCATTTTAAGTTTTTCATAATAACAGAAGAATGGCAAAACGAGATATGATGGCAAAACCAGTTATTATTTTGTCCTTTGTTTGACATTAGCCTCTACCCAGGAAGTATATCTTTCTGCCGAAAGAATTAAGTTTTGACAAGTTTTAGTGTAGTTATGATTTTTTGAAATTCGAAAATTGTCGAAAAACACAAAATTGATTTGATGCACCTCTTAATTTCAATGGATTTGGCTGAAATTTTGACCAGTTACTTCTTTCAGGATGACAATCAAAATATGGGGGGCGACTTGAGAATCAGAGAACATTTTTGAAAAGCTGAACAGGCTTAGTACACATCCCGACTAGGCGATCATATCAAAATTATATCATAATATGTTATTATGTTACACAGATTTTTTCTAACATAGGCAGTTATAATTTAGATGCAGGATGTTGTTAAAATAACAAAAATTCTAACTAAAAATCATAAGGGTTCTAACAAAAATGTATCAGAGTTTGTTACAAATCCATCAAAAATATATCAAGCCCTGTTTTAAGTTTTTGGTAAAATATATCAAAATTATAATACAGTTTGATATTTTCAATTAGGGTAAAAATCAAATAGGGTAAAAACCAATTTTTTTACTCATTTTTGGGTAATTACTTTAAGTGTGTAATTCTATTTTTAGAAAATAATAGGTCACATAAAAAAAACTTTCGAGTTCATTATAAAACTTACAAATCCGGGCGGGATTTGAACCACCAATCCTGCCATCGTAAATTTTCAGTCGCCTTTACCAATGAGGCTATCACAGCACTTGAAGAGAAGAACGAAAGAAGCATTACTGGTTCTACGTATTGCCAGTTTCCCTATTCCCCCATCTCTTGTTTGTCAGTCGCAGGACAAAAATAGACAGAGATTTGAATGCAAGATCAAACAATGAACCTCTCTCTCTCTCTTACCGACAGCGCTATCGCGGTGCGCAGACATGCGCACTAAAACACTAATAACAGTGGTGACGTTCACATGGCCCGTCGTCGACTATTTCCAGAGAGCAAAGAGAACGACGAAAAAGTTGCGAGTCGACTATTTTATGATTGAGCTTTATTAGATGCATTTTGGCGGCGACAAAGATTCTTTCCGGACGGAGATGATTTTTTTTTATTTTTTGTTTTGTTCGCGCTGCGAGAGCGGCGATTATACACGTACCCTACGTGAGCGAAGGTAAAATCTCGGATACTTTTTCAAAACGACGTATAATACACGCAAATCCTATGTTGATACGTCGTTTTGAAAAAGTATCCGAGAAATGTGGCTTTGTTTTAAGGTGAAACGGGACGCCGTGTTATTTTTCCTATCTTGCCTCTCTTTCTAACAATTTGCCTCGCGATTTTGAAGATGGTAATCTCGAGTTCTATCGCACTGAAGATGCTGAAAAACAATCAGCATATGCACTGCAAGTGAGCATACACAGTGATAGGTTTTTGTTGCAAAATATGAAGTAGAATCTGAGATTACCATCTTAGTAGCAACAGAGCAATGGCGGATATTTCCCCGACCGTCCCGTCCGCCCTTAATTGATCACAATTATATCATATGCCAATATGATTACTTCTGCAGATGCTGTTTAGTTTTATTCTGTTTTAGATTATTTTTAGTAATGAAAAATGATATTTATGATATAATGTCAAACAATATATGGTCGAATAATAATAGATCGAAAGAAAAAAAAGTTATAATAGACAAATGCAATCATCAAATGAGCAGAATTGTCTGTATGCATAGTTGACATTTTGATTGATTAGAATTATTTAGTAGGAACCACATTTGCTATCTCCACGCTCACTAACATTCATTACTTCATAATACATAGTCTGTTCGTTACTTTTTGACGTTACAATTAGAAGTTAGAATAGCAGTACTGTTAAAATGACATGTAAATCCAGCTATTTACTCAATTTTGAGATTAAAAAAAACTCATTTGCAGATGTATCACTTTTTGAAGCTAAAATTTTACTTAACCTATAAGAATTGGGAATCATAGAAAAGTGATAGGATTTTGGCACCGTAACGGGACTGGGATATTGAAAGAAGGAAATAAATACTTAGGCCGTTCGCAATGCTGTTTTATTTTGTATGGCGAGTTTTAAAAATTTAAAAACTCGCCATACAAAATAAAACAGCATTGCGAACGGTCTTAGATAAACATATCAATGATGCTATATTTACCCAAAAACTCAAATTAAAGCAATGAATAAAATAAAAAATACGGAAGAGTCTGATGAAATTTCTACAAGTTGCAATGCCTTTATTTTTTACTTTATAATATGAAACAGTAGTTAAACTAAAGAAGGTTTGCTATGTAATGGTTATATCTGCGATAAATTTTCTCCGATTTTGACAATAATGATCTCATTTAATGCAGATTTATTCTTTCCATCTAAAACAAATCCGACTGAACCGGTCTGGTCATCGTGGGTTAAGGAAACCCCGAAATACGCTTGGAATTTTCCATAGACCAGCTGCAATAGCATATCTGCCCAGCCTAGGCCCAAAGTATTGAGTTCAAAGTAATCATTACGAACCATGTTTCACGAGAGACCATGTCTTTTCAATACGCTAACTCCAACAATGACGATACCCGGGTAGAGCTTAATGGCAAAAGAATGGCAAATTTTACCATTAAAACAGAATGTTTGAATGGCAAAATGTGTTATTTGTTTGTTTGAAATAAGAGTTAAAATAACAAAAATAATAACAAAATTTTGGCAGCAGCAAAACTTAAAAATAACTTATTTTGCTTTTGTAATAACAAAGTAATGGTAAAGCATGCGGATTAAATTGAAGAACAAAATAAGTTATTATTGAGATATTGATAACAAAATAAGACCCAAATTAACTGTTATCGGTGAATAACAAAATATGACATTCTTGAGTTATTAATTACAGAATAACAACAAATTTAGCTGTTTATGTGGCGATCAAAATAATGGTAGGTTTAGTTATTCAAATTCAATTTTAAAATAAATGTAGATTCAGCTATTTCTTTTTTTTTCTTCAATAAAATTTAAGTTCATCAATCAATGTAAAAACAGTTTTATTTTGTGGAAATTAAAAACTCAAAACGAAACGAACTTAAAAATCTACTCTGGCTTTTCCTATTTAGGAACGTTTGCGCAGCGTAGGGTTGTTTGCGATAACATTCGCGATATGCTTATTAACCATTTTGGATTTCTCCATCGGAATCCCTACGGGGTGCTATAATAGTTAATGGTATATTAAGAGTAAAATATGTTATGGTGCCTAATGTTTATAAATAATTTCTCACAATATCAAAATAATGGCAAATTTAGCTAGGAATGTAAATTATGTTATTGTTTTGATATTTTATACGATTCATTATACAATGGGCTAAATTGCAAGTTTTACCATGATAGTAATTTTTGTTATTGATGTGTTATTAAGCTTTATTCATGAATAACATATCAATGACAAGATTTGCTATGATTGTATATTTTGCTATTGATTTGCCTTTTTAAGTTTTTCATAATAACAGAAGAATGGCAAAACGAGATATGATGGCAAAACCAGTTATTATTTTGTCCTTTGTTTGCCATTAGCCTCTACCCGGGTATTAGAATAGTGGAGCTTAGAAGCAAAGGGGTGTAAGTTACAAAAACCCACTTTCGAGTAAATGAGCTTTGAAGTTTTTCACCAGTTTTTCCCATTCCCATTCAAAATGTATGGAGTTTCAATATCAACCCAATTTTCTCTGGTTACTGTATTTTTTTTCTAATCACCATAAAAATAATCTTTAAAATGTTCATGAAAGCTTGAAATATGAAGATTTTTTGATATGCTCAGCTCAAACTCGACAAAATGGTCACTTACGCCTCTTTGCATCTGGGCCCCTTTATAGCATAAAAACATGTTCCAGAAAATTTGGACTCTTGGGAATACCGCGTAACCCAATCGTGCTATTCGTATAACCAATCAATAAAAAAAGATTTCTCATTCAAACAAGTCGAAGTTCACTTAAATCGGTTCAAAGTTGAAAAAATATGAGTACTTTTCAGTTTTGAGGGTAGCCGGATACGCTTCCGGCATTCTGCGCAAAAAAAAACAAGCAAAACTGCAGCCCCTCAATAGGAATAGAATGTGTTTTCATAAATTTTTCAATTACATAGAATAAAGCTGTTTCCTTATAAGCATTTTTTGATCTTTTACCTGCATCCACCGACCTTTTGCTCTACAAGCAATGAAAAAAAAACGAATACATAATCAAATTTCTCATTTTTTTTTGTAATATGTATACCTAAAAATTAAAATAGTGTCATGTTCTGATATAATTATGTTATTTTTTCAACTGATCATTTTGTTCAGTTGCAAAAAAAAAAGTTATAACAGAGTTTGTTCTGATTTATTTGTAACAAAACTAGTTACAAAAGATTATACTATATTTTGTTATAATTTAGTTTGAAAAAGTAATAAACAGTCCATGTCATAACAAAATTATAACATAATTTGTTAGTTATATCACATTAAGATATAATTATGATATATTCTTGTTATGTTCATCTAGTCGGGATACCATGTGGCAGGTACGAAGCAGCGCTAAACCCCAAGGAAGTCAAGGAAGTTTCTTATATGAAAAGTTTCGGGATCGATCGGCAATCGAACCCGTCATCCTCAGCATGGTCTTCCTAAACACCTGAGTACTTACCGCATCGGCGATATAGACCCATCACTGAGAGTAGAGCTCTAATAACGCCTATGTGTTACTACGACACCAATACACTATACAACTCGGTGTCCACTGGTGCCACCATGCAGGATTACTCCGCGGTAAACCCAATGTCCAAGCCCCCAAGCATGAGAGCGTAATGTATATGTGAGAGAGTGAGAGGAGATTAATGTGGCAGATAAAGCGCAACACAGGAAAGCCCTTGTCCACTTCTCGTCATCGTCACCATCATCATCGCAGTAGCTAGGCATGTACCTTTTGGTGTGGTGCTTGTGTATGTTCCCGGCACTGATGATAGACCCGACGTCCGAGGCCGGCTTTTGAAGTGGAACTGCTCCACCGCATCGTACCACCACCCACCACCGGCATCGGTTCTGGTGAGGGTGGTGTTGAATGAAAAATGGTTCCGTTGTGCGGTTATAAGTGACTCGCTTGAAAATTTAATGTACTATTTTAACTCTATTTTTTTTCTTCTCGAGACTGGATGGTATCCTTCCCGCCATTTCACGATACACATTTACATAAATGCTATTAACTGAAGACTGAAGAGGCGCTCTTGGATCTGTGTAATTTGGCCACTCATCTCATAGGTGTTTCATGTTTTTTTTTGTGTGAACTTCCTGGAGGTTTACTGGAATAGACATTCACATAAGTACCATCAGCTATGCTACTCCAGTGAATATTCCTTAGTGGTATGGTTTCAGTCATCACTAGCATCAGCAGTAGTCCACTTTGTGGACCCTATTTAGTTTCATGGGATATTTATTCTGCACCGTTGCCTAGCAGGGTTCAACTTAAACTCATTAATTATACATGAAATTCGTACATTTATTTAATTGATAATATATGAGAGAGTTCAGCAGAAAATGACATTTTTCACTACATAATCTCTTTTGTAAAGTTGCAAAATTATAATTGATGGATGGCAGCTTTGAAACTCACGTGAAGTTGCCATACTAGAGAGTTTTCAAAGAAAAAAATAAACACAATTTAAAAAAAGTATGCCAAAGTTCTGTTAAAAAATGTATATTTTACAAAAATAACAAAAAAAAGGCTTCAGAATGAAAACCTGAACCCCAAAGCTTTTACCCGTGAAGCGGATGAAGATGACGACAAGGACGTTAAAAATAAAGTCAACACATTTCAGCAATGGGGTGGCATCGTCTGCTGCCTTACCAGGCAGCTGATAAGAAACTTTGCATTCTGACGATGCGATGGTGGCTGCGTTGCTTGAGCTTGAGCTTGAGCTTGATTGACCGCCCGTGGATGCTACTCCAGTATCGCCAGACCAGCTACACTCACACAAGGACCAATGAGATAACTGCCGGGGACTAGCAGGCATCTTCAGTGTGTGAGCGTTGGTGATCTTCTATTTTTGGGCGACAATGGCGCCTGCCACGTCAGGTTGCAGATCAATGTGGGGAAGGGTAAGGAAGTGATGATTGCAATCGTTTGTATCCACATCTGGCCGAATATACCTCTGCGCCAGCACAAATTCATGCGGATGTTGGAGTGTTGGTGGGAATTGGTTGGCAGAAGGTTCACACATTGGTGTGTGGATACCAGGGGAAGGTGATAGAATTGTGTGTTTTTTATTATTTTGAAGATGTGCGGCACAGCTCGCTTGATTGCATAACTTGTAGGCGTTTTCTAATAGGATTGTGACACTGTGCTGTGAAAGTTTGGAAGGAAGGGAAACGGCTTTTTCAACCCGTTTCTGTTCTAGCGACGGCTATGAACATGTTTATATACATGAGTTGTATATGTAGAGAGCAGAGAGAAAGTATATAGAAAGATACAAAGTAGGAGGAAAGGGACGGGCCAGGGATTGAACCCAGGACCTTCTGCATATAAATCAGAAGCGGTAGCCACTAGACCACCAAGCCCGTCTTGATGCGATGGTGGCTGCGTTGCCATCAAAAACCGACAGACGGACGAAAGGGGTTCAAGTGCACAGAAAATGTCAACGAGTTGCCTGGGAAAACAATGCACACGGCGCAAGAGCTGTAATTAAATGAAACCCTTATTCCTTCTTTTCGGTAAATTGAAGCTAATTGTTGTGCTGCAGAGTAGTGAAAGACGGAGCATTTTTAGTGTATATGGTTCTTGACACAAGGCGACGAAACGTGGGAGAGCTGTGCTTTCAATGCAGTGACACGAACGTTCTTTGGCTGCTGTTTTTCAAAGATATGATTATTGATGCGAAACATAGTGTTGTTGTTAGACAACTCGCATTTTGCTCAGTTTTAAAGTGAAGCATAAGTTTTGTACGGCTCTTTGACGTTTGCAGAAACTTTCTTGACATTTTCTACGAATGAGCATCATCTGAGAAAAATTCGGTACAGTAAACTGGGGTGTAGTTGATCGGTGGGGTGAACCTGATCACTCAATTACCCACGGATATTGACTTTCAAGGAAGTTACCATTCCATTTTAACCCTCTAATACCCAATCCCGCCTTTAGACGGGGTATAGTTTGAGCATTTTTGTAATTTTTGTTTCGTGAAAAACCATTTTTTTTATATTTTTGGCTGATATTTAGGACTGTTCTGTATATCTCAAAATGGTTTTTGGTGTATTTTAAAGCGTATTTACATTTTTTTAAATCATTGAAAAATGGATGTATTCGTCACCTTTTAGAAGTCATTTTTTATTATGTATTGAATCGCTACAATTAACATATTTTAAATTTTTCTCAAATCATTCTATCCTTGTTCAATAGCTTCCCGATTAGAAGATTCTAACAAAAATATAACATAATTATAACAAACCATGATATGTATAACTCATTGTGATATAATCATGTTTAACATCATTGGTGTTTAAAAATATTATAACTCAATTGTATCATATTATGTTATAAATGTCATTCAATAACTCATTGTGAAATAATTTAGTTCTGATTCTTTGACATTCAGAACATCATTTTACATTATTGTATCAAAATACGATAGAAACTAGTTTTCTTGAAGCTAAAATTTATATCATATTGTGTTATAATTTTGTTCTGATTATAACAAAATAGGTTATTATTTTGATTAGACCGGTGTCCTTTTTGTTACAGTTTTAGTTATTTTAACATCATCCTGCATCTAGTTTATAACAAAATAAGTTATTGAAAAATTTCATATCATCATAACACAATGTGTTATAAACTTGATATATTTTTCTAGTCGGGGAATCGAATACACTCTAACATTATTTTCCTTAAAATTACAAGGAAAATAAAATTTTCTGTGAAAAAAAATAATAATATTTCAACAATAATCATAAAATCTCAAAATGTTTTCATCTCAAAAAATCCGTTTCCCAAATTGGCTTTCAGGAAAAATATAAAAGTTTGGGGATGTTCAAAAATAAAAATTAGAAAAATCAAAAACTGAAATTCACGAAATCGAGAATTGAAAAGAATCATCTTCCAAAACATGTTTAAATCGATTTTAGATGACGAAAAATGATATTTGAATTAAAATAAAAAATTTGGGTATTAGAGGGTTAATGTTACGTCATTCATGGTTCAAATATAATTGTTGCTTCCTTGAACGTCGATATCCGCGGGTAATTGAGTGATCAGGTTCCCCCCTCACTGATCAACTACACCCCAGTTTACGGTACTGTGATGCTCGACCACAGCTTTTAATATTCAGATTTATTCCATTATCCAGTTTGTTAGCTGTTCTGATTGTTGATTAGGGCTGGCCAATTTTTCAAAATGTTATCTAATTCTGAAGCTTTCTGATTAGCATCCTAAAAGAAAGTCAGAAAATCGATCAAATAAAATTATCATAACAAGTGTTAGTATGATTAGGTACACTTAGTTCACTAAGAATTTTGTCTGATATTCACTCATTCGCGAAAAGGAAATCTTCTAGTAATCTCGATATCACCAAAATTAGCGACTGTAACCTTTTCAAAAATAGTGCTGAAATGGTTAAAGGCCTTCTCATTATTATTTTCACTCTACTGGGAATAATATGCACGTTTTGGGATTACTTACATG
This sequence comes from Aedes albopictus, assembly GCF_035046485.1. NCBI lineage: Eukaryota > Metazoa > Arthropoda > Insecta > Diptera > Culicidae > Aedes > Aedes albopictus. The sequence continues at coordinate 259,413,594 of NC_085138.1, forward strand.
AATGTTTGCTTTTTTTAAAATACTTCATGGAATTCCTTATTCAAAGTATCCCATTTTTTTATCGTATCTGCAACACAATATACAAATGCATAATAGTCAATTCAAACCTTCGTATGGAACCTTTTTTCCAAAAGTTCAAAAAAATTTGGACTTAATTCAGTCATCCAGATTGCATTTAGAAAGGCAAAAATGCCATCTCCAAAGGGCTAAGCAAATGGTTCAAACCCTTTAACCCTCAAGAGGATACCTTAAATGAAGGTCCGTTTTGGGACCCTGGGGTCCATTGGACCCCAACATATATTCTCGCGTATCTCGTGATCCTTACTTTTTGAAAGGGTGATGTTTTAAGCAAAGATGTTAGGAAAGTCAAGGCCTATCTAGTGATGAACAATTTAGTTCGGGAAGTTTCCGCTAGGTGGTGCTAGTGAGCATTGAAAAATGCCCCCGATCTACAGGATATAACGTACTCAAACAAGCGGACAAGGACAAGACGTACCGAAACAATAGGGTAAATCGCACTGCTGTAGACGAGTAGGCATATATGTCCAGCGGGTCAAAAGGGGTCATTCAAATATTACGTAACGCAAAGGAGTGGGAGGTGGTCTAGCGCTGTGTTACGTTTCATTCAAAATTTTCCATACAAAAGTTGTTGCACGGAGAAGGGAGGAGCCCTTAAGTTGTCAAATATTGCGTTTCGTAATATTTGAATAAACCCAAGAGGAATCAGAGACAAACAGACGTAACACTATTAAAATTTAAATCTCATATATCTCAGGATCCTGATTACTTATATAGCTGATGTCTTCGGCAAAGTTGTTTGGTTGGTCAAGAACTTATAGATTATGGACGGTTTGATTCGATATTCCACCACTAGGCAGTGCTAGATAGCACGCAAATTTTTTATTTCATAATATCTCAGAATCCTGATTTCTTAGTTGTTGGGTAGGTCAAAAATGTTCAGTTGATGAGCCATTTGATACGAACTCTCCTACTGGGAGACGTTGGTGCGGGATGCTTATTATGTATAGAGATGGTGTCTACAGCTGTTATTTGGCAGGACATGGACCTACCGAATATAGACACTATAGAATCTACAGACTTGGGAAAAAATAGTTGAATTACGCAATTTTAGAGTGTTTTATAGTGAATTTAGTGTGTACTAATAGAAAATGACGTCACACAACCCATAGTCGGTATCGTTCCGTAAATCTCGTTTGGCTAAACGAATTGACAGACCGCTTGGTTAGGGGCCATCCATAAATGACGTAGCATTTTTTTACGATTTTTGACACCCCCCTTCTCCCCCTATTTTCCCATACCTAATACATGGCTCGTAGCATAATCAGAGACTCTCCCCACCACCCTAACATGACACTTCATCTATGGACGGCCCCTTACAGTTGTCTGCACCTTGGAAAGCATATGGAATCTATAGTGTCTATATTACAGATTATGGAATATATACAATTATACTTTGATCATAATCTACACAATTTTCTACAACACAGAGATCAGACATCCAAGCTCAGTTTTTCCAAACTGTGTAAGGAATTAAACGTTCATTTGAAATGGCAATATCGTGGTGGCGCTGCTATCCCAATGTTTTCACGCTGTTGTCGGTGGTGAATATAAAACTTATGTAGATATGCGTACTCACCACTGATTGTAGCAACTTGCCGCATAGGTGACGCTAGTTTTGTCAACGCTAAAAAAAATTGAATCCTTGCCCAGCTTTCGAGACAATTTTCTATAGGCTTGGATGTCTGTTCTCTGTTATACAAAATATATTTTCATGAAAAATCGAATAAAATGGAATGTAAATTTCAACGTTTCCTTACCGTAACCGGGAGGAACTCCTGGAGAGAAATTCCTGGAGGAATCCCGTGAGGAGTTCCTGGAGGAATACCGGAAGAAATTCCTAGGGGAATTTCGAGAGCAACTCCTAGAGGAATCCCGGGAGAAATTTCTGGAGAATCCCGGGAGAAATTCCTGAAAGAATCCCGAGAGGAATTCCTGGAGGATTGCCAGGAAGAATTCTTAGAGGAATCCCGGGAGAAATTCGTTGAGAAATACCGGTAAGAATTCCTGGAGAAATCCCAGGAGGAATTCCTGAAGCAACCCCCGGAGGAATTCCTGAAGAAATCCCACGAGGAATGTTAAGTGGATTTCCTAGAAAAACTCATGCAGGAAACCCAGGAGGAAATTCTGCAGAAAACCCGGGAGCAATTCGGAGACAAATTCCTGAAGAAATTCTGGGAGGAATTTGTGGAGGAATCTCGGAAAGCATTTGTGGAAGAATCTTTTACGAATTCCTAGTTGAATCCCTGGTGGAATCCCTGATGTAGTTTTGGGAGTCATTTCCGGAGGGCTTTTAAGTGGATTTCCCAGATGAAATCGTAGAGGAACCTCGGGAGGAATTACTGAAAGAATCCCTGTATTAATTTCTGGAAGAATCCTGGTAGGAGTTCCTTCAGAAGTTTTGGGAGGAATTCCTGGAGGTATCCGGGTGAGTCAATTCTGAAGTAAATTATCCACCAAATTGGAAGTATTGGTATTGTGAACAGAATGTAATTATATTGTGTTATTCTCAAGATATTCACTTCAAAAGAAGCGTACTTATTTGAGGACGTTTGCTCCTCGGTAATCTAGGATGCTGGGCATATACGAACTAATTAGCGCCATTTTGCAGAAAAACTTTAAAATAATTTTCATTACCAAATAATTCTTGATGTGTTGAACACTTTTGCCGAAGACACAAACTTTCTATACATTCCGAATCTCAAGATATTCAAGCTAAATTTAACTTTCAATCCATAATTTGAATAAACAATAGCGCCACCTACTGGGCTAATTCCAATTCAATTTGTTCGTCACAAGATTGCCCTTGGTCTATTGAACAATTTTGTCGAAGACAGCATTATTCTAGGAAGTGACGATCACAAGATATAATCATTCGTGTCGTGGGGTCCAATGGACCCCAGGGGACCAAAATCGCCCGGTTCAACTTTGACATAAAAAATAATCTATAGTACGCCATGAAATATTTGTTATTTTTGCACAAATAACTCATCGTGGTGTAGTTTGAAGGTACTATGAAAACGGGACCGATGTGTCAATCCAAACTTTTTTGCGACCACTTCAAAGTGGCTCTGGGGTCCAATGGACCCCAGGTATCCATTAGAGGGTTAAATCCGGATTTTTTTCCAAGCGTTTTTATAGAGTTTTTTCTGCATATTTCAGTAGTTTTTGTGCTCAACAGTATACAAATGTAGAATATGTTGCTGAATATATTTTTTGGATATCCTAAGCCATGCAAACTGTTCTTGAGATTAGATCCTAGAGTCTACAGTTGTAACGGTAACTTTGTTCATTATGCAAAGTTATGATTGGTAATCTATCATGTCCAGTAAGTCTTCTGAAAGTTCAGTAGACAGTGTCTGATTAGTCGGGATATCCTAGATCATCCAAACTGTTTTTGAGTTTAGATCCTAAAGTCTATGAGTGTAGCGATAACTTCTTTCATATAAAGCTACGATTTGTAATCTATCATGTCCAGCGAGTTTTTTGAATGTTCAATTGGCTGATGTGGAATATTTCAAAAGTATGATTACCCTGTCTAGTTATGTGTACTGTGTAGTTACTATGTTTAGCTTGAGAAACTACTGTCATTGCCATGGATTTTTAAGAACTGAGTTCCAGAATGCCCCAAAAATAGCTTAAAAAATGCCTTGTGACCTTTAACTATTCAGTGAATATGATTGATTATGTAGGGTTACTCTATGTAGCAGGAAAGAATTTTGATGCAAACTTTAAAGTGAAGATATGATAAAGCCCACATATCGATTTTTTAAGAGCACGAATCTGAAGAACCAAAAATCGGTTTGCGCTGAAAAGTTGATCGATTGGTTATCCGCTGGTGGTGATCAATCGATAATTTTTTCAGCACGAACCGTTATTTGGCTCCTCAGATTTGTGCTCTTGAAAATTCGAGGTGTGGTTTCGTCATGTCTTTCCCATAGCTGGAAGTTCTTAGTTGTAGGGAAGCTTAGTAATCCTGAAATATCTCAAAGGTATTTTGGATTGACTCTGAGTTTCACAGAAGCTCACGGATCTGTTATTATTATTGTCTTTATTAACGAGTCTTTCAGCCCTTGGCTGGCTCGTCTCTTGCTCGCGGATCTGGGTGGGTTAGATTATAAAACATAACTTTTTATATCACAAATAATGACTACAACGAATTCAGATTTTTCAAAACTTTGAACAACCTGTACAAAGGTACAGAACAACCCAAAAAACAGAACTAGCTGAATAACAACTAAAGTTTGCTTAAAAGTGGTTTGTTTCACTCTTGTACAGTAAAAATGTTTGTTGGGAATGCCTACTAGTCTCTGAAGAATATTAGCACAAATGATTCATTATGTATCACTATTCAGTGTAGCAGGCTTCCACTGCAAGTTAGATATAAAGTTGTGTACTCCATGGAAGATTGTATACCTTAATTATCACAAAACTATCATGGAGTTACCCTTGAAGGATAAGATATTCATGGATCCTATTTGGTTGTTCAACGTTACTATCTGAAACGAAATCACCACGTGCTACAGTGGTTGTTTTTATCACATAAGCTCCATAACAGTAAGGATGGCCCAGAATATCCCAAAAATACGTAACAACGCTTATTATCTATCGAAATACTTTAGTCAATACAGTGGATTACGTAACACTACTTAACGTTGTGGCAAAAGCTATGATCACAAGTGTAGACCTGAAGCTATGATCTCCGGGGTAGTTCGGTTGATCTGGAATATCTCAAAACTGTCTTGGAATGGCTCATGAAATACCAGGGGGATTACTGATTGCAGTTGTATGGGTAATGTTACGGTTCATTGTGAGAATAACTACTGTCACTGTCAAGAGCTAAACTTTAGGGCAATTTTGTATGATTCTTAATGTCCCAAAAGTTTATAATAATTTCCAGTAGACTTCAGGTTGGTCCAGTAACCACGGTTGATTATACAACGCTACTCAGTATAGCAGATATGGATACTGTTACGAGTGTAGACTTGAAGCTCTGAACTCCAATGTAGTTTGGCTGACCTGGAATATCCCTATAGTGTATCTAAATGACATTTGAGGTTTCAAGAGATTCACGCATCCCAGCAGATTATGCAATACTATTATTTATGGTGGAAACACATAAAATTATGCTTGTAGATTTGAAGGACTTTATTATAGAACAGTTTGAATGACCCAGAATGTCCCAAAGGTTTGTCAAGTAGACTTCAGAGCGGTCTAGTAACCGCGGTTGATTATGCAGTGTTACTCAGTATAACAGCTATGGCTACTGTTACAAGTGTAGACTGTGAGTTCTGAACTCCAAGATAGTTTGACCTGGATTATCCCTATAGTGTCTATAAATTACATTGTAGATTTCAAGAGGTTCACGAATCCCTGTAGATTATCCAATGCTATTATTTATGGCGAAAACACATAAAGTTATTCTTGTAGATTTGAAGGACATTACTACAGGACAGTTTGGAATAGAAAACACCTTTTGATATTCTTGACGAAGGTTGAATGAATGAATACATATGAACGTAACCCATATCCAAATATAGCTTTTAGAACAACTGGTATGCTCATTACTACGTTTCTCCAAACTTCAAGGTGTTCAGGATATTCTAGGTTGTCAATAAAATCGCAAATTCAAATATTCCTATTTTTCCTTAAGAGAGGACTCAATTGGCTTCTTTAACGGTGTTGAGATAATTCGATATTCTGAGTCTGCATGTCAAACTGAGCCGAAATCCAAATTTTCATGAATTTCGGAGCCCGGGAACCTATTTAAAAATCAATTTGAAGATTGTATGGGAGCGATTTGTCGAATCACCCCTCGTCGCACTTTGTACTGGGCAGAGCTGTCAAACAGTTGTCCAGCTGTCAAAAGGTGATTTCAAAAAATCTCTTTGAAATTGATTTAAGGTACCAAAACAAAGTTCTAAAAATCTGAAAAAAATCATAGTGACTCAGAAAAAGGTGCTCTTTCGTATAAAATCAAAAAATCAATACATTTTCCATAATTTAAAAACCCAATTGGCTTCTTTAACGGTATTGAGATAATTCGATATTCTGAATCTGCATGTCCTACTGAGCCGAAATCCAAATTTTCATGAATTTCGGAGCCCGGGAACCTATTTAAAAATCAATTTGAAGATTGTATGGGAGCGATTTGTTGAATCACCCCTCGTCGCACTTTGTACTGGGCGGAGCTGTCAAACAGTTCCCCAGCTGTCAAAAGATGATTTCAAAAAATCTCTTTGAAATTGATTTTAGGTACCAAAACAAAGTTCTAAAAATCTGAAAAAAAAATCATGGTCACTCAGAAAAAGGTGCTCTTTCGTATGAAACCAAAAAATCAATACATTTTTCATAATTTAAAAACCCAATTTGCAGCAACTTTGCCGCGGACAGTATTCTGTTTTATTGAATGTGTGAATTTATACAGCTGTTTCTATGTTGGGGTTGTATAATTACGATTGATTGGATTGGAGTAGCAACCAGGGATTGTATGGTCGTCTATGCTCATGGTCATGGACCCCGGACTCCTGGAAGAATTCCCGAAGCATTTTCTGAAGGTTTGAGTTTACCTTTAAGGGCGTTTCTCACCGTATTTCTAGCAAAATTTCTAAAAAAAATATACAGCCGTGTTTCCTGGAATTGCTTTAGAATTTTCCGGTAAAACTAAAACATTGCATTGTTTGTGAAGATTTTTTTGTTTCTAATGTGTAGCCGAATTAGAAAATAAGATTTCGTTTCTAGGGATAAAAAAGTCAGAATTTAATAGGAGGCAATCAGTGAAGTACTAGATTGAAAGTAGTGAGCTGGATTTTTGTATGGTGAGATGATCGATTCTCCATTTCTGCAATGAAATGGTGCAAACAGCGTGGGTTATATGATTTCATGTCCAATTTGATGCTGTTTGAGCAAAAGTTTAGGTAACTGTGATGTTGAAGTTGCAAGAAATAAATAATAAAACATCACAGTTACCCAAACTTTTGCTCAAATAGCATCAAATTAGTCAAGAAATCATATAATCCACGCTGTTTGCTCCATTTCATTGCAGAAATGGAGAATTGATCATCTCACCATACTAAAATCCAGCACACTACTTTCAATCTAGTACTTCACTGATTGCTTCCTATTGATAGGTATATATGATCGAACTGGTAGAAGAATTCTGGAAGAATTTTGGTGAATCAATGGTAACTTAATGTCGTCAGCATATTAGTGCATTGAAGCTTTTTCTGTTTAATTTCATATTACAACTTTCTACAGAAGTTCAGGAGAAATTCCTTGCGAAATATCTGATAGAATTTTTCGAGAAATCGGGCTAGAACTAGAAGCAACAATTCATGAAGCAAATTACAGGGAGACCTATGCAATTCATTTACTGCCTTTTTCCGTCTATACCGGCCGGTCAGTATGTTTGTATGGCCAGTTTGTATGAAATAAACGTACAACTTTGAAGAATTTGAAGGCAAAGTGTTTTTAATTGACAAAATGAGAAACAAATATGTGAAAAAATCCCACTGGTTTTGGTGGGATTTGAACCCACGACACTGTATCGCTAGTCCGGTGTTTTAACCAACTAAGCCACAAAACAAGTTACGATTCTGTGGAATAGAAAATCGAACTGGATTCGAAGCGCCACCTTGAGCGGGTTCGTCTTTTACAACTTAAAAACAACAAAAGATCTGGTAGAATTTGAGGTAAAACTTCTGTAGGAATTTCTGAAAGATTTTTTGCGTACATTTTGACAGAATCTATGATAAGTTTTCATTAGAATTATTGTGGAATTTTTGGAAGCTTAGTTTGAAAAAGTTTTGTAAGACTGTAAATGAAGTATTGCGGGGAAAGTATTATGCCGATTTTCTCAACTTTTTGGATAATTCTGAAAGTAATTTCTATTCAAACACCTTTACATAGGAATAATTGTTGTAAATTTAAAAAAAATGTAGGATTCCCTAGAGATATGTTTGAGGAATAATTTGCAAGTTTTTTGGTAAAATTTTCGAAGGAATTTTAGAAGATGTAATTCTGGAAGAATTGATATACAGATAGACAAAATCATCGAGAGAGCTCACTTTTCAAAAAAAAAGGTCAATCGCTATAAATTTTCGAAAAATGCATCACGAAAACATAAATTTTTACTTGAGTTGATCAACTAGTTGTGTATCAATGGTCCAAATTTGGAAAAGATCGGGCTATTCTACAAAAAAGTTAAAAAGATTCTAGATAAAGGCATAATTATCCGATAGCCAACTTTGTACTGTTATATCTCCGGATTAAATGAACCAAACGCAATTAAATTTTGAGCGTCAATGATTAATATAATGGGCTTTAAGGACAGACTTGTTAGAATCCCAAAATGGCCGCCACAATGGCCGACTTTGGCACCTGTTGAAACACGGTTTCAACGGGAACGATTTCCGAAATATGATTCTCCGGTTGCAGGCAAATGAAACGCCAGTAGTTCGATATTGGGAGAATATAATTTCCTGTTGGACAACATTTGAGCTCTTATTAACTTCATACCTAATAGTTTCTCGTATTAATGGACTCAATCGATATCACCAGTTCGATAAAATCTTAATTGGCTCCGTACGCATTGTTTTGCGAACCCCTGATCGTGATATGGATGTGAGTTTGGGATACAAAACTACTACAATTTTAACTACTTACGTTTAGTCCCTTCGCTTAATCGTTGGATGATGTTTTAGTCGCGTGTGTTCGGCAATGAACACAAGAATTTAAGGCGAATCACTGGACTGTATTGGCACAGCAGGTAGAGAATAGGGGTTTCGGATTGGGAGGGAATAATCACTTTATCACTTGTTCACAACACTACTTTATTCTCTACTCTACTATTTACATTTGGATTAGTTTCACTTCGCGTTGTTAAAGCCACGCGAACGCTTGTAACATAATCACTTTTGAAATTCAACTGACTCGCTACTGTGAACGGGTCGCATATATATACCCACAAATTCAGTGTTCTAGAATCACGTGGAAAGTTCCACACGCGCGTAGAATCCACGCGACGTGTGTGGAATCACCATCACTACGCTAGCTGTGACGACAGTCAATGATGATGATGACGGATGCGGTGGCGACGGCGGCGCTCGCTACTGCTCTCACGGTGGGTACTCACGGCACTCGCTCTCTCCCTGTTGATGTTGGTCGCTGCTATTTCGTCGGCTCGAGTGAGTGCGCGTGCTTCGTCACGATGATCGATGATGGTTCCGATACAATGGTTGGAGTGAGTTGCGCAGCTTTGGATGCTGCTGCCCTTCTTGGGAGCGTATGTTCGCGAACATACTCCCGCCCGTTGGAATGTAGTTCCAATTCCAGTGGTCGTTGGCTGCTGCTGTCCCTCAAAGGAAGGCGGTGGCCTTACTAGCGACAGGAAAACTTGCTCAGGGTTCTGGATGAAACTGCTTATCCGCCTACCCTTCGGTGGATAATCGTCGGTATTCTTCGTCAACTTCCTTACTAGCACTGGTTGGGTATCCTTGCCTGGTAAACTGCTTACCAGGGTGGTATAGACTGGGATGGCTTCGGAAGGCTTCCGTGCATCTGAACGTTTCCCCTTGCGCTCGAAATGCAGCAACGTGTTATGTCTCTTTGAACATTTCATGCACGACTTGCTGTTGGAGCATATCAAGCAGCGATGGCCCTTTCTTAAACAATTAAAACATAGACTTAGCTGCTTCACTCTGGCATGACGCTGATTTACGGACAGCTTTTGGAACACAGGACACTTGAAGTTTTGATGCTGTCCGGCACAGAAGTCGCACAGATACATCGACGACACTAACGCTGCATTTGATGTAATGGCAGGCACGAACTTAGATGCAGGCGGCTTCTGGTTGGAGACCTTGGTGCTTGTGGATACGGTGGTTGCACTCTCCTCGCATCTCTCTAGGATGACACAGCGTTGCTTCAAAAATTCAATCGTCTGCTCGTACTCTGGAAGCTCCGTCTGGTCAATCGAAGCTTCCCACAACTCACGGGTCTGGTCATCCAATGCGCGAGTGAGTACAGTCACCACGAGCAGCTCCGACATTCCTGCAAGCGGTTGACCAAGCTTGATGAGGTTCTCCACGTGGCGGGTGCACTCATCGATGAGCCTCCGGAGGTCCTTCGACGACTTCTTAGTCATCTTCTTCATGTTTAGAAGGCCCAGAATGTGAGACTCCAGGATTAGCCGCTTATTGCCAAACCTCTGCTCCAGGATGTCCCATGCGCGCTGGTAGTCGTTATCCTGCAACGTTTCCAAATCGATTACGCCGGTGGCGTCTCCCTTCAACGAATTTTCCAGATGGTATAGCTTCACCGCGTCTGAATCTGATGAGCGCTGCATCAGATCCTGAAACATGGCCTTGAAGCGTGGCCATGCTTCATAACGGCCATCGAAGGTAGGCAATGGAGCACCAAAGGATTGCGATTGCATGATGATAGGCTGGTGAGTGGTGACACATGGTGGCTGCTGAGTTGGCGGCACGGCAAACTTATCGTTCCAACTCACTAGTAGCACAGATACCTCCTCGTACATCTGCATGAACTGCATATAGGGATCATCTTGCTCATCGCGCTTGTCGGCTGGGGACTGAGTAACAATTTCCTGGTGCAACCTGATGAACTCGGCCTTCTCGGTCTCAACACTCCGTTGAAAAACTTTAACTTGGGCTGGGGTTGGCTCTCTTCCATCCTCTTCGGCCTGCTTGAGGGTGGTTAGGATTCGATTCACGTTGCGTTGTGCTAATCCACGGTTGTGGACTAGTGCCCCAAGCTGGGCTTCACACTCGGCAGAATCAGGCAGCTTCTTCACCGGTGTCCGTTTGGGTGGCATCCTGATGTAATCCTTCACGGGTCAGTAACACGGGGATGTGAACAGGAATTCCGACGCCTTTATTGCGATGGATGGGAGGTAGCACACGGAGTCCGAAGCGGTGGCAGCAACACTCAACACTACGGCGACAAACGGGAAACTTCGCTTCACCGGTTACAATCACCGAAACCGACGCGTGTGTCGCCACGGAGGGAAAAATCACTTAACGATTCCGAAGCGACGGACACAAAACACTACGCGACGGTGAAATCAACAACGTATTGGCAGGAGACCGACGCGCTTGTCACAACGGGTGGAAAATATCACACAATGCCCGAAGTGACGAAAGGTAGCACTACGCGACGGCGGACTCACTCGGGGTATCACAAAAATCGACGCGCTTGTCGGACCGGATGGAACACCACACGAATTCCGGAACGACGGATTAAGTCACTACGCGACGATGCGGTTTACACTCGCGGACCGACACGGATACGGACGTTGTCGAAGCCACGTCCACGCTCTTCACTGCACAGCACGTTGTTGAAGCCACGTGCACGCTTCTAAACTACGCACTGCCGCGCTGTCGAAGCCACGCGGTACGCTTTTTAAACGACACACTACCGCGTTGTTCAAGCCACGCGGCACGCTTTCACACACTACCGGATCCTTATCCGGCTCGAAGGACCAAATTGTGTTCGGCAATGAACACAAGAATTTAAGGCGAATCACTGGACTGTATTGGCACAGCAGGTAGAGAATAGGGGTTTCGGATTGGGAGGGAATAATCACTTTATCACTTGTTCACAACACTACTTTATTCTCTACTCTACTATTTACATTTGGATTAGTTTCACTTCGCGTTGTTAAAGCCACGCGAACGCTTGTAACATAATCACTTTTGAAATTCAACTGACTCGCTACTGTGAACGGGTCGCATATATATACCCACAAATTCAGTGTTCTAGAATCACGTGGAAAGTTCCACACGCGCGTAGAATCCACGCGACGTGTGTGGAATCACCATCACTACGCTAGCTGTGACGACAGTCAATGATGATGATGACGGATGCGGTGGCGACGGCGGCGCTCGCTACTGCTCTCACGGTGGGTACTCACGGCACTCGCTCTCTCCCTGTTGATGTTGGTCGCTGCTATTTCGTCGGCTCGAGTGAGTGCGCGTGCTTCGTCACGATGATCGATGATGGTTCCGATACAATGGTTGGAGTGAGTTGCGCAGCTTTGGATGCTGCTGCCCTTCTTGGGAGCGTATGTTCGCGAACAGCGTGCGTATTAACCATTCAATTAGGGATCTAATAAGTAGTGTAATTGCTTAGTAATTAACTAAAGCTAAAGATCAGCTAGGATGTTCTTACCGATGGGGTGCACTGGATGGGTTATGTTGCATTCATGTTCTAATAGGACCGTTCTATTGAATATTGGGCTAATGTACACTGAAATATATGTTTTCTTGTACTAGAATGCTTAATAGGCTTAACAAATTGTTTCTCACCAAGTACGGGATCGAGCAGGATAGATAATTGATAATTGGACTATCAGGTCCAATGATAGTGGTAAACCTAAACGGTAGCAGTTTGATATTAATTCACTGTTATTAGAGTTCAATCTATTTCGCTTACCGATATCAACTGCTTCACGAGGATTCTAACAGCTAGCACTTATACTAATAGTTTTCTAAGACGAATTCAAAATTAATTTAATCGCAGAATTAGGAAGATAAGCTTAGGTTCGCAATGAACATGCACTTTTGATTACATTATCATTTGTTCTGCCCATCAGTTTGTTTTTTATCTCCTCCTCTTTGCTCCTATCGATGGTACTCACCAAATGGTTGATCATGAGATATGCCGAGGACTTTCTCACTATCATCATCACTCACCGGCAGCAGTGGTGTATCTAGGCGCTAACTGAAGGTGCGCTAGACGCGTGACGGCTAACAGCACCTACAAATCTCATCGTAAACAAAACCAGCGCACCTGAGCTTTTTATTTCAAGCTTATTACAAATGAGCAAGAACAGAATAATAAAATGCATTGTTGTTTGAAGCTTGCTTCTTGAGATTTGTGCATCTGAAGTTGTCATGTACTGTTAAAGCGGGATGTCAAGACGTTTGTCCTTAACTTAAACTTAACTTAAAATTATTAACACGGAAAAATTGTAGCGATAAGATTATTTTTACCTCCCTGCTTCCTGCTATTAAGGCAACAATAACCCTAGTAATGTCGCTAGAAGTTTTTTAGAAACAAAATTTTACAATCTACTTTATCCTGTCATTATGTCAAATATTTGTATTCTGAATAATTAAAAGATTTTGTAATAACTCATATTATCTGAATTATTTTTATGTGCCTTAAACATTTGAAATTGAGGATATTATTTTTAATTTTGAAACCTCCGCGGTTGTTGAAAAACTGCGAGAATATCATAGCAATATAAATAAGTTTTTTTTTCAACGGATGAGAGCTTGATCAAAGTGAAATGAACTCAAGACGTTGATATTCAAAATTTCATTTTCGTTTCTATCATCAAATAATAGAATCCTTCGCTCTGCCACGTCCAACTCATACACTCCGATCTAAGACCGACTTCAATGGCAGCATGACGACGACGTCGACAGAAATGGTTTCCTATTTGCCTGGAATACGCTGCATTAATATTTGATGAGCTGCACTTGTTTACTTCAATAAGAGTCATTTACCGTTTCAGCATGATCTAATCTGCTGCAAAAAGCCATAGCTTTATACTCGCTATAGCTAAGAGGAGTAGCTGAAAAATTTTGGAAAACTGTGAGGAAATTCTTCGAATCAGAATGGATGGAAATTTGTTGACACACACGTGTTATTGCTTAGATTGTCCGTAATAGGTACATCTATAATTCTTTTGAAATGGAATCACGTTTGGCTGGCACGTCTAGTGAGGACGAACCATATGTTACCAAGGGTAAAATATGTGCGAGGGACGAAATTTTGAGCGTGTGAAATTGCTTTCAGGTGTGAAATGAAACTCACTGTCATGCCAAGCCACGACGCCATTCTTGCTCCTGTCTACGTGTTTGGATCTGTTTCCTGTTTGGGTGTTAGCAAATGGTGAAAGGATGACTCGAGTCTTTAGTGGATGTAGCTGGCAGCAAGACACACTCAAAATGGGTTGGGGTCTTCTTACTGAGTTCTGAAATAAATATTTCATTACTTCGACATATTGTCCACATGGGTGTCAAGATATGAAATTATGTTTTGTTAAAATATAAATTACGATTCAGTATTTTCAAATGCATTCTTTTCTTTTGACTGATATGCATCCATAATGTACAAGAATGTGTCAATCTATATCTAAAGAAACAGATACTGCAGATGCAAAACTCTGTCAGACATTCAACAATTCGTATCGATCCACTCGAAGTTCCCATTCAAATGATATCACTTCGAGCACTTATTATTTCTCAAGTATCCCTTTGTTTCGCAGCAAGTACCCACCTACTTCGTTTCGTATAATCTAGATTGGTAGCTCGCAAGCACTAGTTCTTGCTCTTCATTTCTCGTATAATTCTACAGTACGACATCTATATAATGGGGAGAAAATAATCCACCACATGTATGGTGCCGTTTTTTTTTACAACACGTAAATCAAGCTAATTCGACAACCCTCGAACGTCGTCACATCCTTCGTCAGACCGTGACGAAACCTCGTTTGCACATGTGGCGATAATGTGAACTGAGAGTACAAGTTCCTACGAACTGTAGGAAATGTCGGATACCATAACCAGTGCGAAAGTCAAAAGCTCGAAGTAAAGACCTTTACCTGTAGTACTAATCATTTGGTCTCCACTTCTTCACCAGATGCGGTCTTGCCTCACACCCTGTCTGCTGGATACCTACGTCTACCATTCCACCATTGCTGTAGCTCCCTGTTCAGTTGCTACCTACCTTTACCTTCTAGTAGGGGTAGGTGGAGGGGGTGTCAAACAAGTGATTCACAATTTATCGCGATTGGCGAAGGACCGTCATGTCGTCGTCCTTGTGTCGTTTTCGTTATCATCCTTGTTCCGGAGCGGATCCACCGAAACGTTTCATCGAAATTGCTTTTCCTACCTACAGAAAAGAGAAAGTGGAGACGAGTAATACCCATTTGGCTGCCGCGCCGCTCACGTTATCACGACCAGAGGTACCTAAATGGAATTTCATTTGGTGGTGCGGGAAAAGGCTCACAAAGGATTTGAAATATGAATTGTACAAAAAAGGAGTTTGGTTAGAAGGCCTGAAATGTGAAGAAATTTTAAATTTTACCATAAAGATGGCGTGTGATGATTAGGAGGTTGAAGAATTTCAATCTATGTTTTGAACGTACCTAATCTTGCTGTCAAATAGAATCAGACATCTTATGTACACCACTAGAATCATCTAAACAGCTATTCCCTCTAAAAGTTTACCAAACAGAAGCTCACTGGCTGAAACCGCATGTGCATCCTTCTCATGTTACCACGAGAAGTAACAAGTCGGTGTAGACCAGCCCTATACACATCAGGTCTCGGATGACTGAATAGGAAATGAATCTCAATTGAGCGTGTTATTGATGGTATGAAGCTCAACAAGGAGAAGATTGGTGAAGATGTATCAAATTACTGGTTAGAGATTGAAGACATCTATCGTTAAAACGGGTTTAACAGCTATTTTTTACTGAAGCTCTTGTTTTGTTTGGGAGTCAGGTGTCAGAAAGCCGGCTATAGAGGCATGTTCTGCTCCATGTAAGAAATTAGTACCATCATCGTCATAGAAAGGATCCTACTTCAAAGTATTTTTCTAAGTGAAGTTTTTTCGGATTTCGTTAAGAAATGCCGTCTAGATTTTCACAAGTAACGCTTTCTGAACTTTCTAAAGGCATTCTTAAGGTTCTTTGATTCTTTCAGAGAAGCCTCTTCAAAAATATTTTAAGATAGTAAGGTAGTTTTAAGATTTCAAGGTACTTATTTTTTTTTTAAATATTATATTCCAAGAAAAAATTCAAGAAAATACCCTTAGAGAAACTCCCGGAAGAATTCTTGGCGAAGTTTGTAATGACTTTTATGATTTTTTATATCTTTTTACTCTGGGATTTTCTGCCTTCCTACGGCATCCTGGGAAACTTTTATGGAGGTATTCTTGAAGAAATGCTTAGAAGACTTGTCCAAGGAATCTCTAGAATAATTGACGGAGAAATTCTTGATTGAAACTTAGACCAGTGCGCCGCTACTCCACGCCGCCACCGCCGACACTTTCTGTCCCACGCCGACGCCGAGTGAGGTAGGTATCGGTGCCGCCGATTTTAATTTTTCGCCGGCGATCAGTGCACGTTTACATAAAGTTGAGATAAAAAAAATCTCACGATAGTGATAAGAGTTTGAATGCAATAATTGATTTTCTTATCTGTTAAAGTAATACGATCATTAACGAAAGAGAAAATCGATTATTCATATTTGATTACTTTTATAGTTATAGAAAGACTGTAGCCAATGTCTAGTAGATTACCATGAGATTATCCAAAAACGGATCGTATTTTCGGGAGTAACACTATTAAGAGAATATCAATCAAAAATTCAATCATTAAAGTTACGTTACGTTACATTCTAATAGTTTGAAGTTTGGTCATTGGAACTTTGATCCGTCCTTTTTTTTCTTTCTATTGTTTGCCTAAAACAATATGCAGAAGACTTTTATTGAGAACTTCTAAAAAAAAAAATCCATTCAAATACAAAACTCTTAGACCTTGTTTTTTAATTTTTCATTGGATTTCATTCATTATTCATAATTCATATCTCTCCAGAAGTTTCTTCAGGTTCTTCCAGAAGGATTCTGTGATGGCTCCAGGAGGCCCACCTGGGATTCATCCAGAAAATCCTCTGGGTTTCCTACAGGAGTTTCTTTGGAGATATGTACAGGATTCCTCCTAAACTTCATTCTAAGATGCCTCTAAAATTCCAATCAAAGAATTCTTCAGAAGCTTCTTTAGAGATTCATCTGGGAGGATTCAGGGATGCATCTAGGAGATTCATCATTTTTTGCAGAAGATCTCTCAGGAAGATCTTGACAGGAGTACCTGTAGGGGTAACTTTCGAAAATTCTTTCAGGAGGATTCAGCGATGCCTCCTAGAGATACATCAAAGATTTCTACAGGAGATCCTTCAAGATTTTTTTCTAGAATTCCAACAAGAGATTTGTCATGGTGTTCTGTAGACATCGCTCGAGGAGATCCTTCAGAGATCATTCCAGGAGTTCCATCAAGGGTTCCTACAGGAATTCTTTCTAGCATCTCTCCCGGAATTTATTCAATGACCCCTTTTGAAATTCCGTCGAGACGCCTCGTGGAAATTTTTCAGAGATTTTTCAAGAGTTCGTTTAGGGGTTTCTCTAGGATTTCCTTCAGATATTCCTACAGAAATTCCTCCAGGAATTAATTCAAGTTTCCTCGAGGATTCATGCAGTATTGCCCCAGAAGTTTTTCTGGTGACCTCTCCAGGAGATTCTTTGGTGACCTCCCTAATAGTTCCAGAAGGATTCAGGGATGCCTCCAGGTATTCATCAGAATTCCGTATGAAATTCTCTAAGCTTATACAGCAGGAGTTCGCTCAGGTATCTTTCCAGAAATCCCTTCAGAAATTCTTTCAGGAGAATTCATAGATGCCTCCTGGAGATCCATCAAGAATTCCATAAGACGTTCCTCCAGGAATTTTTGCCGCAGGTCTCTTAAAATTAGCCCAAGAGTTTCTGCAGGGATTCCTTCTGAAGTTCCTCTAGAAATTCCTACAGGAGTTCCTACAGACATTAGTCCAGGAGTTCCGTCAGAGATTCCTTTAGGAGTTTCAGGGATTCACGCAGATGTTTCTTCAGAGATTCCTGCTGAATTTCTTCAGGGATACCTTCAGAAGTTCCTTCAGAAATTTCTCCAGGAGTTTCTTAAGAGGATATTACAGGATTCTTATAGACCCATGATCTTTATAGATCCATCAATCCTCCAGAAGTCCATTCGGGGATTAGTACGAAAGTATTTTCTAATATTCCTTCAGGATATCCTTAAACCTTAGGCCTTAGGGGATTCCTCGAGAAGTTCCTTCAGGAATTCTTCCTGGGATTATTTTAGAGAATTTTACAGAAGGACTTAAAGATGCCTCCAGGAGTTAGGTACATAAGAGATTGCTCCAGAAGTTTATTCAGGAATTCCTACAGGCTTCAGGGGGTCTTAAAGGAGTTCTTTCAAGAATTTCTTTAGGAACATGTGCAGGCATATCTCCAGGATATTTCTTTAGGATTTTTTTCGGGGATTCCTCCTAAAAATGCTTCGAGGATTCCCCTTGAAATTCTTCCAGGGGTTCCTCATGGAATTACTTCGATGATTATTCCTGGAATTCCTGCGAGGATTTCTACTGCATATTCTTAGATGATTCCTCATAGAAATCCTTTTGTGATTCCTCTTCGAATTCCTTTGGGAATTCCCACTAGAATTTCTTCGGGGATTCCTCCTGGAATTTACTCGAGGATTCCTCTTGATATTCTTTCGGGGATTTCTTCTAGAGTTCCTTCGAGGATTCCTTCTGGAATTACTTAGGGTATTCTTCCTAGACGTCCTATGGAGATTTCTCCTGGAATTCCTTCGGAGATTCGTCCTGAAATTCCTTAAAAGATTTCTGATAAAATGCCTCTGGAGATTTCTCTTAGAGTTAATTCGAGGATTCCTCCTGATATTCCGTCGGGGATTTCTCCTGGACATCCTTGAGGGATTCTTCCTGGTCATTCTACGGGGATTCCTCCTAGAATTTCTTCGGAAATCCCTCATGGAAATCTTTCAGGGTTTCCTCTTGGAACTCTTTTGGTGATTTCTCTTCGAATTTCTTCGGAGATTCCTCCTGGAATTCCTTCGAGGATCTCTCATAGAACTCCTCCGAAGATTCCTTTTGGAATTCCTCCGTGGAGTCCACCTAGATTTTTTCGGGAATTCCTGCTGGGATTTATGCGGAGATTCCTCCTGGAATTTCTTCGAGGATTCCTCCTGGACTTCTTTTGGCAATTCCTCCTAGAATTCTTTCAGGGTTTTCTTCTGGAATTCCATCAGAGATTCTTTCTGGATATTTTTGTTGACTCTTCCTAGAAATCCTATTGAGATTCTTTTTCGAATTCCCTTGGAAATTCCCACTGGAATTCATTTAAGGATTGCTGCTGGTATTCCTGTGGGGATTCCTGCTGCAATTTCTGTGGGGGGGGGGGAATTACTGCTGGAATTCATTTGAAATACGCGCTTGAGGTCTTTCGAGACTTCCTCATGGAATTCCTGCCGTGATTTCTCTTTGATTTTTTTAGAGTTCCCTCATGGAATTAATGCGAGGATTCCTCCTGGAACTCCTTCGGGGGTTCCTCCTAATATTCCTTTGGAGATTCCTCCTAAAATTTCCCATGGGATTTCTCCTGATTCCTTCGAGGAATCCTCTCGAAATACAAGTTTTTTCATGGAATTCCTTCGAGGATTCCTTCTGGAATTCCTTCTAGGATTCCTCCTAGATATTTTTCGTTGATTCATCCTAGAAATGGGGATTCCTTCTCGAATTCCTTCGGAAATTCCCGCTGGAATTCATTTGGGGGTTCCTGCTGGAATTTCCTTGGGAATCCTCCTGGAATTTCTTCGGTGATTCTTCTAGGAATTCCTTCTGAAATTCCTCGAAAATTCCAATCAGGGATTCTTCAGAAATTTGTTCAGGAATCTCTTTAAAAGAGATTCTTGAACCACCAAAGATTTCTGCATAAGTTCCTTCAGGGTTTCATACAACAGTTCCTGCAAGGATTGGTCCAGAAGTTTCTTCATGGATTCCTCCAGGATTTTTTAAGGCTCCTTCTGGAATTCATTAGGAGATTCCTCCCGGAAATCATTCGTGGATTCCTTAGTATAAAAGTGCGACCTTATAATCAAATTTATCTAATTCGATAGCTTCTTAAGGTTCTGAGAGAACCAAACAAAAACTAAAGCAAAAGCGATATTTCATTTCTCTTCATTTGCAATGGAGTAATGCAACAAGGTATCAAAAAATGCAACATGCTTTACACTAAAGAAACGGGTAATGCCACAATATATCTTGTAACTGGTCGAAGTAACGGACCCGAACAGGAATAAAAAAGGTACCGTGGGTACACAGTAATGGATCACTCACAGTTACGGATCAATTCGATGTTTACGGTCAAATGTTGCCTCACTGCACAGTATGACATAACATAGCATAGTCTTCATGCTAAGCCATGCTAAGTTGCAACATACGACCGTAAACATTGAATTGATCCGTGCGTGATCCATAACTGTGTATCCACGGTATTCATTCAAACGTAATAATTCAGTAACAAATTTTGAAAACGACGTATAATCAATGGTGTCGCATTGATTATACGTCGTTTTCAAAATTTGTTACTGAATTCATGTCATCAATGGTCATATTAAAGCTCATACTACAGATTCCAGAGCGTTATGAAAACTTCTGTGCTTCGATAATTTTGACATTATGGTCAAATTTTGGTCACGACGATTCACGCCGCCGCTGAAAGCTGGCACCGACGTGACGCCATCGCCGAGCCAAATATAGTCGGTGCACATAGGTCTATGAAACCACGAACAAAACTGATAACTCACAATATTAGAGAAGTTTCTGGATAAACTTGATATCGAAGGTACACGAAAACCTCGATCGGATATATTTTAAGAAGAATTCTTCAGAAATTCCAGAAGACGTTCTCTCTCAGGTGGAAACTTAGAATAATACTCTTCAAAGTTCCCCGGAGGTATTTCCGTACCAGTTTTTGATAGAGGAATACTTGATAAAGCTTCTGGATGAACCATTGGAGGAATTTCTGGAGAATTTTTGGAGGAATCCTAAAAGAATATATATGAACCGTTGGAAGAATTCGTGGAGGATTTTTTCTAGAGAAAATTGTGTTAGAGGAATCATCAGAGGAGTTTCTAGAGGTACTCCTGGAAGACTTTTCAGAAGAATGCAGAGAGTAATTCATGGATACATTTCTGGAGAAATCCTTGGAAGAACCATCAAAGAAATTTCTGAAGGAAGTTTTGGATTTTTTTTTCTTTTGAAGCAATTTCCGTGCGAATCTTTGGAGAAATTTAAGAAAAAGCCATAACAGTTTAGTAAGTTCTGGAAAAATCACTAAATACATGAAAAAAATCATGAGAAATTCTTAGAAGAATTCCCAGATGAATTTCTGGAGGAATGCCTCTCTGGAGAATACTCTGCAGGAAATCTTGGAGCAATTTATTTCTCGTCGAGGAATCCATGCATTGATATTTAAAAATAAATTTTGGGGAAATTCTAATCAACATATTGGAATCGGGCGTGATCTTCTGAGCAATTCCTTACGCAAAATGTAGAGAAAAATGTCTGAAGATGGTGAATAAATTCCCTAGAGAATCCTCTGAGAAATTGGATAAATTGCTCGAGTGAGCGGAAGAACAGCTTAAAATTGTTCTCGAGGAAATTCCCAGAAAAACCTCGTAGGCAATTCAGGAGAAATTTTACGAGAACATTTACAAATAGTTTTTTTTTTAACTGTTGTAGTTGTAATGTTGTTAGAAGTATGAAGTACTGAATTCGGTGAAACCATAGCTAATATTCAGGAAGTTTATCCCAACTTTATTTAAACAACTATGTCGGACGGACTCTGTTTCCCCATAGCTTTTCACAACGAACGCGATTAACATTTCTAATATTCCAAAGTTGATGTCGAATGATTGAGAATATTTTTTTAAGGTGTCAATATTTTGATTATTATTGAACTTTCATGTACCTCGGATTTTTCTTCATAGAGTGTTAGAATTTCGGATATAATGTATAAATGCAAAATTTGAAAATATTCTATCGGGGAAAATTTGAGTTAGCTGAGTTTTTGGCTGTTTTCCGTACTAAAAATCAATAATTACTATTTTAGCCCAAAAAACGTCCCATACAAAATGTATGGAAAAAAAATTTGCCGATGAAATATTTTCTAGTTCCGCGATTATGAATATATAGCCCACATACTAATCATTTTCGAAGAAAAATCCGAGGTACATGAATGTTCGATAATAATCGAAATTTTGACACTGTGATGACCCATCACTTATTTGATGATTTGATTGCAATTGCGACTGTCGAGACGAAAATCATTTCAAGTTTCCAGATTCCTCAGTCGATAGCTGCCCTCAAAGTAACTTTTTTTTTTTAACTCGGAGAGACCAAATTGGCGACACCAATCTTGAGCTAGCCCAAGAATGCTTTGCATCATGGGTGCTGATGCAGTGAGGCACCTATCAACTTAAAATTTGGGTAGTTGTTAGGAAAGCCATTAGTAGGCAATTTGTGCAATTAAGCCAACTACTTAGCGTATCTGCAACGAGATTCCACAAAAGTGGCAAAGACTCTCCTTTTGGGGGCATCTACAAACATTCAATTTCCTAATCGCTGCTTTATAATGTCTAGAGATATCGCAAGATTATTTTTTTTGCGGGAATGCTTTCTGTATATTGTAGACTATTGTGCAAAATAGTCACAGATTGAATCAGATTGGAAAGCATGCTGATTCACATGAAGAGGCATGTTAGCCATATGAACATCACGCATGTGTTGATGGACCATGCGTTCTAAGCATCTACAAAAGCATCACGCCAAGATCTGGAGAAATATATCTACAATGATTAGCAAAACTGAAAATAACTTGTAGAGTTGTAAAAGGTAGTCATTGAAAAACTCCAACTTTTAAATTGAACTGTTTTTCTTTCAGAAAACACACAACCAATCAAGCAAAAGGTATTTTCCCTGATTTCGTTTGCGTACCACTTGAACGGAGGTCTGCGTCAAAGAACGATACCAAAGTAAGAGCAAGAAACGAAAATCAAAGCTCTTCCTTCGACTTTCTTCAAATCGAACATACAAGAAAGCAAAAAAAAAAACTCTTGGTACTACAAAAAGGCTTATTTCCCCTCATCATTCGCCCAGCGAGCCGAACGAGAGGAAATGCCTAACGAGATGGAAGAAACGATAACTTTTCCATTAAAGTAAATATAGCCAGCCACCCACCGCAGCACCACACCGGTCGGATGGTCAGTCGATGGTGTGTGTGTGCAACAATGCGAAGGAATTCTTCCCAATTTCAGTCAAGAATGTGCGCGCGGCGTGGTCCAATTTTCTCCACTTGAATTTAGCAAAATGATAAAACTTTTACTGCTATCGCTGTGTAGGAATAATGGCCGTGGCGTAGTACGGCTATTGCGAATGACGATCGTAAGGTCACTTATTTAAGTTGGCAGCGAACTGCGCGAACCTAACCCCGGAGCAATTTGTTCCAGTTGATGTGATGGCTTGTTCCGCACCTGTTTCCGGTTTGGAGTGCCAGTCAGCCAGCCAGCTTTGCTGATGGAGTGATTTGGAAAACGGAATCGTTGGCAATCTGTTGTTGTGCCTTGGTTGTTGGTCTGTTGTAGTTCGTTTTTTTTTTGGTGAAAAGGAATGTTAATTATTAGATAAACGGGCTTGGTGGTCTAGTGGCTAACGTTTTTGATTCGTTTGAAAAAGATCCTGGTTCAATCCTTGGCCCGTCCCCTAGCCCGTCCCTTTCCTCATACTTTGTATCTTCTATATACTTTCTCATCCTCGCTACATATACAACTCATGTATATTCATATGCTCATAGCCATCGCTAGAACAGAAACGGGTTGAAAAGCCGTTTTGCTTTCTTCTAATTTTCACAGCACTGTGCCAATCTATCATATAACGCCTACGTGCAATGCGAACTGTGCCGCATTATCTTTAGAGTAATAAACATACTTACGGCTGGCATTCACGCACCAATGTGTGAACCCTTTGCCAACCATATTCCACTGAAACTCCGACATCCGCATGAATTTGTGCAGACACAGAGGTATATTCTGCCTGCTGTGGATACAAACGATTGCAATCATCATTTCCTTCCCCTTCCCCACATTGACATGCAATCTGATGTGACAAGCGCCAATGTCGCCTAAAAAATAGAAGATCATCTACAGTCTACACTCATACATTTTAAAGATGCCTGCTAGTCCCAGACAGATATCTCATTGGCTCCTTGTGTGAGTGTTGCTGGTCTGGTGACACTGGAGTAGCATCCATAGCATAGCATAGCATAGCATAGCCGACCGTACACATCCTGGGGTGGCTGTCGATAGAGACGTTTAATGCGCCAGAAAAGTTGCCTGGGACTTGACAAACCTTTCATTTAACGAACTCTCGACACCTGGCCAGGTCCTTACGATCAGCGGGGATGGGGAGGAAATGTTGATTAGATATCTACTCAGAATATGTCCAAGAACTTGGCCCACTTCATAGATATCTGGAGTTGGAAATTGGATAGGGTTTAATGGGGTGCTTTTCTTGGCGAAAAAGCGTATGAGAAATTGTCATGATTTAATCATTTACCTGGTTACCACGAAAAGAAAAATTAGGTAGATCTCACCAAATTTGTCTCTTGAAGACATAAAATCTTATTCCTCAAGCCAGAACACCTCAAAATCGCCGCACCACTTCAGAACGTCTCATAAACGCGGAATTCACTGAGGGCAATTCATCATCCACACTGAAAAACGACGACGCACACAACAAAATCAAACCAACGCAAACAGCAGCGGGACCTAATTCGAAATATGAAAAATCACCACCACTTCCAAAATTTAAAATTTTCAGACGCGAAAAAAATGACAGCGCGAAAATTCGAAACGTCCGCGCGCGCGCATCGACTACTGCGATCTCCTGGTGACACTAGAGTAGTATCCATGGGCGGTTAATAAAGCTCTTGAAAGATTTTCTAAAATTAGAATATTTTTCGTGAAGGAACTACTGCAGGTTTTTCAGAGGGGACTCTCGGAGGATACCCAGAAGAACCCGTGTAAAGTTCCCAGAAGAATCTCCTGAAGGATTCGCAAAAGGAATTTCTGGAGGATTACCAGAAGGAACTTCTGGAGGATTCCTAGAAACAACTCTTGGAGGAATCCAAGTAAGAAGTGCTAGAGAAATTCTTAAGATACTTCTGGAGTAGAAGCTCTTAAAGGAATCCTAGAATAAAGTCATGGATGAATGCCAAATGGAATTTCTGCAGGAATCCGAAAAAGTACTCCTGCTGGAATCCTAGGAGAAGCTTCTGTGAGTATCCCAGAAGCAATTTCTGGAGTATTCGCAGAAAAAACTTATGGATTCCAGACGGATTTTTGGAACAATGTATGGAAGGAACTTTTTGAAAAATCTCGTAAGAAACTGCTGATGGATTCTGGGAGAAACTTGTCACAGGAAGAACTTCTAGAGGAACCACAAAAGAAGCTTCTGGAAGAATCTCAAAAGTATTTTTGAAGAATTTCTGAATAATGATTCTTAAATATACAAAATTGTGCATTGACAACGTATAACATAATTTGAACTAATCCCAGTTTGCCGTAAGCTGGATGAATTTTCATTACGTATGTAGCATGTTCTGCCCGACAAACAACAACCCCAATCGGAAATCGATAGTAAGCTAATTATAATTGAGTCAATTGCATCAATGGGGGCCAAAGTGCCTCACTAAGTACCACATCACAAGCGAATCGAAACGATCCATCCGATCCATCGAATGACAACGAACGAAGTCTCCCACTCCATCACGTCAAAAGTGAGCATCCCAGCCAACACAATCAAACATACACGTTTGCCTGCCCAGCCCACTTTGGCAGCCCTCTGACAGAGGAATGACACTAATTTCTGGCATCACACAAAGGCCTTCTCCCAGCCCCCTCAGTCCCGTGCCCTAGTCATCGACCTAGTTATTTGGCGCAGAGTGCAGGGCCAGAGATTGTCGCTTTCACGGTTAAACGGTACGATGATGGTAAACCGGAATTCAATTAAAAATTTGGTATTCATTAGCTCATTTTCCGAAATGAAGCACATCGGATCTATAGAGCGTTGAGGGGAGCACACGAACGAAGGAAAGGAAAACTAGAACTTTACCAGTGGGAGCTAGTGAGGACTGTGTCGAAAACAAGCAGGGGATGTTTTACTATTGGATGTATTCTCCCAGAAATTCATCCAGGGATTTTCCCTAGGTATATTTTATAAACATTTTACTGCTCTAGGCATCACCTAGATAATTTTCAGAAAATGTGTTTATTTAAAAAGGGATTTTCTTTAGGAATTTCTGTAAAAAATCTCCCAGAAATTAATCTAGGAATTTATCCAAGACTTTTTGGAAAAAATCGTCAAGTACTATTCAGGTTCTTCAATAAACTGTAATAAACTGGGGGATTATCGGCTTCGTAGCCACTAATTACAATCAAACGGTTTTATGTTGCTTTACAATCGACGTTTCGTTGTTCAATACACCTTCTTAAGGGAATCCTTTAATATTTAATTAAAATCCCTGAAGAAGGTGTCGTAAGCACCAAAACGTCGGATGTAGGCTAATGTAAAACTATTTGATTGCGTTTGGTGACTGCAAAGTCCCAAAAAGTCTTCGGTTATTTTCCTCAAAAGGATTCATCCAGAGATTTTCCCACAATTTTCTCGGGAAATTATCCAGGAATTTTCACTAGAAATTCTACGGAATGTCCCTCTAGAATGCTTACAAGGATTCTTTCAGGAATTCCCATATGAATTTCATAATGAATTCTTCAAAAAATCACCCAAAATATCCTTCATAAATTCACGCGCAAATTTATCCAAGAATTTGATGGAAATTTTCCAGTAAATATCCCAGAAGTTAATCAATAAATTTACTAGAAATCCTGGAAAAAATAACGTCAGAGACTTTCCCCGAAGGTTCATCCTGGAATTGTCCTAGACACACGGATTTTCCAAGAAGCCATCCAATCTCCAATAAAGATCTCTCTCAGTATTTCTCCATGGAATTATTCTTGGGAATCACCCAGAAACCCAAGAAATTTTCTAAGAAAATGTTTTTTTAGAAATTATTTCAGCATTTCTTGCTCCAAGAATTTTACAGAACTTATTCCAGGTAATCATTTAGGATCTCGACAGGAGTTTCTCAGGTAAATGTATTTTCAATAGTCAATCCATCTAGGAGTCTCTCAAGAATTTTCTAAGGAATTTCTTAGAAATTTAAGAATGAATTTGCCAAAATTTCTCCACATTTTTTTCCAAAAATTCATTCCTGAAAATTCTTCGAAAATTTCCTCAAAAGTTCTTCCATTAATTTCACCCATAATTTCCCAAAAAAAAAATACTCCAGAAAATTTTACAGGATTTTCTCCAAAAATTGCTCCAGTAATTCTCATGTGAAAACGGAACTCAATAATTTTAGATTTTATCAAATGTTTTTAATGGTACAATCCGTTCACTTGCAAGGATCCGATCATTATACCGTGCCTCTCACGTAACGACATGACATCATCGATAAAGCTCGGGTGTCTGTGGAAATTAAATTGGACAGTCAGTAGTGGGAAAATGGAAAGCAAACGATTCTACCACTACCATCGCCAGCTACTAGCAGCATCCGTTTATTCGCCATCTCTTGTAAGTAACAAAAGAATCTTCCCAGCAGCAGCAGCAGATGAATGAACGAATTCCTGGTAAATATTTTCCCAACTCGTGGCGCTTTCCGTTTGTGAGGGTTATTCCAAAGTTGGCTTCTTTTTGGCTCCAACAAGGGAAGCACTCTGATATATGTGCATTTTTATTGGAAAAGCCAATCGTACCTATATGTAGTGGGAGGTACTTATTGCTTCCGCGAATATTGTGCACAACACGAGTTTAGATGGGTAGCCTTGTAGACGTGCCCATAAAATAGGAATAAGGGACATTATAGTTGAAATTTTAAAAGATGCTGTAGGGAAGACTAGTAAAGATTGCTAAATTTTCAATATTTGTTGAGTAAATGCTTGAAACATAGTGTCTTCTCTCCCTACTTTGCATAACTGTTATAAAAATAATATGGAACAAGCTCACACCTCAAAATCTTTTGTTCCTTCACGTGCACACGATCTGACAAAAGCTACCGATGACTGGCATACCAAGAACAAAAGACGACTCTTGCCACTCACTTTTCCTCTTCTTCTTAGCGTAACGTCCCTACGGGGACAAAGCAGCTTCTCAGCTTTTAACAACTGAGTTTTTAACTGAGAGCTTCCTTTGCCAACGACCGTTCTACAAGTGTATATCATATCGTGTGGCAGGCACGAAGAAACTCTATGCCCAAAGAAGTCAAGGAGATTTCCTTTATGAAAAGTTGCTGGACCGACCGGGAATCGAACCCGTCACCCACTCACAAGCCACAAAGAAGCAGAAAATCACGTAAAAAATTTGTGTAAAAAAAGGATTTAGTTTTTTTAAGAATTAAATAAAATAATCAAGATTTCAAATGAAGAATGGCTTTCTTGAAAAAAGGTCTTTAGATAATTTTAGAATCTTAATCTTCACTTTGAAATGCATCAAAAGTCAAACTTTCGTTACTTTTGCTGGCCTGCAATTATTTTCGAAAAGCATTTAACAATTTTGTAGCTTTTTTCCTATGGGAAAGCTGTCATTTCCACGATTACACTCTATTGTTTAAAAAAAAGTTCGTTATCTTGTGCAAGCAATAAAATTTTCTTTCTTTTAAGTTTTTTTAAATTTATTTTATTATTTTTATTTTTTATTTATTTTTAAATTGAAGTGATGTACTCGGTCGCACCAATGTTCTCAAACATCCTTTCACCACTTGAGCATATTTGCGATGCGTTCGTGTTAGCTTAACTGGTGGGATGAAGACGGAACATATCGTACCGGGCGGTGTTTGTACCGGATGTGCGAAGAACCTTCCGTTGGATTTCAACTGGCTCCCCGATCAGCAGAAGGATTGAGCCCCGGCGAAGAAAATTTATTTCTTTGACGAATGAAACGCACTCGCTATGTAATTTATTTTCAATTCAGTGAGGTAAAAAGAAGTGAAGGTTCTGAAGAGATGGTAAATGTGTATGGATCACAGATTTCGATTTCGCACAGATCAATAGGTTTTAAGTGCTTTGTTGAATATTTTTGAGTCAATCTATACATTTAGGAAATTTGAAGGAGGGTTTTTTTATATCGTACAAATTGGTACGAGGTTCTCAGAATTCAATGACCTATAGTTACTATATATAAGAACAATAAAAAAATCCACAGCCATCACCTACTTAGAAAAATTATAGCTCAAGAACGAAGCATAGTAGACACAATTTTCTTTCTATGAAATTTTCTCAGCAATTCAAAAAAAATACAAAATGAAAAATGTTTTCCACAAAATTTTTCAAAATCGTTTGGAAAAGTCGAAAAAGCTAATTAAGAAGTCGGAATAATTCTCAAAAAATATTTTTGGAAGAGAACTATATAAGCTATATTCTGTGAACATTTCAAGATGTGGTTTTTCTCCGTTCCTGAGTTATGATCAATTTTGTGGAAGTTGTCCAGATGTGCTATATGAGTCGTTTTCTTTGAAAAGTCATAACGTAAGAACGAAGTATCGTAGACACAATGTTTTTTTTATGAAATCGTAAGCAAATTTTCCCAGCTATAAAAAAATGAAAATTATTTTCCACAAAATTTTCCACTGTTGAGGAAAATCGGTTGGAAAAGTCGGAAAAACTATTAAGGAAGTTCGGAAAAATTCTTAAAAAAAATTTTTTTTGGAAGGAAATTACATAAGCTATATTCTGTGAAATTTTCAAAATGTGTGTTTTTTTTTTTGGTTCTTGAGTAATGACCAATTATGTGGTTATGGTCCAGATGTTGGTTGATTTTCAATAGTCTTGATTATTAATTTGCACAAAAATGATCATTACTCAGGAACGAAAAAGAAACAAACTCATTTTGAAAATTTCAAAGAATATACAGGGGATAAACGAAATGGTCGGGACAGGCAAAATTTTCACTTTTAAAAAAGGTTCAACTAGCTGTAACTTTTCCAAAAGTGCATCGAATATTCTCAAATTTTTACTGTAAGTTCATCAACTAGTTGTGTATCAGTGGTCCAAATTTGGGAAAGATCGGCCATTTTCCACGATGTTATAAAGATTCTTGAAAAAGGTAAAACTATCCGATAGCCAACTTCGAGCTATTATATCTCCGGATTTAATGAACCGATTGCAATGAAATTTTGACCATTCATGATTTATATAATGAATTCTGAAAAACACTGATACACAACTAGTTAATGAAATTACAGTAAAAATTTGAGAATATTTTATGCACTTTTCAAAAAGTTACAGCTAGTTGAACATTTTTTGACAAGTGAAAATTTTGCCTGTCCCGATCATTTTGTCTATCCTCTGTAGCTTATACAATTTTCTTTCCAAAAAGTTTTTTTTGGGAATTTTTCCTTACTTTGTCCAACCAATTTCCCTCATCAGTGTGAAAATTTAGTGGAAAAACAATTTCCATTTTATATTTTTTGGATTATTGAGTAAATTTGCTTACCTATTTCATAAAAAAAAGATTGTGTGTACGACGCTTCATTCTTAAGTTATGATTTTTTAAACAACCGGCTTATACAGCACATCTGGACAAAATCCACAAAATTAGTCATAACTCAGGAACGGAGAAAAAACACATCTTGAAAATTTCGCAGAATATAGATTATGCAATTTCCTTTTATAAACTTTTGTTTGAGAATTTTTCCGGATTTCCTAAATAGTTTTTCTGATTTTTCCTACCGATTTTCCTCAACAATGGAAAACAATTTTCATTTTGTATTATTTTTCCACTGCTGAGAAAATTTGCTTGTGATTTCACAAAAAAAAAATGTGTCTACGATGCTTCGTTCTTGAGTTATGATTTTTCAAAGTAGGTGGTGTCTGTGGAAAATGTTTGTTTTCCACTAGAATTTTCCGGAGAATTGGCGACCCCAATTTTTTTTCAATTAAGTTATTGAATTTTCAAAAGTTATTGAGTAAATTAACTTAATGTCATCGACTAAAAGTTTGGGGGCACCCCTCAAAATGATGTATCGGTCAAAAGTTTGGGGTGATTTTAGTAAACTTGGAAAAGTGATTTGTTGATATCTTTATCATCTTTCATTCATTTTTTCAGGATGCTCGTTAACCAGGGCAAAAATTTGGAAATCTGACATGAACCAGATTCTGATTTTTTTTAAATAATTCTGTACATGGTGATAGCGATTACCATTATTTTAAAACACATCGTTAGTGATTGATATCGATTTTTTTTTCTCTGTTGATCGTGACCGTGAATTCGCTGCTTTCCAAGATTTCAGAATAAGGGAAAAACAAACTTTAAAACATAAGGACTTGAGCTATCGCTTTTCATAAACACTAGAGTTCTAATACAATTGAGAATTCATCTTAAACTTCTATAATTTCAACACAACCAAAAGAAGTCCAGCAACAGTCACAATATTGTTGCTTGTGAGAGTAGTCGCTTTATCCACTTCCCCATCCTGAACATTCTTAAAAATAACCGAAATCACTCGAACCGTCATCAATCGGATCTAGGTTTCAATTTCCTTTCAAGAAACCCCAACGAATTTTCACTTTGTGTAAATAATCCCTCTGAACATACACGACACACACACTCAAGCACACACTGACACATGCCTACGCACTCCTTCAAGTTTACACTTTTAAAGGATCATCAACACGTCAACCCAGCCAGTGACGACGACGTCTGTCGAACGGGTCATTTGTTCCGCATAATCGTCCCCTCCTGATGAATACTGAAGCTTTCGAAGGATGGCACCACCTAATGGATTCTGCAAAAAAACGTGACGGCATGTTGGGGTATGTCTATCTTTTGACGCAGGAAACACAACAGGAGAAACCTGTTGGTTTGGTTTAGGTGAACCCATCTGAAGGTATTGAAATATACAACTTAGGTTTGTCAAAATTTTGATACAGTTTTATGTCGAATTTTCAACAGAAACTTATAAAACCTAAATTGGTAATACTAATTTAATTTAGTATTATCCATGGCGCGTCAAAAACAAATATGTAAAATGCGATTGAAATACTATTTGGAAACTATCTTCAAATTTATAACAATGAATATTGCTTCTAATAACGTTCAATTCTTCTTAACTCATACAAAAATTAAAGCTCACACAACTCAACCCGAGTAGAAGGAAATACCTCACAAGTACCATGCAAAGAGCAATTTGTGTTCTAATATCTAAGATTGTCATTGTTATGTTAATCTACGAAATGATATGAGAACATCACAATAATAACCAAAGGTATTTGTTCAGACTTTGGCATTGATGTGGGTGGTATTTGTTGATTTGGCTGTGAAAATAACGAAGAACAAGTTTTGTATGTAGGTATCGGATTTAATAGTAAGAAAGAAATATTATTAATTTATTATTCAATCGCTTTTGGTTACAAGTATAGTAGTTATGCATTCATTATTGAATTAACAAGACTTGTTATTTTCATACAAAATTGTATTTACTTTTGTTATTCTGCCTCTGATTACCACCAAGTGAAGGCCATATTGAGGTACACCTTGTCCTTTTTTTACGTCCATGCTTGGCTGAGCGACAAAAAATTCTACCGCTAAGACAATGAGCAAACTCAACAGTTTTATATTTTTTAAAACATCTTCGTGATTAGGAGAAGTGTACAAAAATATAAAAATGTGTATTTTGATCATTATTTTGTCGGTAGAATTTTTTTTCGCTAAGCCAATAGTGGACGTAAATCAAGGTTTAGGTGTATGACAGTATTTAGGATTATCATCTATATATGTTATTGATATTTTCTACTTGTGAACTCTTGCAGTCTTAATAGACCTTCTCCCAGAACTCTCTAGAGAAAACTTTGCCTGAGGAAGATAACAACCAGGTGAAAGAATGTCTGTTTGCCCGACTCGAGTGAGACCAAGACCAAGAGCAGTGTATCCTGAAAAGAAAATCAAACAAAAGACGCAACAGCTAGGTCGACTCCTGCAACGGGCACGGTTGAGTTTGAGTCAACGAAGTGAAAGTAAAAGCATTTTTGACTTCGTTGTTATACGGTGTTGCAGCAACTACTATACTATACGACGTACCAACAACGCGTTGAGTTAAACACAGCAAGAGCTGCCACACCGTAAAGTCAAACCCGTTAACCCAGTTGAAAGATAGTTAGGGAAAAAGAAGATTGCCTACGGGTAGTTTCTGTATCCTAAGCAAACAGAGGCGTTTGGGTCCAGTTTGGTCCTTCTTTTTTACATGGGTAAAGGTAAACCAACATACTAGAACCATCAAAATGGTTTTGCTATGTTCTAACCGGATTGATTTAGACAAACCAGCTTACAGGCAGGGTTTTTTTTAATACTCAGTAAACAACATGTGAGTAAGAGTTTATTCATTAGAACTTTTATTTTGGACATCATATTGATTCGTTTACTCAAAATATCCGAGTAGGTAGAAGATAAGGAAAGCGTTCAATAATAATATACTGTTGGAGGGGTTCTTGTAATAGGATAGAAGCATCAGTTTTGACCAGTCTGGTGTCTTCGCCACAGCGCAAGCTTGTTGCGATCTAAATCGGCATATGTTAATTGTTGACTAGTAGATCCTTATGTTTTATTATGATTCTAGGGTTATTGTTCCCATCGTTGTGGTAGTACCTAATGTTGCGGTAATGTAAATGAGCACTTTTTCGACTGAAATGTTACCAAAAGGTATTTTAATAGATGTATGGTGCTTAAATTATGAGATTGCACCATTTGTTTGCTTAAGATTTGCCCAAAACCTATTAAAAAATATTTTCTTTAATGTTTTTGCTACTGTGTTCCTATTGTTGCGGTAGTGTTCCTAATGTTGCGGTATCCCATATGATTTCAATGGGATACCGTAACATTAGGAACAAGTACCGCAACATTAGGAACAAATACCGCAACGTTAGCAACACAATGTACTTTCAGATAAAAACGAATAAAATGCTCATAACAACATCAAAGTGGCAATATTTTGTTATTTTCCCGTAGATTAAGGATGGATTTAATTAAAGCCTGTCCACGTTAAATTTCGGACACCAAGTCGTTGGTATCACAAGCAGTCCAGTGGCAAAATATGCAAATGTTGGTGCTTCCTGATTAATTTAATCCTTAATCTAGAAGAAAAGCTTTAGTTCATTCAAATCGGTTGATGTGTGGTAAAGTAATGACGTTTTGAAAAAAAGTGATGAAAATGGATTTTGTAAAAATGCGATAAAAATATAAGAAAGTGTGGTCCTGTATCATCAAAAATAAATTGTATTGTACCACCAACGATTCCTGAAATGGGTTTATTTTGAAGTACTAGTCCTGTCGAATTTCTTACGAGTTAAAGGATGTTTGTTTTTACAACCAGAATCAAGATTGTTATTAGTGTCGGCACGTTAAGGATGATAAAAAAAAACGATTTTTCGTATGCCTCTTAAACCAGAGATGGTATGGGAAGAAATACATTTCTAGGACCAAAAATTGCCACCTTGAAGAAGCACTAGCCTTCCTGTACCGAACCATGTTCATGTTTTGCTTTATCGCTGTAAGTTTTCAAAAAATCATCGAATCACGTCAATCTATTGTATAATAAGTGAAAAAGTTCAAATTTCATTAAATTTGTATTGTTCATAATTATACTGAATTGATGATTGTTTAAACTCCTTCGATTGGAATCAAAAGTATAAGCTATGAGAAACATTCAAGAACAAAAAACATGCCAGAAAACGCATACTTGTGAGAAAAAGCAATGCAATTTGGAAAATAGGGCCCTTAAATTTGATATTTCGATCGGATCACTATAATGTCTCTACTGATGCCATAAACTAAAGATATACCCAATGTACATTTTTCAATTTTCCTTTGACCATAACATCATGTTTCAGTGATATTTTGTATGAAGTTGGTTACACCGTTTTCGAGATTCCGCAGTTTTTAGGTGTCCGAAATTTAACGTGGACAGGCTTTATTTGCAATTCAATCCATGTAAAAAGTTTACTTGGGGCGATACAATTGTGGTTTAACCCTTTCAGAACGGTTGGGTCATTTGCACCTCGCTGACGCGTTCTACAGCGGCGAGGTTTGTGAAAAAAGTCGTCCCGAAGGGGTTAAACATGAACCCATTGCTTAACTCCTTCATGGTCGGATCAATTACCCTAGCTATGAAACCATTGATTTGACTAAAAAATGGAAGCAAAAAAAAACGTAAAAATTAGCTAACATATATCTGTTTCGGCCAGGGTGCCTCTAATTTGGGCTCTCTCTTAAGTGATACGCGGGATTGGTAAAATAAAAATCAAAGATAAGAATGTAGCCAGAACATGAACACTATCTACAGGGATACTCAAAATAACTGACTGGGACAGGTAAAATTTTCACTTTTCAAAAAATTTCAAATCGCTGTAACTTTTCGAAAAGGGCATCAAATATTCTCAAATTTTTACTGTAAGTTCATCAGTTGTGTATCAGTGGTCAAAATTTGGGAAGGATCGGGCCATTCTACACAAAGTTAAAAAGGTTCTAGAAAAAGGTATAATTATCCGATAGCCAATTTTGAGCTGTTATATCTCCAGATTCAATGATCCGAATGCAATGAAATTTCGATCATTTATGACTTACATAATGAGCTATTAAAAACATTTGACTAAACTTAAAATTCTTCACACGAAAGAAAATTATTTCGATTAGATTATTTTTCTAATAGGGTATTGGTTCCCTTATTAAGCATGTGGTTCCCATTTTCATCCTACGAAAAACCAAGGATTGAAGCGTTGTTTGTTTTGTTTCTTATTTTTGTATTTTTTGTTGGGAGTGAGCACGCATGAAAACAAAAAGAACGGAATCAATCGGTGCCGTAATCGCTAGTTTTCGAATAGGATGGATATGGGAGCGTGAGATTACTGATGGAACACATACCCTACTTTGCATCTCAAACCACATCCACATGGATATTTGCCAAAAAGCGTGAGTCGACTATACTGAGTGTGCGTGACTTATTTGGAAATGTTCTGCCTCGAATCTGTTGAGTACTATCGTCCATACAAAATCTTAACATTTTCAAAGACTTATCTCCTTGTTACTTATAAATTGATACCTTTAGGGTTAAGTGGGCTGTTGAGTCTCAAATAACAAAAAGTTGATCACGATCGATCAACGATCAAATCTGACTATACATGTCAATGGTTGCTACTCCGTTATTGATCTGAGCTGGTACCAATTGCACTGAGATCCAAATGAATAAGGGCTGGGATACTCCACTTATTCTCAAAGTGCAATTCTAGCAGCTCATACATTATTTTTGGATCAATACCGGCGCCGGCCACGTCCTTATAGTCAGTTGGGAAGGGAAAGGAATGTTAGAGTGTACTGGTTGTTGCTACTAGAGACCGAGAGCACTCTGCGTCCCCACAACCCGCACGGACTGGGGTATTTGTTAGACGGGAGATCTGGGAGTCACCGTTGGGGCGATGATGCGATCCATGGATAGGGTTATTTATAGTGTTCGTGATAGATTGTGTGGTGAATGAGGTGAATAAGGTCAAGCGGCACAGCACGCTTTGGTTGCATAACTTGTAGGCGTTATATACACTGTGCTGTAAGTGGAAATTGGAAGGGAGGGAAACGACTTTTTTCCAATTCGTTTCTGGTTCTAGCGATGGCTATGAACATATGAATATACATGAGTTGTATATGTAGAGAAGAGAGAGAGAGAGAGATAAAGTGGATAGAAAGATCAAAGTAGGATTAAAAGGGACGGGCCAGGGATTGAACCCATGACCTTCTGCATACGAATCAGAAGCGGTAGCCACTAGACCACCAAGCCCGTCAAGTCTCAAATAACAAAAAGTTGACACAAAAAACATTAGACTGGCGTTGTCATATTATGTTAATGCATTTAAAAATGATAATTCAACATTCGGTTTAAAATAAGGTACACAGGGGCAAGTTGAAACGGGTGGAATAAGATGAAACAGCGGGTTTACGTGATATTATCTAGGCATGATAAGCAATTTGAATTTCATTACATTTTTTTAATCAAACAAACATTTGGTTAAGGATAATTATAAAAATGGTATTGAAATCTTTTTCAAAACATCACAAGTATTTATTAAGAATTTACCTTACCGACTGAAACGCATGCTTGATATATATCAATGTGAATGACATCCTATAGTATAAGCCTAAACTATATTGGAAACATATCGATTTGCAAGCAATACGATGAATTTCAATAATAGTAGTCTCGTGTAGTGTTTTTTTTTTTCTATATTCGTAGTTTTACTTTATAAGACACTTTGGTCTTGATAAAAAACTTCATGCATTATAATGGTTTCAATGTTATGACTGCATAAAATAAAGTTTCGTTTTCCCAAGTTAAATTCCTTCTTTTTTGCAAAATGAGTTTGACAACAGATTTAGTATGGGGAGAAATGTCACTTGTCCTTGCAGAGCGTGACAAAAACGAAATAAAAAGGAATAGTGATTAAAACGACTAGTCATAAAACTGAAATTGAATTGAAAAGTCACCCGTACACTCGATACGTATTTATATTTATATTTATTTATATATTTATATATTTATATTCTATGTGTTATAACTTTTTAGCAATCAAAATCTATCCAATGATTCCGAAATGAAGCATGAAATAGCTAATAAAAGTTCTTAAAAAGTTGTATTGAAACCTCAAATTGCGTCAACCTTGCCTCACTTGGCATATCACTGTTTGTTGTTTTTTTTTTATATTTTATGACATTTCCAGAACATTGATGTCTTCTTAATCTTGTTCTACATTTTCGAATTTTATTTCATCTGTAAACTTAGTTAAATTTGTTCTCAGCATAAACAACAATGAACATATTCAATATGAACATATCTAAAACTAAGTAAAAAGAAGATAGAGTTAAGGACTGTTCCTTTTAATTGCACTACGATTTTGCATTCTTTGACAGATACGTACTTCAACCTCAACTGTTAGGTCATCCGCTAGCATGTCCAGGTTCATCATCATCATATCTAAAACTTTTTCAATCAAACATTGATTGATGTCACTATAAAAAAATGATTACAAATGCTTACCTTAAAGTACATGTATCAAGGGCGTGTGCCGATAGAATAATTAAAAGCTATTCTCTAAGGCCTGATTTCTTAACCTCGGATTGTCCGGTAAACCAGGCTATATGGGTAAACCTGGTTTAACGCTTTAATAAGGGTGAAGATATCGGCTCTATGTGTCCAACATACGAACAAAAGTTTCAATAGGATAAATTTTCACTTTTTAGTAAAACACCGAGCCCTGCAAAATCAGAGCACAATATACATAAAAGTTCTTATTATATTCGAAGAGCTATCAGTATTTCTGCTAAACTAGCTCAAAACAACTAAATTTACAGTTAACAAGAATGTTAAAAAATACGCGTGTTTAAGTCACCATATATGTTTGATGATTTCGCAATCGAAATCATCTTTCGTCGTTTAGGTGTACCGTTACATGGTTTGGCATGCAAAGTATGTGCAACTAATACACGCCTTTTCAGGCAAATTAGCACATAAAGAGTATGTGCTGCAAATAGCACGAATCACAGGTATATGGTGTTTCCTCAAATGTATGAGTCGCACTAATGAGAAGTATTTCTGAAGCAACATTCGAAAAGGGCCCTAGAGGTCTTGTGTCTTTTTTTCGAAAACGCTTCGTAGGGCCTAAGAGCAGCCCGCCCACGCAAATATACACCGTTATCCGAAAGATCGAGGTTTGCTCTCTCTGATAACGGTCTTAGTTTGTGTGAATAAGCTAATGGGGGCTCAGGAACGACGTGTAAAGTCATTGTTTACCAATGCTTGTATGCTCTTTTCAAATGTTGCTCCAGATTTGTTTTCCTCCATTACAAATATCTATATACCATGTAGAATGTAGACTTTTATGATTTATGATTTTCGGCAGACTGTAGTAGGCTGGACACATAAAACGAACGCTAAACAAATTTAAACTTGTTGTGAAGGTTTAAATTCATTATCAGAAAGGGGACTTTTTCTAGCGGAGTTTAGGTTCATCAGATTTGCGTAATACCATATCATATGAGAAAAGTGGTAAACTACTAAAATCGAATTTATTTTAATTTTCCCCGATGAAAGATTTTTTAACCTCCAGAATCTTAATATATACTGCTAAGGCTAACTTATAACGAAAAAATATTTTAGGTTCATGAAAGTGCGATAATAATCGTGTTTCAACACACCGTGCGAATGTCGAATGTACATGAGATGTATATGTAGGAGAGAGAGAGAGTGAGAGAGAAAGTAGATAGAAAGATACAAAGTAGGAGGAAAGGGACGAGCCAGGGATTGAACCCAGGACCTTCTGCATATGAATCAGAAGCGGTAGCCACTAGACCACCAAGCTCGTCTCACTTCTATTTTGGCTCTGTTTCGATGCAAAAACTAAGTAGGGTAAGCGTATCAGCTATGGCCATAGCGGTTCCCTATTTGACCATATAAGATATTTGAAAAAAAAAAATCAAACTTTGGACTTTAATGAGTGCTATTAGCAAGATTACAACTGTACATATCTCAATATTAAAAGACGCAAACTGTTCGATTTTAAAACTCAATTAATACCCGGTATGGCCAAATTGGGAACATCTATGGCAAAAACTGGTACACTTCATCTACTCGCACAATATTTGTATTTCTCCTAAAAAATATAGATTTCGTTTAAGGTGTCGTAACTTACAGGCACAATTTTTACTTTTCAAAAAATGGTCAAATAGCTGTAACTTCTTCAAAAGTGCATAAAAAAATCTCAAATTTACTGTAAGTGTATCAACTAGTCGTGCATCAGTGGTCCCGTCCAAATTTGGGAAAGATTGTGTTATTCTACACGAAGTAAGGAAGATTACAGAAAAAGGTATAATTATCCGAATGGCAATTCTGAGCTGCCATGAACCAAATAAATTGAAATTTTGAATATTTATGACTTGTAAATATAATGAGCTTTGAAAAACTTTTGTCTTAAAATTATCAAAAGAAAAAAAATAGCGATTTCGTTTATTTTATGTTTTTAGTAAATTGATCTTATTTTAATATGCATTCTATTGCTTTCCCAATTTATTGCCAGTTATTTTGTTACTTTTCATCAAAACATATTTATATTCAAGACAATTAGAGGAAATTTGAATGAACTCTAACTACCATCTCAAATTTCGAAACGATGTTGAAGTTTTAAAAAATTTGGCGTTGTATTAGAAAATAATCTAAACGTTATAATTTTCTTTAGTGTTAAGAATTTTTAGTTTAGTCAGAAGTTTTTCGTAGCTCAATATAAGAGTGATAAGCTCTCAAAATTTCATTGCATTCGGTTTATTGAATCCGAAGATATGACAGCTCGATGTTGGATATCGGATTATTATACTTTTTTTTTATAACTTTGTGTAGAATAGCCCGATCTTTTCCAAATTTGGACCACTGATACACAATTAGTTGATGAACTTACAGTAAAAAGAGATGTTTTGATGCAGTTTTCAAGAAGTTACATCTATTTGACCATTTTTTGAAGTGAAAATGTTGTTTGTCCCGATCAATTTGTCTATCCCCTGTACATAGGTTTACTGATATTTTTTTGAAGAACAACTTCCTTAGACTGGCGAAAACCGGTTCCCGTACCCTAGCGTTATAACTAATAGCGCGCTGTCATAAGTTTAATATGACTAATTTTCTAATTTCAATGTAAAACTACTGTTTCCGGTCAGAATCACATATCGAGAATGTAACAAAATTATTACAACCGTTGTTTGGAATAACAGATTATATAATTTTGTTGTAAGAACTTTTCTATGTAAATATCCATAACAAAATAAAAACAAAATTTGTTATTGTTCGAGTAACAAAATTCTAAAAAACTTGTGCTATTTATTCAAACAGAAATCAACCTTGTAGACCCAGTCTAATGTTCATGCTGAATACCCACGCCTTTACAGCTGCGGCTATATATGCCCCTCCTATAGCCTAAGAAATATTTTTAAATTCAGGCCAAACATTTCAATAGGTCCTATCTGCATTTGAGAGGCTCTCTTTGTTCACTTTCTCTTTCAATTATTGCAATGTAATGGTACACTTTCCAACTTTTTTTGCAGTACAAATCAAAAGACGATTGTTTTGACCATCGTTCAATGCAAGGAGAGAATCATAATACAAATAAACAGCTGAGATATTAACGAAAGAGAGGGAAACCAAAGAGAGCCTCTCTTCTGCAGATTGGACCTTTAGACATGTTTGGCCTGAATTCTTTCAAAAACAGCTGAAAGGATTCTTTCATAAGCTGTTAATAAAATCCCACATTAATTTTTAAGGTTCTGGGATTTTAGGGGTCTTCAAGGAAAACAAATCAAAGATATTCTAGGAATCTCCAGAAAATTTCCAAATCGCAGTCTGGACAATTCTTGTTAAAATTATAAAAAAAATAATTAATTAGATTTTTGGCGGAATTCTTGAAGTTTGCGCAATAGTCCAAAGAGAAATTATCAGAAAAAATTTTAGAAGATTTCCAAATTAATCCTTACAAAAACTCCAAACCTCGAGCGAAAAGCTATTCGCCCAAAAGTAACGCGGGAATCATGGTCTTGCATCCTCTGAAAGAGGAAGTATCTTATTGGAAAAACGATCACAGTGCGACAGTTCCTGAGCAACGGCTGTGTATTAAAGTGGCTCAATATACCACATGTCAAAAAGTTCGATTGGCCCTCTTCTCATTTCGATGACGCCACGTAGTTTAAGAATACGTAGTTTAAGAAATACGTAGTTTAAGAAAAATAGAGCCTCTCTAGAAAAAATGTAAAAAACGACGTTTTCCCATATAAACTCCCACACAAACTTCAAACGAGTTTAGCACCGCCCAAATGTTAACCGAGTGAGCCTAAAATTTGACCAGAGCATCGTGGCGTCAACTACAATGAAATGAGAAGGGGGCCCATCACTCTTTTTGACATGTGTTTTTTCATACAAGCTCGAGCCACCCTACTGTGTGGTAAAGTGATCCGACGGCTGTGAAAAAAAGTTATACCCTAGGCAAAGTATTGGCGGAGTATTGAGATTTCATGATTGATATTGTTCCTTTACATGTACCAACTGGAAAAACAACAATAAAGTTTTGAAAACTTAAGAATTCTGCATGCATTTCGCTACGTTTTCTCATACAAATTTTTTAGCTTGTTAGGCGCCCCTTTAGGCTTGACCAATGTTGCTCAAATTTTAAACGTAGTTTCTGGGAGCCCAACACAACTAAATCAGGAGGTAAAACTAGGTGTTTTTTGAAATTTTTGTTTTTCATATAAGTGTACATCACCCTAATGTACGCAAAACGACATTCGTCTGCTGTACACTCCGTTCTTTAGCTTCACTGCCAAACAGCAAACCGAAAACCTCGGTTGGAAATGCTTTGGAGCTTATCGTATTTGTGTAGTACTTTCACAGTATTAGTTGTCAGTTAAGAGAAATTTTGAATACATACACGTGTCATACAGACTGTGAATGGTGTTTCGCTGAGTGTAGATGTAAGGTACACCGGGGCAAGTTGAAACGGGTGGGGCAAGATGAAACACGAAGTTTAGAAATAGTTTTCAATACAGTTTGGATTTTTTTCTGTCGCCAAAAGATTGTTTGATTCAAAAACTATGTGTTGTGGCATTCAAGCTGTTTACCATCCTTGGATAACCTCCTGTTAACCCGCTGTTTCATCTTGCCCCACCCGTTTCAACTTGCCCCGGTGTACCTTATCTTAAGTTAAAATACACATGAATATAATCAAACCAAAACAAAAATCTTGAAGAAATTCCCAGAGGAACAGCCATTACTTCGGCATGGGAGAAGTTTGATGATTTTCTGAAGGGATTCCCTAAAAATATCAGGAAAAACTCTCCAGGGAATTCCAGGAAAAATCCTCCATATAAAGAAATTCTAGTTACCAATCCTTGGAAAAGTTCCCATTGGAATCTCTGGAATAATTCTCCACCGAACTCCTTGAGAAATTCCCCAAGTTATCTGGAAGTCTGTTATATAGAGAACTCATGTAGCCGAAACGGTAAACTTGCGAGTATTCAGCCCATGCTCGAGCATGCTGACGTATTCGATTCCCGGTCGATCCAGGAAGTTTTCGGTTAGGAAATATTCTAAACTTCATTGGGCATAGAGTATCTTCATGTCTGCCGCAAGATGCACTAATGGAAAATGGTCGTCTTATATAGAGAAAGCTTTCAGTCAATAACTGTAAAAGTGTTCAAAGAACACTAAACGGAGATGCAGGCTCTGCCCCAATTGGGATGTTATGTTATCTAAAAAGTAGAACAATTTTATTATTTGAACAGATTTTACTTTCAAGAGGAAAACGTGGGTACTTAAACTAAACTTGATGGTTTCATACCGGATCGTTCAACCAGATACCACTTCAATTTGAAAGGATTTCAATTTTCTTTTCATCGCCAAATTAGCACTTTCCATCAAGACCTTAAGGATGAAAAGTCTGAACTTACTTCGACGGTCACCAACGCTGCATCTTTTCAACGCGTTGGCAATGATTGATATTGGTATAGCATAGTAGACCATAACGAGGCAAAAAAAACGAACGAGATTCAATCACCCGAACGCGAACGAACCGGACGACTATGGAAATCGAAAATTAATTACTTTTCATGTTGATTTTCAATCATCGAACGGTTTTTTTTTCTTCTCTCTCGTGCGAACCAGAATTGAGTTCAACGTTTCCCGCCGGTGCCGGTGCAGTGCTGCTGTCCAATTGTCGCCGTGGTAGCCTATTTTGTTCCGGTCGTTACGCCTCGTTAATTCGAGAGGGGTTTGATGACATCCCGAGGAAAAAAAAAGTATTTAGTATTCATGTAAATGGGTGTTATAATTGTTCTATTTCTTATTAGAAACACAATGTGGCGGTATGCAGAAGCAGTTACTATATGCTCTCGCCTCACGCTATGTCCAAAGGGAAGTATTATGAAAATCGAATGTACCTCAAATGTTATTCCCTAGGATCATAGGTTTGGACCTCTAGTTTCAGAATCTGTGCGGCTTAAAATATTTCATCTTGGGTTTTTTGATATTTTTTATTTTTTTTTCCTATTTTCCCATACAAATGTCGAAAAAAGTCATTTTTAAGCCAATTTCATCCCATATAAAAATGTATGGGAAAAAACCCCAAAATGGATGATTTTAAATCGCACATATTCTGAATCTAGAGGTCCAAAAATGTGGTTCAAGCAAAAAAAATTTGAGGTACATTCACTTTTCATAATACTTCCCTTTGGACATATCGTGCGCCTGTAGAAGTACCGATAAGTTACCACATGGGATATCTCAAGATCTAGTTTATTTGGAACAATGGTGTCTTCGACAAAGTTGTTCAGAAGGTCAAGAACAATCTGATGGTTCACCCAACACCAATTAGTTGGTAATTTTCTCGCTAAGTGGCGCTAGTTGTCAAGTAAAGTTTTGAGTTGCTCAATCTTGAGATCCAAAGCAGATAGGAAAGTGTCATCTTTGGCAAATTTCTAGAGGAAGTCAAGAGCAATCTACTGATTCCGCAAACAGTTGATGAGTTTGCCGCTGGGTGATGCTAGTTGTCAAGTCAAATTCAAACTTTGCTATCTCGGGATCCAAAGCAGATGGAAAAATGTCTTCTTCAGTAAAGTTCTTCATGGAGTCAAGAGCAATCTACTGATTCATCAATTAGTTGGTGATTTCGTTTTTTTTATTGATTCTTTTGAATACATTACAAACGTTGTTTTGTAAAATTTAAACGATAATTGTATTGAACTGACAATACACAGCGTCACAGTATAGTGTTTTGTTTAACTGTGGACTATTTCATTGGGGATAGCTCCATTCGGGGGACATACGCGTGGCACAATGAATGGAACCCTTATCCCTAGTGCTGTAGGACGACCGGCTGTGGTTGGCTGTGGAGGCAGAGGGAATTGAAAACGGATAAAACGCGAAATGGGAAAACATTTTTCGGCTATTTTCACTTCATATCCGCCGGTTTTGGCGGTTTATTAAGCCTCCCTACCCGTCCATGTGTGGGGAAGTGATGGAGTCTATCATTGCATCGGTGG
This sequence comes from Aedes albopictus, assembly GCF_035046485.1. Classification (NCBI taxonomy): domain Eukaryota; kingdom Metazoa; phylum Arthropoda; class Insecta; order Diptera; family Culicidae; genus Aedes; species Aedes albopictus. The sequence goes on from NC_085138.1 coordinate 259,458,554, forward strand.
CATGTGTATCAGACAGGAAAAGATGCTTCTACCTAGGTATTCGGAGGCAAAGCACATTTGGTAGGCTGCTCTCAACCAACATACTTTAAATACGTCCCCACAGGCTAATGCATACTGATGGGAAAGTTTATTTATTTCGATAGCAGCATCGCATCGCTGGTTCCGGTCACGTTCGGGCATAAATGTTTCATGAAAGATGATGCGTCTCCATTTGGGTTGGATAGCAATTCCGAACAAAGGCAGATGCTAGTGCAGTGATTCCCAAAGTGGGCGAAATCGCCCCCTTGGGGGCGAAAACGACATCTAAGGGGGCGAAAATTTTAAAATTAGAATTTGGGGGGCGAAAAATTCAACAAGGGGGCGATTTTCCGAAAACTATTTCAATCAGAATTATTTTGGGTATTTTTTACAGTTTCGGTCTCTTTGTCAAGAGGAGTTTTTGTCATTGTCTGAAAGTTGGTCGAACAAATCAGCTCGATTGGAAAAGTTTCTATATCAATTTCGGATTTAACAGGCTTATTATACCTTACCAAACAATAGAATAAGTTCCCCTTGAACGGGTTGTAATTATTTTCAAAAAGATTCATTTTGAAGACCAAATCCCAACTCAAGTGCAGCTATTTCGGAGAATTTGATCATGTGCTTTTCTTGAGCCATCAGCCATTAAGTGAAAACAGATCTCTTTTAAAACAACAGTTTTCGTTTTTTTTTAAACACAGCAATATCTATATTTTTTAGTTGTGAATAATTTAAAATGCCAACTGTCAAATAACATCTGATTTAATATAATCAATCTACTTAATGCACTTAATACTCGAATACATGGTTAAAATTTTAACATTTATGTAGCACATTTGGTGTTACCTGGTATTTTAAAAAATGAAGTAATTACAGTAATTACACTCGTTGATTATCGCAAGTTTACAACAATATGATTTGATACATTCTTCATGTTTAAAGAAATACGAAACTTGTGTGTCATTGATTTGTCTCAGGTGTAAATTGAAAACGCGTTTTTAAGCATTCATATATTCCAAGATATAGAGAAGCTCTGAAAGTATTTTGATTTTACCAGAGTGTTTCGATCGTATTTTGAGATTTTCTGATAGAATTTTAAACAAAGTTTGGGATTTTAATATTGTATTTAAGATTCTTATGCCTTTTCTTTCTTTGATTTTACAAATATCCCGTTATTCGAAGTTTATGTTCAAGATGACATTTTACGCCTACCTATTTAGTAAAATTGCTAAAATTTTCCAGTCTACTTGAAAGTTTTTTGTTTTATTATTTGGCATTTTAATTACGGAACTATCTAATTTACGGTGAAATTTCAATCTTCGTCGAACTTTTGGAGTTTCTTTGAGAAAACCAAGACGACTTATAAAGCTGAATCCTAAAACCCTACCATCTATTCTTCCTTCTTCGATATTTGGAAATAACTTTATTTAGTAGTTACATTTCCTTGAAATTCTAGCAAAAAATATGATTCTAAATGCTATTTATTCACGATTTTATATTATAAATTCAGGAGCCCTCTTCTTCCGATTTCAAGCTTTCAAGAACTGTCTTAAGATTATTTTTATGGTGATTATAAAAAATACAATAAATCGGAGAAAATTGGGTTGATTTTGGAATTCCATACATTTTGTATGTTATGAAAAATTGAAAAACTTTAAACCTAATTTACTTGAAAGTGGGTTTTTGTCACTTACATCCCTTTGCTTCTAACTCCCTTAACCTCTTAAAGCCGATTTTTTTTGCCGCTGTCGACGCAACCTCGCTTGTGTCGAACACGTTTGTTATGCTCGGTTTCATCGCCGGGGTCATATATGACCCCTCCGGCTCCAAAGGGTTAATTAAAAGCTGAAAATTAAATGCAAATGTAATATTTTTTTTGCGCACGTCAAACCATTTAGAAAATAAAAAAAAACAGTGAAAAAAAGCAGGTTTTGTCCTAGTGGCTTACAAAATAGACAAAATTTGTAAATTTTAATGCAATTCCGAAATTTCGAATCGTATTTTAAAAAAAAGCAAGCTTAGGGGGGCGAAAATATTTTTCAACAGCTTCAAGGGGGCGATTGCTCCGACAAGTTTGGGAACCATTGTGCTAGTGTAACCGATTGTTGCACAAGCGAAGCTTTCAAATGCTCAACGTTTCGAATCGAGAGTGTCATCCTTCTATGTATGTTGAAATCGTCTCTAATGAAGCAACTTCATTTTGAGTACAGTTGAGTACGTAATCGGTATAGAATGTGTTGTACATATCCAAAATATAATGCTCCCAAACATTTGGTTTGCGCCATGCGTTGTTGCTTCTTAAATCAACGCTTTTAATTGCCTATAGCTTTAAAAAGATTTACAAGTTAGCAAATTCCACAAGTAGAAACACTACTTCTCAATGAAAATCGTTACATTTCTTTGCTCGGGATCATGGATGCTGCTTATCAATTTCCACAGGATATAGAAAGCATTTCAGCTGGAACCAACCGAAAATAGCATCTGTCAGCTTTAGTACTTCACTGCTACACACATACAGGGGATGGCCAAAATGTTTGGGATAGGCAACTTTTTTTTCTCTCACAAAAAACTTCAACATGCTATAACTTTTTATAGAGTGCATCAAAAAATCTCAAGTTTTGACTGTTTGTCAACCTATTATATGTGCATCATTGGTACAAATTTGGGCTCGATTGATTAATCTTTCGCAAAGTTAGAACCGTTCGGGTAAAACACTATTTTTTAGACAATTCATTTTTCAGTTGTTCTATCTCGGAAACCAGTGAACCGAATTGAAAGAAAATTTGAACGTACACTAACAATATACAAATGCCTCACAAACTATTAAAACATAGATACTTTTTGAACGTTTAAAAAAGTTATCATGGATAAACACTTTTGGGATTTTTCTCGAAAAGATGTAATTTTTTTACGTCAATGTCAATAAATTTTAGTGTTGATGTCCAAAGATTTTCCACTTCTGTTCTTAAGTTATCCTTAATCAGATATATTAGAGCCAATTTAACTTAAAGGAAGAACACATTTAGTAATTTTTGTGTGGTATTGTAAATTTGACTTATTTTCCTCTATATGGGTAAAAATTTCAACCTGGTATAACTTAATTCGTCGTGAGAAAATATTACATTTTATAACGTCGTATTAAGTATCAATATATTGTTGATAAACGTTAAAAAATTCATTCAATTCGGTTCACTGGTTTCCGAGATATGACAGCTCAAAAATGAGTTGTCTAAAAAAAAGTGTTTTACCCGAACGGTTCTAACTTCGTGAAAAACTATTCAATCGAGCCCAAATTTGTACCAATGATGCACATATAACAGGTTGATAAACAGTCAAAATTTGAGATTTTTTGATGCACTCTATGAAAAGTTATAGCATGTTGAATTTTTTTGTGGGAGAAAAAAAGTTGCCTATCCCAAACATTTTGGCCACCCCCTGTATGTGAAGCAGAAAGTATCGGGCGTTCAGTCGGCAGTAGCTAATGCGACAGGAATGTGACATTTCATTGAATTCTCTAAGGCTCTTGTTCAGGCTCGGGCTTTTTCCTAAATGGCTGAGGTTTGCTGTGCTGTTGTAGGTAGGTACCATATGTTTGCGCTGTGAATGGCTACCAAAAATTCGGTACGGTGTCCAACGATTTAGGCGTGATGACACACGCAGATGGTTCCGATGGAGCAGCAGGCTAGCCCTGTCGTGCCACCCAAAAAAACTGTCTAGCTAGCAACATGTCATCAACGTTATCATTATCGTTTTGAATGGGGTTTCGCGCCTTTTTGTACACGCTGTTGGCTCGGCGCGGCACAGACCGGCTTCCGATTCTGGAGCATTCGGGAGTCGGTTTTTAATCAACTCAAGCGGTGTTCGATGTCAGTCACTTTTCTGCCGTGGCTGAAAGGGTACCGATTGATAACTTTCGATAACGGTCGTTGTGATGGTCCGAAAAGCCTATCGATTTCTGGAGCAGTTTTCAATAAGGGGAAAATGCAGTCATTCGTACATATTTTACAACTGTTATATTGCAGTTTATTAAACGAATTTTGATGAATAGATTTAATAAGTTCTGTAATTGAACATTTTTTGAAGACACGACAGATTCAGTCTGTTATATTTTGTCGACTACAACTCAAATGTCCCAGAATCGCCATCGCAATCCAGTACTACCCCCTTTGGCTAATCAATTTACCAAATTGCTTAAATGTCTTGGGGCTCTGTCTTCCACAGACTCCAGTCCATTACCGTACGCGCCGTAGGTACCTAGCACCACCGACCGGAGCAATTAAAACCATTATTGTAACCACGCGTCTGTCTGGTCGTTCGCGTTTAGTAGGAGACTGCCATTGACTGCTGGAAAATACCTCACACTCCTGTTTCGAATTTATGGCCCGGCTGTAAATGGACTCCAGGATGACTGGTAGCAGCTGCATAGGGGTCAACGAGGTGAAATAGGCCCCTTAGCAAAAGTGTCATGTTAGTCTTTACAAAGTTTGCGAGGTAACATCCAAATTTTCCATTAAGATGTAGCGATAATTATCGATTATGATTGATTATAATCAGATAATGCGGTCTAACACTTTCTTTCAAGCAGATACGTTAGCAGAGCGGTTAGCTATGATAAGTAACCCAAAACCTTTACTATTTAAGTATTTCATCAAACTGGAGCCTCTCAAGTGTCTGAGCTGCCTCAGATGATATGGTGAGCATTAGCATCACTGCCAACAATTATCGGAAGGCCCTTTTGATGTGCAGTATGCGATAACTTGTGATTAGTTCAGAGATGAGTATAGCAACGATTGCGTTGTAGAACATGCACACATGGTCGAGGTATGACACGCGAGTTTGCCATTTCATTTTTGCCGAAAATAGCAAACACCGGGCTCACAAAGTTTCTTAGATAGCAATTCTCCTTACGAAAGTAAGGTTCTTGGACTAAAGCCACTTGGGCTGTGCCATTTTGCATTATTCTGCAAAGATTGATCGTTGCTGTTCTTTAATGCTGAAGATTGATCTGAGCTATCCTAGCCGTAGCTACTACCTAAACTAGGCAGGATAAAACTCTTTACAATCACAACACAAAAAAGAACAGCAGCAATAAAACCAGATCAGTACCGATAGGAAAACACTAAAGGCGATAATACTCAGAATATACTGTATTATTGACATAATGCGAACCTATATAGGTAATAATTTAAACTAATCAATGACATCTTCATAATCTCACCCTTATTCAGCCTTATGTTTGGGACTAAAGAAGGGAAGCTGATTGGCTCGGAGGGACACAAGGTCCACTGCGCTATTGCTCCGGTTAGCACAGTAAGGGCAAAACACTGTGGAGGGTATTCCACAGGCTCTATTTGCGAATAGGTTTTTTTAGACCCCCTGCACCCCCCCCCCCCCCCCCCCCATACCATTCATTCCTGGGCACGGTAAGCATAAAGCCACATAACACCGTGGATTAGGGGTCACCTGAACAGTGGAATCCTACCACTGGAACAGGCGGTCCGTAGTGCTATTCTTAACCAGCCGAAGTAATCGCTACCGACAGTACACAGCTATCTAGGCGGATCGGGGAAAGAAGTTAATATTGATGATCAACTCAATACGAACCCGAAAAGCCGCCATAAGCTACATTGGTGAAGTTGAAGCGTAGAGTATCTCGGCATCCAGGTTAAGCCGAGCGTTTTCACCGACGGGTCTGGATCTAAACAGGACTTCAGGGACTCCTTTTAACGCGTCGGGTTGGTTAGAAGCCCATTGCCACAGTTTAATTCCTCCAGCTGTCGTAAGTCTCTGCAACTGGGCTCTCAATTTAGAAGCTTCCACGTCGTTCGTGAGCGTTATATCATCGTCAACACAAGTATTTTTCTGTACTGCCTTGGCACCGAGTGGAAACTTCCCTTCTTCGTCAACCGCCAGCCGCTGCAGAACTATCGTTACTAGGAAGGGTGCCGGTTTTGTGCCGGTGTTTAGCTTGAAGGTGCTAAATTGCTCCTTCGGTGACGTTCGCCATATGATGGACTGCAGTGGTCGATCCTCCTCACAGACTATGACTAAGCAGGAGATACTCTCATATGAATGCGCACGTGACTTCGCTAGTCTGCGTACCGTACTTTGAAGCCGACGAACTGCGATATCACTTGGTTCGCTAATTCGCTCCAAATCCTCTGTAACTTTTGATAAAGAGACAGTGTAACGGCGAACAGTGCGAACAAAGTGCTCATTGCAATACGCCTTTTGTGGCAAAAAGTTTTCGCCAGACCCAATTTCCTCACAAGACCAAAACCGGGTAACCAATTACTCCAGGCCTTTTGAAGTCGACCCGACAACCCAACCGAAACCCGCTGAGTGCCGGTTGCCGTTCTCCTAATGAAATCTGTCATCCGTTTCTGAAGAATTAGAAGAAAAATACGATTCCAATTGAACGATCGATCAGCTATTACGACGCCATCTAGAGTGTTCCATTTCGAAATGCTGACCGAAGACGTGGGTGTCGGACGTCGGTAGATTGACGGTCTCCTTAGATAGAACGAGGAAATTCATCCGTTGAGAGATCTCTAAAATACGCGATCGAATGGCGGCTTCGATGCACTGCCTAACTTTGGTCACCACTTGACCGATACCATGAATCTTGACCTCTAATCTTGACGATCACGATAGCAGTTGCCATCAACTCCTGGAAATACTGGGATGAACCATGTGCTGCTGTCAGTGGCCTGTCCAATATTGCCACTTAGGAAGCCGATGGACTTTCGGATGTACCGAAAAATAACTCAATAATAACTGATTTTATCATTATAAGTACAAACCAAAAACAAAATATTTTGAAATGTATAACAACTGAATCAGTTATTATTGAGTTATTGAGAACAGAGTGAACACAAAATTGTTAAATCATCATACATAATTGTAAAATCATCACAAATCATCATAATTGTAAATTTTGTTCTTTTGATTGTGAAAAAACTGTGTTTTAAGTTCAGAAATGTGTTATCCTTGGTTTGATCCTATTGAAACAAAAATAGTTATTATTGAGTTATTTTCCAGTACAAAATCAGTTTTTATGTTTGTTCTTTAAGCTCTTATTCCCAACAAACCATTAACAAGTTTTGCCATTTAGTTACACATTTTCATTGACAATATTTGATCTTCTCATGTTAGTCTCTCTGACAAAATACAGAAATACCAAATAACTCATCAATAATAAAATAAGTTATGAATGCATAATATCCCGAGCAGGAGAAAATAGCTGAAGAATAACAAACTCAGCTATGGAAAACCCAATACCTACAACCTGAATAGGTTATTAATTAGCCCTGCATAAGAGGTAAAATACCTCAAATAATAACTGGAGTGTATTTTGTGCATAAGGCTGACACAAATTTCGATTTTCTCTTATGTCACCGCCCCCTCGGAAAATTCTGGTCGAAATTCAACATTTTGAGGGGGGACACCAATAAATAATTCAAGAAATTTTAAAATTTTTAAATTTTAGAGTTGCACAGAAAATTTCTTAACAAATCCGATAAGTTTATAGATTTTGCCGAATTGTTTGGGTATTTCTTCGTCAAATACATTTATTATTTATTGTCCTCCCCCTTAACGAGCCAACGAGTATTGTGACAAAAGAAGAAAAGGAGATTTGTTCCGGCCTAACTAGTAAATAATGACATAAGGTATTGCAATTCCTAAATAATAATCGGTGATTTTTCCATACTAGTAGCGATTTTTCCATAATTGAATAATACCTCAAGCAGTCCTCAACATCAAACCAATAACTTGTTGAGATATTTTATCAATACCTACAAAATACCAAAATAAGTTGTTTCCAATACCTGGGTAACCGACCAATACCTTATTTTGGTATGATACCTGATTTTGGTATGCTGCAGTTGTGTGTCAGTTATTCATTCATGCTCGGGATGCCATTGAGATGTTATTTACTTGGGATGTTCAGAAGAACTCATTTTGTTATGATTGCATATTTTGCCATTATTCAGTTATTTATTGTTATTCAATCATAACTCAGAAATAACAAATTTTGCTATTTTTTTTGTTCTTAGCGCGTTATTTAGTGTCATTAATAAATAACATAAGAATGGTAAAATGAGATATGATGGCAAAATTTGTTATTATCTTGACTTTGGTTTGTTCTTTGCCGGGTGTTCAATTTAAAAATCGGACAAGTTTACAAGGGGCCCATATAGCCGAGGCGGTAAACGCACGGGTGTTCAGCATGACCATGCTGAGGGTGACGGGTTCGATTCCCGGTCGGTCCAGGATCTTTTCGTAAAATAAATTTCCTTGACTTCCTTGGGCATAGAGTATCTTCGTGCCTGCCACACGATATACGCATGCAAAATGGTCATTGGCAGAGGAAGCTCTCAGTTAATAACTGTGGAAGTGCTCATAGAACACTAAGCTGAGAAGCAGGCTTTGTCCCAATGAGGACGTTACGCCAAGAAGAGAGAGAGAGACCAGTTTACAAGGCTATAGAAAGAAGACGTGTAGTTTCAATTTACCCAAATGTTCTGCATTTGATTAGGCCATTTCACTCCAATAATGCGTTTCCCCCACTCCCTCCTTTACGGTACGATGCAACTTGTGCACACGGCTATCATGGCACCGGAAAAGCACAAAACCCAATGTGGTATTGCATTTGGCATTATGCCTCTGTCTCTCTTTCTGCTACTCGCATTTATCTCACAAGCTAAGTAACGGCAACGAACGGTTTGCCTTATTTCTTCATCTTCGTTTACAATAAAGCTTTTACGCCAATAAAATCAGAAGTCCATAAATACTGCATGCATCCGGGAAGTGCACAGCCTTGTAAGGGGCTGTCCATTAATTACGTAAGGGTTTATGGGGGGAGGGGGGGTTTGAGAAATCTTACGCGCCATACAAAAATTTTTGGGTTCTCATACAAAAAATCTTACAAGGGGGGGAGGGGGTGTCAGAAAATCGCAAAAACTCCCTTACGTAATTAGTGGACAGCCCCTAAGTAGATACGTTCTGTGGGATCGAGATCTCCCGCGCGCGCTGTAGTGTTCACATGATGTGAGGAGAAGTCCTCCTCAGAGAGAGAGAGAGAGAGCCACAGACGGAGAGCATTAGTAGGGCAAAGGATGAACCCCCGGAGGCCACATCCTTGCTTGGTCGAGAAGACGGCGACGACGAAGGCAAATATCGTGAAAATATTTTAATTAAACTTTTCCGGCGGTTCATGGGAATATGGACCGAGTGGAGACGAAGCGAAAAAAAATGAAGCAGTATTTAAATTTAATAACTTCTTCCACTTCCGCGGGTTTGCCTGCCAGCTAAACCGTATGATTGCCGGTACGTGAATGCATGAAACATTCTCAACCCCTTGGAGTCGTGTGGAACCGAAACGGATTAGCTTTAGCTAACCCTCGTCGTTTGGGGGTCTTTCTCAGTTTAGTTGGTAAACGTGTAGCTGTAAAGCAAGGCTACGCCTAAGATATCTGGGTTTAATCACAGTGTCGTTCTGGACGCTTGTTAATTGAAATTCGCTAGAATTTTATGGGCATAAACATCTTCATGATTGTCCAAAAGTCTTATGATGAACTTGTAAGCTGAGAGGAAAGCTCAGTTTCCCCAAAGGACACCATGCCGCGAAGAAGAAATAACGGTCATCGCTGCGTAGCGTACAACAAGTTTGTAGTGCTCCACAACCAGTTAGTGGATGTGTGCGAAGTACCTTTACTTACGGTCCAGTTCATTCGCAACGGTTCAGTGTCTGTTTTTGAATCAACCTTAAATTCTATCGTTTTATGGATTTCGTTTGGAATGTGGGATTCTTTAAACATCATACGGCAGATAACCGAGGGTAGCTGATGTGTGCAGCTTCCTTCTGTTATCCATGCAATGAAACCATACGGAACCTTTATCTCAACTTCCCACAGGAAATAGCAATTCACGAAACGTACCAAAAAGCTCGAAACGTCATTCAACGTTCACCTGTTATCCATCATCATACTCAATCCGTCGACATTTATAGAACCGAAATGGAACGTATCTCTGATTTGAATTTATAGATACAGCCCAGGTTTCGGCACTGTCTGTCTATCACTACTGCTCAGAGATGAGATATGACAGTTATTTTTCCGCCTGGAGCAACCTGGGGAAACAAACCGGATAGGAGGATCCCCTTCAGTCAGTCAACGTCAGTCACGAATCACCGCGATACATCCGTGTGTGTATGAGTGATGTCAACCGATATTTTGGTCTGGATAGGGACTATCGAACGCACGGAGACGATAAAGGCATGAATTTTAGCTATCTGGTTTCCTTGACAGGGGAATGCAGTCGTTCCCTTTTAAAGATTTTATGAGGAGTAGAACCACAACCACTAGTTGATGCTTTGGAGAAAGCTCTAGGAAAAATGTATTTCATGTTTGAGAAACATACAGCAGTTGAAAACATTTTTTTTTTTAGAATTTTCTAAAATATTTTTAAGACTCAGCGTTTTACTGATCACTTGACTACATGGGGTGCGAATGTTCAGTTCAAACAAGTTGCATAGCAAATGGCAATGCATTAATAGATATCAATTATCCTGACAATAATCTAATTGTAACTGATTACACCGACTACCATATGCAGATGATTTTACATACAAATTTAGACACAATAAGGTTAACTGTAACTGATATCTCTGTTCAAAATATAAACGACATGCCAGTCACCGAAAACAATGCACCATTATGTCTATTCGTTCCATTGCACTCGATAGCGGATGTTATTTGTTCTACAAGTCATTGATTTAGAATGCAGACAGAGCTTAGTCAGCAGTATGGCTATAATGATAAAGCAAGAAGCGAAATGGTTGAAATCAGCAAACAGCAGTTTTCGAGCAATTAATTGATGGTTTATTGCGATTCGGCACCGGTCATGCCTTATAACGCTTTGCACCATCAAAATACAATAAAAGGAATGTTAGTTACACGACTTCTCATAAATATTTCATCACTTGGATGTTTGAATCATTCGGAGGTTTGATAGCCCAACAGCTATGCCTTTGTGGTTGAAGTCAGTACTCCATATTATGTGATGCTTCAGTAATGTAAATCTAAAATTCAACTGAAAATCCATTCGAAAGTGGGTTCTTACAACACTACTACATTGCAATGAGTGCTTTTTGGAATGCAGTACCAGCAAAACATTATTACTTTCTCGTAAAATTTTCGGTTCTTGGAAAATAAGCATGGCCCGTGATCGCAGATTAAAAACTGTTGAGCTTTACAACTGTATTGATTATACTGTCAAAGGCCTGTCCAAACACGTTTGATCTTCCGGAACTTCCGGCTCTTAATAGTATTTTTGTGATCCATTCTTACAAATTAGAAACCACTTAACTTTGAAACATCATTATAATCTTGGTACAGCACACACGTTACAACGGACCCAGGTAACAATTTGATGCTGTACAAACGTTTCTCCAACTATTTTAAATCAGCCTTCATTTGAACAAAAGCTGACCGCAAGAGGTACAATCCTTTATTCAGCTCCTAAACATCTAATTTTAATGATTTTATTCAACCTTTAGCTGATTTGAGGTTCATTGGAAGGCTGATTTAAAGCTTAATATGCGCTTAATTCGTAATCAATTAAATTTAATAATTGTTTCAAAATAAAATAAAAACACCTTCGTGAGCCTATTTTTACCATAAGCTGCGTCTATTTCCAGGAGAGATGTTTGGGAATGTATAAGGTAATCCGTGGGAAAACTGTGGGAATTGAACTCACCTTAGTACCTACACCACACACAATTGTATACATATCCTCGAAAACAAGAGTATTAATTATGATAAAGAGCATTACTTGTTGTGTCTGAATAGTCAAGAACATAAATTGATTTAAGTCTGTATTGAGGCTGAAGAAGCGATGAGGACGTTATGAAAACCATGCTTAGGCAAGCTGTCAAAAATGCCTTCTATGCCATCTATGTATTCCTGATTAAAGAGGTTGAATAAGCCATACTTCAGAGCAATATTCAGCTGTCATTGTGTTCAGCCATTGACAACCAGCTATTGTTCAGCTAATACTCTCACTGTTCAGCATTCATTGTTACTTGGGGAATATCAACAGCGCAGGTTTTTGGTTGGACATGAATCATTTTCAAGTTATTTTGCTTTTGGGCTAGAATTGCATGAATGTAGCTCCTCCACAACTAAAAACTTGTGCTGTCGACACTCTTTTGTGACATGAGTGCTGATTGAATTTTCAAAATGTCTATAAAATCGAATTATACATAAAATCGAAGAATATATATTTTTTATTTTAATTGTATATCAAAATATACCAAAACATATGAAAACTGCATAAAAACTGAATTTTTGATAAAAGGCTCTGATTTTTTGGCATATATGAGTAATTCTCGTTAAATAACAAAAAACCGCTATCTCGCTGGCTTGTTAAGATCGAAATCTTTTGTCTCCAAAATATGTATGGTTGATTCAAAAGCCAATACAATAACATTATTTCTATAAATGTCCCAAAAAATCAAAAAGTTCAAAAATTCATCCAAATATTCCTTTGAAAATGTCTCCGAGGATTTACCTTGAAATTCATTTACGAATTGCTTCAGAAATTCCTGTAGGGATTCCTTCGGCAATTTAGGGATTCGTGACAAGCACTTGATAGAGTCTAGTTACTTGTTGTACAGTATGTGTTTTCCGAACGATCTTTCTGTACGGGTAGTGCAGGTTTGTATCTGCTTGGTCGCGCTTTGTTGCAATTTTACGGTGTTGAAAAAAGTAAGTCAACCCAGAATTTTCAACTTTATTACGACGGTCTCCGAAAAAAACCTCCAAAACCAAATCATCATGTTACAGATAAATCTTCCATGTGTTCCTCCTAAAGTGTCACAAAGAATTTTTCTACGAAGTCTAGCATGAATTGTGTTTGAGAAATTCGCCCAGGAATCCAGAAATTCCTCTGAATATTTATTCAGGCTTTCGTTTGGAGCATCTATTGGAGATTCCTTTAGTGAATGTAGCAACATTTTTTTCAAAAATTCTTCTAGAAAATATTTTAAAAAGCTTTCGGATACTTCCAAAAAATCTTCCATGGATTCATTTGGAAATTTTCTTCAGGCGTTTGTTGAGAAATTCCTCCTTTTCCACAAATTCCACAAATATTTTTTATGCTTTAAATCTGAAATTCCTCCATTTTTAAATTATCAATGAATTTTAACAGATTCCTTTAGGGATTCTTTCAAAAATTCATTTAAAGATTTCTTCAGAAATTTCTTAAGTAATTTCATAAAATATTTTAAAAGTTCCTTCAAAAATTTGTGCTGAAGTTACATTGGAAATTCTGTGAAGGATTTCAACAGATAATCCCACAGCAACTTCCAATTTCTCCAGAAATTCCACTAGGGATTTCTCCAGAAGTTTCACAAAGAGTTGTGTAAGAAAATTGTGTATGAGTTATTATTTTTTTTAAATAATTTGCCGAAAAATCTTCCTGGGGTTTCTTTAGAAATTCCTCCAAAGACTCTTTAAAAAGAATGTAAGATTCATTTGGGAATTTTCTGCAGGGATTTCTATAGAAACTGCCCTTCCTTTACAAATTTTACGAGGGATTCTTTCAGAAAAACTCCCATGGCTTTTATTATAAATTCGACTAATAAAATCTTCAGAAATATCTCCAGATATTCCTCCAAAGATTTTTTTATAAATTTCTCCATGGATTACTCTGAAAAAAAAAAATTTCCACTGTTTTTTCAACAATTCTTTCATGGATCCTTTCTGATTCATTTAAAAACTTTTTCACGGAAACTCCTCTTCAATTTACATAAAAAATCCTCCAGGAAATCATAAAGAAATTCTGTCAGAAATTCTTTCACAAAATCTTCTATGGACTCCTTTAGACTTTAAAATGTCCTGCAGTAATTTCTCTAAGAATATCTTGCACAAATGGATTCCAATAATGTTGCATGGGTTCCTTTAGAAACTTTAGAAACTTTAGAAAATCGTTTCAAAAAGTCTTGCATAGATTGTTCCAGTAATTCATCAATGAATTTCTTCAGATTTTTGTTCTCGAGAGATTCCTCTTGAAAATTTTCAAAGCATTCATCTAAAAAACCGTCCATGAACTTTCCCAAAAATACTGAATTATTTTTTAGAAAACGATTCACGAATACATTAAGAATAAGAAATTCAGAAGTCCTACAAAATTTTCCTCAGAAGCTTTCTAAAGAATTTTATCCAAGGGTTGCTCTAGAAATTTTACAGGAGATTATTAAGGAAATTCCGAAGATTTCTTCACATTCCTTAAGAAGGAACCTACACATTCCTTAAAAAGGAACCTACAGAAATTGCTCCAAGGAAATCTTAAGAAAGTCCTAAAAAATCTTCAAGGATTCCTTCAGAAATTTTTCTACAGATTCTTATAAGGATTTTTACGGAAAGGCTGGAAGACATTCTTACTGAGATTCCAATAGAAATTTACACAGAGATTTTATCAGAAATTCCGCCTGGTATTTCTTCATGAGTTTTCTTAGAGTTCCTACAAGACTTCCTTCAAGCGTAATTCTAGGAATACCTCTATGGATTCCTCTAGGAGTTTATTTAAAAAAATGTTCAATTTTTTTCAGGGGATTTATCCAGGATTTTTTCCCAAAAATATCTCAAGAGGTTTTGTTTGTTAGATATTTCACCAGGGGTTGCAAGGTGTTTCTTCAGGTATTCTTCCAGGAATTTCCTCAGAAAATCAATCTATGGATTCTTAAAACATTCCTGTTTTTTTTTTCAAAAATTCTTTCAGAAATTTATTTAGAATTTTCCTCAGATTTTTTGTAAATTACTTCTGAAATTTCTTCAGTTATACTTTCGGAAATATCTTTAGAGACTTCTTCAATTTTCCTAGAATTACTTCAGAAATTTTAGCAGAGATTTCTTTAAAAGTTGTTCCATGGATTCGTTCAAAAGTTGATCCAGGAGTTCCTTCAGGAATTGCTTGAGCGGTTTCCTTTTTCCAGACAGATGTGTCAATGTTATCTTTCCGTACAGGGAAGCCGAGGTGTTGGAAATTTCTGGTATACTTTCATTTTACTAGCAAAGACATATCTGTCTAATGGAGACGTGGAGTAAGGGCCTTCTTAACCTCATCCAGTGTTGGTGGTGTTCCACTGCTTGACCATCATCATTTCTATCATTCATGAAATCTTCGATACGCTCATTCTACCTGGCTGCCACCATTATTTCACAGACAAACAGACGTAACACTTCGAACAATTTTCGATTCAAATCATAGTCACGGAAACATATTCGCCCAATGCTAAAAGGACTAAGTTTGGCCGACCATCAACTAGGTGGCGGTAGTGAGCAAACGTCAAACTCGAACAAAAACGATGCGAGCGCCACGGGTGGGCAGTTGGCCACCTATCCAATTTTGAAAAAGATCGTTAAATCGATGTACGATGGGAATTATCAGAGTGTTACGTCTGTTTGTCTGTGATTATTTTGTCTGTCAGCAAGTTTCCCTCCCTGTCATTGCACATGCCGAGCACAGGCGCAGTTTTATGTCATGTGCCACTGACAGTTACATAAAACATTCGCATATCGTTCCTGCCCATGCTTTCTGGACTTCTGGCGGCATTTTTCTCGTTTGTCAAAGAGTGGCACTCCCAGTCGAACTAACCATTGTGTTGGCGTTGGTGAGCGGCACCAATCCACAACTTGTGCTGTTGTTGCCACTGTTTCATGGTCATCCGTTGGTCTCTCCAATCCTCTCGTCTAGTTTTTACTCTGATGATACTATGCAACTATAACCCCTTCGGCTGGCAAACGTTGGATATTGAAACGCATGGTTCTTTTGAGTATACTTATCTAGAAATATTATACATTTTTAAACTAATTATTTGGAATTCATCTTTATGTATGTTTAAGAAAAAAGGTTTTGTACACTAAAAACTAGATACATAATTATTAAACTTTGCTTTTGACTAACCGGGCATCTGGAAAAAAAAGTTAATGGATTTAAACTATGAATACTTGTTTAATCTGGGTTTATGAAGAATGACAAAGTGTCGACCTCGTTTGCATTCTGCATCATACCAGCAAACAACTCATGATTTGTGGATTTATTCCATTCCATTCGTGTCCCCACAACCCGTTTCTCGTTTTCACGTGTTCATCTCCATTGCCCCTTCGAAGGATTACTATATTCATTGCCTCCGCTCTACTGCCAAATTATCTGTGAGAAAACATGAATTTCTCCACTTCTCAATTTACCATTGGCATTTTCTTCCAACTCGGTACCAGACGGAATCCAACCGAAGCAGAATAATAACGGTATGGTAACCAAATGCCAGCATTCATTCCAACTGATGGTGCTTTTTACTCTCTTGAATCAATTTCCCAGCCAAACAAAGAAACCCCCGTAAGATTAAAACTACTTTTCGTCACCGCACATTTCTCGACAGTCTTCGCTTCGAGGATTAATGTGCGCACTCTTTCCAACAGCCATCATCCGGCCACCCATGCCACGATCTCAGCTACCAACCTACGCCATTCAGTAGTCATCCAGGTGCCGCCGGAAATGCAATATCGGAAGTATTCGTCTCCCATTTCTGGACACTGCTCCCTAGTCGTCAGGTCCCAGGAACTTTAAGCCTATGTAAATGAGGCGCAGATTATGCATCTCATCTTTGTGCTCCTGAGAGCTTGCACATTCTTACACACGAGCACCGATTATCGATTTTCCATTCCGTCCCAGTTGGTTTCCATGACTTTCCATGATGGTGGGGAGATGGATGCATTGCAATCAACAGAAGTCTTTATCTTTCGCAGGTAGGATGGTAGGGCGAGGCGCTCTATGTCGGTTGGTTACTTATTCCACTAATTGGGTTCTATTGTTCTTTTGAGTTTTGAATTTCAAGCTGGGTTGGTACCCAACTATAAAGGCATTATGGAGGGAGTAGTTGGTTTTGTTTGAAAAATTTCCACAGTTGATGTAGACTCTAGAATGGTTAAAACACATTCATAAAGTATGCTCATAGTCATCGTAATTAGTAGCCAAAGTTTCCGGCATTGTTTTGGTAACAAGAATCCGTGCCTTTTGTGTTTGTGACCTGGACGACTTTGTTTCGATTCATTCATATGTGATATTTACAGCCAGTGAAACACATACGTGAACCAAAGTAAATCAATGACTCTGTTACCCTCTCCTAAAAATTACCTCCCGCAAGAGCTCAGACAATTGCAGCTGAATCCATTTATGCCGTGGACGAGCGAACGCATCATCATTGCCTCCCGGTTCTCTATTCTAACGCAACAGACCTCATAGTTGTCGGTTAGGCATCTTCAGTGTTCGAGCGTGCCTAAAAATAGAAGATTAGGCGACAATGACGCCTACCATGTCAGGTTTCAGGTCAATGTAGGGAAGAGGAAGGAAGTGATGATTGCAATCGTTTGAATCCACAGCAGACCGAATATACCTCTGCGTCTGCACAAATTCATGCGGATGTCGTAGTGTTGATGGAATATTGCTGGGAAAAGGTTCACACATTGGTGCGTGGATGCCAGGCGTAAAGTGGTAGATTTGTGTGTGTAATACTATGAAGCTAATGCGGCACAGTTCGCTTGACTGCATAACTGCGTTATCTGATAGATTAACATTGTGCTGTGAAAGTTGGAAGGAAGGAAAAAGGCTTTTCAACCGTTTCTAGCTCTAGCGATGGCTATGAACATATGTAGATAGGAGATAGAAAGTACATGAAAGACATGAAAAAAACAAGCTTAAAGCCTAGTTATAAGCTGTTTTTGTACCAATGTTCACAACATGGGGCTCTCACCCTAGTTTGGTGATAAAAAGTAAGCAGTGAAGGACCATTGGTTGCATCCTTCATTTGCCCGCTTGGGATGCAAATGAGAGCAATCCGTTTTTTCTCCTTTCTTACCAAATTCTTGAAAACTATACCATTTCCTTCTGATATTCTCCTACGACAGGGGCGCACTGAGTTCCGATGGATTTAGGATTATCCTTTTTGCAATGCCGACCACACTTTCCAAACATTTTATGCAATTTCTTTTGTAAAAAATAGGCCAAACTTTAATTGAAACATAGCACCTTTGCCCAAGACTAAAAATAATTGAATGATGTCGTGAAGGGATTAAAAGTAACATAAAAAAGCAGTGCTTTTTTACTTCTGAATTCATCAAAAGTAAATTCTTCCTTTCACAATTTATTCCCGAAAAAGTCACAGCTTAATTGTTGTCATTAAAACACTTCCTCTTTTCCCTCAATACAGATCTGTCAAATTTAGTTCAAGCGCGCAATGGCGAGGATCGAGCGAAGAAATCTGTAAAGAGCGTCACTAACGATGTTACAAAGAATATGATGCTGCTGCTGCTTCTGCAAGTACCTACCACTAGCAAAGCAAAGTATGTGGAAAAGGACGTCCGGCGACGCCATTATCTTGCAGTTTTCTCGCTTGGGAACTGGCTGGTTCTTATTGTCCTATCCTCCAGCCAGCAGAGTCGATGACTACAGACCATCCCTCTAAAATCCCTCCTCAACCATCATCGCAGCATCGTTGCTATGGTGGTGGATGCTTCGGCAAGTTTTTTTTCTTGTTTCTGGTCCTGTACCTACAGCTGACAAAGAACAAAAAGCAGAAAATGAGTGAGCATTTTTTGCTATTGTTGTTGGTGTCGTGCCGTGCTATGCACCAGATGCAATTTCCATATCGGGAAAGCTTGAAGAGGATGTCGAGATTCATTCGACCGGTTGTTTTTATTCGATTATGGGATTTGAATTGCTCCACATTTGAATTTTAGATTTTTTTTAGAAAAAAATCTACATACAACTATTGATGTTTTGTAATTTGAGCAGTGATAGAATAACCACAGGAATTCCTAACTCATTTTTTGACGTTTTTTGTGCGTCAAGACTCAAGAGAAGGCAAATTGCGTAGAAAACTAGACTCAAATCGTGTACACCCGATTCTTTTTTTGCACGGGTCTGGTTTTTGCTATAACTCAGTCAATTGTTAACCGATTCTCACGAAATTTTGTACACTGATACACTAATCGTGCCTACAAAAGTACAACATTTCATGAGAATCGGTTGAAAATTGACTGAGTTCTAGCAAAACGAGACCCGTGCAAAAAAAGAATCGGGTGTAGTATGATATGGCAATTTAGAATTTGAATTTTGAGGCACTTTGCTCGAAATTAGGCGATTTTTTTTTGCAAAATTCTGACTTTGAGCAAATGCAAAGAAAATAAAGCATCGAAATTGAGGTGAAAAATTTAATGCATTTTTTGGTTTAACCTTTAGGCTACAATTTGATTATATGAAATTGGTACGAAACAATGGTATTTCTGTGTACCAGACCTGGTTTTCTGATTCTAAGGAGAATCTTAGAAAATATACTTTGTATTAGATAGATTTGTGAATCAAACATATGAAGCTATAATACATCATGATATGGGAAAATGTTTGTATAGAAAATAAAAAAAATACCCACTGGTTATTTTTTTTTCAGTAGTCAAAAACACACACAGAACATCAAATTTTTATTTATGGCAACGTGTCTTACTCATTAAAATTTGAAAAAATGAGAAAACAAAGACCAAAAACTCGTTTTACTCAAAAGGTAATTTTCCGTTGTAGATTCATATACAGTGGGATTCCAATTTTGCCTCAACATTTTTATTTTCAGTCGCCAAAAACGGAACCACGGAATTCAGATATTTCAATTTTTAGACAAAAATGTACTTCTGCAAAGTTGATTAACCTAACGAAGCACTCAACTTTACTGAACAAATTGTTTAGCTAAAACATATTTGTAGATGAATAATAAAGTCGTTTTTTTTCATGGGAATTTTGCGATATTTTCAAAAATTCTACCCAGAAATATTTTCTTTTTTCACAGATTAAATTTCAGGTTATTGTGAATGTCCAGACAAAATTTGAAATCAATCGGTGCATTAGAAGCTGAGATTCAACTCTCAAAACCTGAGCATTTTGTATGAAAAACAGCCAATGCGCACTTTATTCTGTCTAGTACTGTAATTGAATCCTTAGTGCAGTTTCTGGCCTCCACATATAGCTACAAATGAATAGATCCTTAAAATCAAATATCCTAATGTGTGTGGCCAGGAATATTATTTATCTTGAACTATTTCCCTTTTTGAACTATTTTCATAAATGCGCTTGTGTCATAAGGGGCTGTTTATAAACCACGTAGACCAAATTTTAGCCATCTCAGACCCTCCCCCCTTCCTCCTCGTGAACTTTCGTCCATACAAATATTTTGAAATTTGTATGGAGCGTAGACTTTGGCCAGAACCCCCACCCCCTCCCCCCAAAAAGTCCACTTGGTTTATGAATGGTCCCTAACCGCATTAGTGGCGTTTTTTTTAATTTTTATTTATGTGTATTTTGACTAATGCTAATTCTACACTTATTAGTGGCGTTAACACCTCAAAAGTATGTGATCTATCCTGAAATTTGTAAAATCTTTCGGGCTGTGGATGTTTTTTTTAATATATGGATTCTGGCCCCTCAAGTAATGAAATTATTTTTAGGAATTGTTAGCACGGTTGGAGATATTATTAAGAAGACTTCGGTAACATGTGCGGAAACAATGTCAGACTTTTGTTCTTTAGTTCTAAACAGAAACGTTGGAGCACTTTCTTAAAAACTTCGCCAAAGAAAAAAAAATGATTTTTTGGATAATATCTGATGAACTGCGTTAAGGGGAGTTTCAGAAGTTTTTCTTAATTGCATTAAGTTCTGGTGAGTAGTTGCTTGAGGGTAATCTCTTGGATAACTTTCTTGGATTGATTTTTGGGGAACGGTTTGGCTTTTGTCCCTGTTTTTTTTTTATATTTATATTTTTATATTCAAAATTTTGACGACTTTTTGATGTAGATGAAGCAGCTTGTTTCGATGGCAAAATACTCACAGATCCAAAGAAAAAAGAAGTTTTTTTCAGAAAACATGCATCACGTGTGATGGTTTTTAACTTCCGCTTGTCTTCACACGGGCCTTCCCTGTAGGTTTTAAGGCGAAACTGGAAGCACTTTTTATTAAATATCGAAGCAATTTACAATTTCGGATTTCGGCTTATGCAGTCTTTGGTTTTAGCGTTGATTATTTCTTATCTTCGCCGACGTTTCGGTCCTCGGATCGGACCTTCTTCAGGGCTCGATAAAAATCAACTAGTCAATTTAAAAAACTTTTGATTTTTGGGACGTCAGGTCTGAAAGGGTTATCGAGCCCTGAAGAAGGTCCGATCCGAGGACCGAAACGTCGGTGAAGATAAGAAATAATCAACGCTAAAACCAAAGACTGCATAAGCCGAAATCCGAAATTGTAAATTACTACAAACAGTCGTTACACACAAACCTAGTAGCGAAGCAATATTTTCAAAATCGGTTTTCGTGCACATGTAGAGTATGGATCAAGGTATCTTCTGATTTTTTTGTAGTGGAAAATGTTTTTCGTTTTCACAGAAACCATTTTTGAACAAAATTTCACAGAAAAATGGTTTCTGCAAAATTGAAAAACATTTTCCACCTCAAAACAGTTCAGAAGATACCTTGATCCATACTCTACATGTGTACGAAAACCGATTTTGAAAATATTGCTTCGTTATTTAATAAAAAAAAAATCAAAAGCCGAAAAAAATGAGAAAATGCTTCCAGTTTCGCCTTAAGTGCTAAATTAATAACCACTCATAACAACGTGCCTTAAGCATCGTGAATCAGGTATCAGAAGGCCGGCTCCAGAGGCACGTTATCCTCCATTTGGGACATTTGTGCCATCGCCATACATATGAGCCTATTTCATCATTTACCTGAGGGAGAATGGGACAAGGGATGGGAATTGGGAAAGGGAAAGGTGATGAAATAGGAAGGGGTGCCCTAGAAGAGGGAATGAACGCATAAGCGCAACGAGAGCTCATAGCTCATACCACAACGGGGTTAATCAGTGCCCTAAAAAGGACACTGTAAAACGCATAAGCGTAAAAAGAGCCTATAGCTCATTGGAGGTAGCTTGCGACGTCATGCGATTTTCAATATGACATAGAAAGGCACGTCATCAAAAGCATCCTCAATATTCAAGAAATCACCCAAGCAAAAACTACGTTTGAGCGAGTGCTTTCTTGAAAACGTATACAACTTTGTGTAAAAGAGTCATTGTGGACATCCCAAAATTTTTGGGAGACATGTGAGTTCACATGAACAGGCATGTTAGCCAGACGAACATCACAGATGTGATAATCGACAATGCGTTTCGAGCATTTCAGAAAGAACGACGTAACCAGATAAATCTGGAATTTATTCCTTCTTTTTACAACGCACGCACCCTTTCGGGAAAAAAACTACAGAGCAATTTCACGCCATGAAAATACCCAATAGAAAACTACAAGAGTTCAAAACATGTTTGAAAAACTCAAATCCCTCTGGAGAAAAATAGGACAGAGCCCCATTTGTTCCAGGAGATTTGAAGTAAGCAGAGCTTTTAAGTGCCCACTAAATCGATTCTATAGCTACAATCCTCGGGGTAGAAACTAAAGATTCGTAGCTATACAAAAGACTGGTTTATCCGAAGATATTTAGAACTTGAACAAGTCCGAGTTCCATTCAGGAATACCTCTTTCGGTCCGCACAGACCGCAGAGGACAAGCTTCTTTCAAAGCAGTAGCTATGGTATACCACAATGAAGGGCGTTGTAATAACCAAACCATAATGAAACTCTCTTGGAGTAGCAATGGAAGCGAGTTATCCATAAAATGTGTTCGCAACCTATTATTACAGGTTCCCTAGCTTGTTGAGCAGGGACACCTGAATACGCAAAGTTTGCGAAGGAACACTCCAAAGTCCAAAAAGGTCAAATGGAGAGTCCTCATCTGACACATGCCAATCAGTCAACTCATGACAAATTCTGCTCATGCAGATTTGGGTTAGGTGCAATTCTATGTTAAGTTAACCATGAACTGTACTACCTAAGTATTCCATCATAGTGAAGCATCTCAAACCAATGTTTGAGCTACTCCAGATGCCAATATCAGCGAAAAAATGCTGAAAACAAGAGCTTGCTTGAAGGCATCCATAAGGAAAGGTTGAAACATACTGTTAACGTTATTCTAAAATATAGCACGCTCAAGGCACGACAGTTCATCTATAATGAAAAAAGCAAAGCTGGGTTCACAAGGTAACCTATACAGAAGTTACCCTACGAAATTGAACTTTTTGAAGTAGATCCACTTGGGCTACATACGCTTTTTACGCTGAAAATTGATCTGAGGTTGCCTTGTCGTAGCCACTACCCAAACTAGACAGGATTACACTCTTCACAATCACAGCACAAAAAGGAAACATCAACGACGAACCAAATCGGTGTCAATTGAAAAACGCCAATGGCGAAAACGCATTAAGCGAAACCATATAGGCAGTAATGTAAGCTAATTAACAACATTTGAATAACCCCGCCCTTATTTAGCCTCAAATTCGAGACTTAAGAAGGGCAACTGATTATCTCGGAGAAACGCAAGGTCCACTGCACCATTGCTCCGGTTAGCGCAGTAAGGGCGTAATACTGTGGAGGACGCCCTAATTCTCCACAGGCTCCGTTTGTGGTTAGGTTTTTATTAGACCCCCCTAACCATTCATTCTTTGGCACGGTAAGCATAAAGCCGCATAACACCATGAATTAGGGGTCACCTGTTTAGTGGACTCTTACCACTGGATCAGGCGGTCCGTAGTGTTATTCTTAGCCAATTGAGACAACCGCTACCGACACTACACAGCTATCTAGGCTGATCGGGAAAAGAAGTTAACATTGATGGTCAACGAAATGTGTACGAAAACCGATTTTGAAAATATTGCTTCGTTATTTAATAAAAAAAAAATCAAAAGCCGAAAAAAATGAGAAAATGCTTCCAGTTTCGCCTTAAGTGCTAAATTAATAACCACTCATAACAACGTGCCTTAAGCATCGTGAAAGAATTATGTCAAAGCAATCTACCACAAAATTCTCTTAAGCAATAGTTCCCTAGTGAATCCTTGTGATTTCATAGACAACACATTCACTTTGTAAGCAAATAGTCAGAGATTCAAATCCTAGTCCTACCACCTTCAACTTTTCGTAAAGTCGAAATCAATCAATCCCTTCGCGCCAACGAAAGATTAGTGGGATAGCACGCCACGGCACTCTCTTATGGACTAAGAAACAACAGTAGCAACATCATGAACAAAAATACGACGTGCTCATCGTTCTGTCGTCGAAAGTAGAAGAGAACGCAGTGTCGAAGCTCTCAGTTTCTGCAATATGATAAATAAGAAAAAAATGTCATCCAATTTTGTACTTGTAAACAGCTTACGTCAATGACTGACTAAAACTGTCTGAGAAAATGAATCACAAAAGACACACCTCAAGCATCGAAGTGTTTATGGCCAGTTCATTTTTTTCTGATCCCTGTTCTGCGACATATGCAAAACAAGAGCTCTAGAAGATATTCCGAGACTTTTAGGATACACTGGCCACTGGTACTCAGAGAAACTGTTTTCCCCAGGGAAGCCGTCAGTTCGTGATTTTTTTTCTAAAATGGTCATATTAATCGTCATAATTTTGCAAAACGAGGATTCTAGAAGATATTTCAGGACTTTTTGTCATATTACTAGCCACAACCAGAAGTGCTTCGAGAACCTAGTCCCCCTGAGAAGTAACCCGATCAGAAAGGCATAACAAAAATGTAACAAAATTATATCAACGGTTGATAGATATATCACTGTTTGTTATATTTAGATATATTTGACAAAAATCATTTGAAAACCTGATTTAATTATATCAAAATTATAACAAATAAATTTATTTTGATCATCTTTATATGAACATTATAACAAAGTCAGTTATAGTTTTGAAAATGCAGTTTAAGCCAAATGAAAATTTCTAGATTGAGATTTAATAAGGGCGAAAGTAACATGAGAGAGTTCTCTTCATCGACTCTCTCTTCTTCAAATTAAAGTGACAAGATGCAAGTATGGTTTCACTTTTTGGTCATAAATCGCTAGGTTGCGATGCAATCTAGCGTCTAAGTGTAAAAAAGTTCAATTGAATTTGCATCTTGTCACTTTAATTTGCAGAAGAGAGAGTCGATGAAGAGAACTGTCTCATGTTACTTTCGCCCTTATTTAAACTTAATCTAGATTTTACAGGTGGTGTTTGGTACGCAGTTACGCCGCTGTGCGGTGCTTGTAAAATGCAGTATTTTTGACAAGTTTGAATTATGATCCAGACCTTTAAGAAAGCTCAGATAGATATCGTCGCGCTTCTCTTGGATTCTCAGCCAGCTGCGTTCGAAACGCGCAGCATCAGATCGCGCCAGACCGCACACGTATGGTTTGTATACGGTGTGCACCTTGGCTAAAACTGTTTTTGCAGTCCCCGGGTGGAAGCTGTCACGTATAATCAGTCACCTTGTATAATCATCGCTGTCATCAAACATTTGACACATTTTTGACACATTTGACACATTAGAGTGCAGTGAATATATTTTCATGGTCGATGTTTAGATTTATAGCGAGAAAACTGCTTTTTATTTTCCGAAAAATGATGACGGGTGCTTAAGCTATAAGATCATCAGTATCTTAGTGATGAGACCACAATATTTAGGTCCTTGGTGAATGATTCTATATAGCATCGCACAACAACGTAGTTAAGAGTCCCCCAGCAGTTTTCATTGTACATACCCGAGCAGGAATGAATAACTGCCACATAACTTTAGCATACCAAAGTCAGGTATCATACCAAGACAAGGTATTGATCGGTTGTCCAGGTATTGAAAATAACTTATTTTGGTATTTTGTAGGTATTGATATAATACCTCAACGAGTTATTGATTTGGTGTTGAGGACTGATTGAGGTATTATTCAATTATGGGAAAATCACTATTTGTATGGAAAAATCTCCGATTATTATTTAGGTATTGCCATACCTGATGTCATTATTCACGCGTTATGCACAGAATACACACCAGTTATTATTTTAGGTATTTTACCTCTTATGCAGGGCTACTTAATACCTCATTCAGGTTGTAGGTATTCGGTTTTCCATACCTGAGTTAGTTATTCTTCAGCTATTTTCTCCTGCTCGGGTAGATGAGCCACACTAGAGTATCTAGTCAAATTGAATGCCCAACGTATGAAGTGATTTTACCCTCCTAAGATGTTTGGTTTTTTGAACCACGATGGCACAGTGCACGTTCAGCGTGCCTGTCTGGGTCATATTGACCCCAACATCTTACTATGGTTAATGCAACTCTCATATGAAGCTATGATAAATGAGGCAACACAATGGCCATGAAAAGGATGACTTTCATTGAAACTGTTAACATTCCTGAAGTAAGTCTTAAGTTTCACAATCCTAGGTTCACAATCCAGAGGTTTTGCAGTTTGTAGTCCAATTCAAGATTATTTTAATAAATTATTCTGAAATTAGAAGTTTAATCAATGTTATTGAATTAACATGATACAACTGGATCAATTAGTCGTCTGCAAATTAAAATCACCCTAGTTTTTGAAGAATTGTTTGATAACAAATTATTTGTGGAGCTTTGAAATTTATATCTAATTTCATCACACCATGCCATTAGTCACGTTTCATTGCCATGCAATTAACGTCCATAGAAATACAGCTTCTTATCATCTGCTAGCTTGTGGATAACTTTCAAAAATGATGGAAGGCCATTGTAAAGTAAGGCTAACATCAATGATCCTGAAACCGATCCTTATTGTGGCATTCCCGATAGAATACCGATCGGACTTCAATGATTTCCTTTAACTTCCACAATTCGAAAGCGGTTATTCAAATAGGATTTACTCAATGAAACAGAATCTCAACTGAAATCAAATAGGTGTGATAATCTGTGCAGTAGTTCAAAATGAGAAACTCTGTTGAAAGCTTTTGAACAACCATTCAAGGCTATTTCTTTTTTACCAAAATGTTGATGGACAGCGTCATGCATTTTGAGCAAATTCCGAAGCAAATGCCGAATATGTGAGTGGGGGTATTTCTTGTTTAAACTATTTTTGCTGAAAATTAAAACATTATGTGAGATCACCAGGCAAAGCGAACGCCACAGAATTGCTTGTTAATTGTTGTGCCATTTAATGTTGAAATTGTGCTTTAAACACTTATTTTTTTTTATTTCCCAAGCCATCTAAATCTGACAATCACCAAAAATGCACACTAATGCGACGAAGCGATGAAATTTCCAACCACAAAACTACTGCATAACGTTGCCATAGGCAGGAACATCCTTGATGGTTAGGAACATTAGATAATCATTTAATAACACATGTCAAAATGTTCTAATTTAATTACTCGCTAGCACCAACAGAAGGTGAAATTGTATACCACTACTTTCACTGATTAAGAGCCATTAACTATCTCTCCAGTTAGCCTAGTGGTTAAGGCTATGGATCGCCAATCCGGAGACGGCGGGAAAATTTTCTCGACTTCCTGGGTATAGAGTATCATTGTATTATATACAAACTCATGCAATGGCAGACAAAGAAAGCCCTTCAATTAATAACTGTGGCAGTGCTCAAAGAACACTCAGTTGAAGCGAGGCAGGCCAAGTCCCAGTGGGGACGTAGAGCCATAAGTAAGAAGAAGAAGAACTATCTCTACAACTTTGATTGAGAAACGACATTTATTTCTGGTCTGAATCATGAGATAAAGCCAAAATGCAGAGAAAATTCTTGAGTTACAATTATAACTTAATTATATCCACTTTTGTTATTATATCCTAAGATGACGTAATTGCGATCAATTGTATCTAGAACACTTAAATGTGACGTCATATTTTCTCTCCCCTGTACGTTGGACAAATGAGTCTATTTATAGATCAGCCGCCAAAACGAAGAACCACTTGATCATATACCGCCCTTCACTTCAAGTGCTGCAATGGCCTCATTGATAAAGGCACCGGATTGCAGTTGAAGGCTGGCGTCCTTGGTTCGATTCCCGTCTGGGTGAGGGATTTTTATATACTACGTAGGGCAAGTTTTTTATACAAAAAACTTTTTGCTAAAAATAAATAACACTCTTAATAAAAATTACCCAAAAATGAGTTAAAATTTACCCAATTCAATTTTTACCCAATATATTTATATCTAATTTATAACAACATGTGTTATAATTCCAATATTTATTATATCTCACGTTGTTATAAATTTGTTAAAATTGTATCAACACCTGTTATAATTATGTTATGGCTAGAGCAATTTTAGTTATGATTTTTGTTATTTTAACACCTAACCGGCGAATTTTATAACTCATTCTGTTATGAAAAATCTTTGAAATAAATAACTTAATCGGTTATAATTTTGTTATGCCTTTCTGATCGGGAACCAGTACACGCAGAAAAATAACACATTAGAACCAAATTTAAAGAGACTTTGTTACTAAGTCGCGAGGTTTGTTGAATCAATAAAAATATTTCTTTGTTTTCAATATTGGAGAATGCATAATGCCAATATGAGCAAGGTAATTCAGTTTTACCTTCAGATTTTCAAGAGCAGATCTGGTCGTGAACGAAAACTCGCTATCAGTACAGCATATTATAGCAGTACCCGTGTTCGATTCTCACTCGCTTTCTCGCTTTCACTTTCAAGCAAAAATATTTTGTTTTTGAATCGAAGTCCATGAATATTTATTTCAAAAAAATATAGCATTTGAAATTTCAAAATTACTTACTTTCAAAGCAATGATGTAATAGATTCAAAGTCACCAAGTATTTGAAACTACAATCAGTGTCGCGGAGGCTTGATTGTTAAAGCAATAAAAATAATACTTTGAAACTAATATCAAATGTATTTGATTCAAAGCAAAATGGTATTAAGCCGTGGATCAATGGTTTATTTTCTTTGATTCAAAGCACTTTATTTTTGAGTTTAAAATATTGTTTTCTGCGTGTTTATCCGGCAATCCGTATTCGTGCATAATCTGCCATAGCTGTTCTCGATCGATTGTATCATACGCCGATTTGAAATCGATGAACAAGTGATGTGTGGGCACGTTGTATTCGCGGCATTTCTGCAACACCTGGCGGATGGCGAACATCTGGTCCGTTGTAGCTCGTTCACCCATGAACTGATATTGCCCCACGAACTCTCATGCAATCGGTGATAGACGGGGGCATAAAATTTGAGAGAGTATCTTGTAGGCAGCGCTCAGAAGTGTGATCACGCGGTGGTTCCCGCAATCCAACTTGTCGCCCTTTTTGTAGATGGGACACACGATACCTTCCATCAATTCCTCCGGTAATACTTCCTCCTCCCAAATCTTGGTAATGACCCAGTGTAGTGCTCTCACCAGTTCTTCTCCACCGTATTTTAGAAGCTCGCTTGGTAGTTGATCTGCTCCAGCTCTGGCTTTGTTGTTTTTCAACCGGCCAACCTCCTCCTCAATCTCTTGAAGGTCAGGGGCCGGAAGTCTTTCGTCCTGTGCACATACTCCTAGATCTGTTACCACGCCATTTTCGGTGCTTGCAACGTCGCCATTGAGGTTGCTCATCGTAATGCTGCCGCCACCTCTCGACCACCTCACGCTCGCTCGTGAGAATATTCCCGTGATTATCTCGGCACATGTCAGCTTGTGGCACAAAGCCTCTGCGCGAGCGGTTCAGCTTCTCGTAGAACTTTCGTGTGTCCTTAGCGCGGTACAGCTCTTCCATCGCTTCACGATCTCGTTCTTCCTGCTGACGCTTCTTCATCCGGAAGACTGAGTTCTGCCTGTTTCGCGCCTGTCTATAACGTGCCTCTTTCGCTCTCGTACGGTGTTGCAGCATTCTCGCCCATGCTGCATTCTTCTCGGTTTTTAACTGTTGACATTCACAAACGTCGTACCAGTCGTTTCTGTGATTCGGAGTCGCGAAGCCTAGTTCTGTAGCCAAAGTATGGCGGATCGGATGTCCCTCCAGCCATCTTCAAGTGTAGCTGCGCCAAGCTTCTCTTCCGTTGGTAGGGCCACTGCTAACTGTTGCGCGTAGTGTTGAGCCACTTCTACATTACGCAGCTGCTCGATGTTGAGCCGCGGCGTTTGACTTCGACGCGTGGTGATAACTGTCGAAAGTTTTGAGCATGCATACAGCGACTAAGGCTGTGACCATAGTGGGTAAGGTGAGATGCGATCGGATGCGATAAGTTATGAGATGAGAAGAGGGAAGTTTGATAGGCCATAGTGCATGAGGTTTTCAATGAGGGTGCGCATGTTGTTTTCACATCCTTTTTCGCCTATTCGTGCGCATCAACGACTCGCGTGATTTGAGCAATGAAGTCGCTTGTATGTTGAAGCGTGGATTGTGGGAGTGGGCTTTGGATGTGGGTAGTGAAATGATCGTTTCATCTATAAGAGCGGAAAGATAAAATGCACCCGCTTTTTGTTTTGAGCGGGCCGTTTTTTTTGGCTATAACTTAGTCAGTTTTGATCCTGTTGCAATAGCAAAAAGTTTAAAAAAATCTGGTGTAACTGTACAAGATTGAGATTATTGAATTAATTATTTGAGAAAAGAATGTATAACATGTAATTATATCCGCGTGAGCGATGTCTTTATGTATACATATATTTTTACTTTCCGAACTGGGCTATCTGAGTGTTGAGTTCAATTTAAATCAATCACTGATATACTGATTTTCGGCATTAAAACATAACTTGATTGTGCTGACCTCGGCAAAAAGAAACAAATTTTGGCAAGTATGCATTATTAAGGGTATAGGTTTTTTATTACAAAATTTTCGGCGATATCTACGAGAAAAGATGTCTCTAATAAGTACACAATATTCATCATAAGGACTGTATCGTTAATTATGAGTACACCTTTGAGGCCCTGCATTAAAAATACTAAGTCTTATTTTGACAACTGCTGTGTGTTTATGTGTTGCTAGCGTTGTAAACAAAAGATAACCTTCATTAAAAGTTAAAATTTTTCCTCCAGTGCAGCAACGCGAGTGTTTACGGTTGAGAAGCGAAAATCGAATGTAACCAGGTACTGCTATGAAAAATGATTATCGCTAAGAAAATTAGCAAAAGTTGGAGGTGTTAGCGATTTTTCTGTCCAAAATGCTGTCAAACGATTCGGTATGCATAACACACTGATAGACTCACCCGGACGCGACAGAAAACCAGGTGCGTTCAAATCAAATTTGGACAGCAAAGTTTGCAAAATCTTCAAAAGAAAAAAGGAGGTATTCATCATAGATTGCACAAAAAAGTGTGGAACGACTATTGGTATGGTTCAGCGCGCCGCGCCAAGGAGCGTAATTCCCTGAAGACTTACCCAAAACAGAAATGTCCAAAAACAGTCAAATTCTGGTGGATTATGTGAAAACTCGGGCTCGGAAACTGTACGACGATGTTTTGAGCAAAAATTACATGTGCATAATCAGAGATGATGAAACGTATGTCATATTGGACAACAAGGCACTTCCAGGGGCACAGTTTGTCACTGTGAAGCGTGGCACTGATGTTCCGAATTCGGAGAAATCGATTTTTTTGCAAAAAAGTTGGGAAAATGTATTAGTTTGGCAAGCAATTTGTCAAAGTGGTATGAAATCGTCACCTTTCTTCACCGTCCCAAGTATGAACGTCGAAATATACCGGAAGGAATGCCTCCAGAAACCAATTCTGCCACTCATCTGAAAGCACAAAGGTCCTACATTAGGAGCTGTCCATAAACCACGTGGTCATTTTTTTGGGACTTTTCAACCCCCCCCCCCCCCCCTGCGTGGTCATTAGTCTATACAAAAAAAATTTATTTGTCCATACAAAATGGTCATTGGCCGAACCACCCCCCCCCCCCTCATGACCACGTGGTATATGGACAGCCCCTTATTTTGATCGGATTTGGCATCCTGCCACTATGCGCGTGACACCTTTGACTGGTATGAAGAAAAACAATGTCCGATTTGTGGCAAAGGCAATGAACCCTTCAAATTGCCCGGAATTTAGGCACATTAAGAAGTATTTGGCTTTGATGAAAGGGAAACTACGGCAAAAGGATAGAGGAGCAGAGGACGTCATCAAATTCAAGAAAAACTGGGCCAACCCAAGCAAAACCATCGACGGAACGGTTGTCCAAAACCTTATGAAGAACACCAAGAAGAAGGTGCGAGAGCTGGCAAGATCCACGAAAAAATAAATATAAAATGATACCATGGGCTTTTCTGATGGTCAATAAACAACGTAATTGAATTTAATTTACAAAACAAATAAAACATTTTCAGATATAGCAATTTTCAGGTGTACTCATAATTAACGATACAGTTCTTATATTAGGTAAAAGAGTATCAATCGAAATTGATGTCACACACTTTCGTTAAGGCTTTTTACGGCATCAACAGCATCGGCAGCCATGTTGGATATGTGGGTCGAAATTTCAAAGTGATAATTCTCTGCCAGCAAAACGAATATTCGTATGAAAAAGTATCATCCTATATGCTCACTCGCAGTGATTGCGATGATATTTTTTCTGCTCCGTGGCTGCAGAATTGACAGTTTTTTATCACTTCAAAAACGCGTGGCAAACAATCATTGAAAAGCAAAAAATCAATGATTCGTTTGAAAGAATAGTGATGCATCATGACACCTTAAGGTGTCATGCTGCATCACCAAGTTTTCAAACGAATCATTGACTTTTTGCTTTTCAATGATTATTTGCCTCGCGTTTTTGAAGTGATAAAAAACTGCCGGTTCTGCAGCAACGCAGCTGAAAAAGTATCATCGCAATCACTGCGAGTGAGCATATAGGATGATACATTTTTATACGAATATTCGCTTTGGTTGCAGAAAATTATCACTTTGAAATTTTGAGCCACATATCCAACATGGCTGCCGATGCTGATGATGCCGAAAAAAGCCTTAAGAGATATAGTTTTGCCTAACAAAGAAAAAAGCAGAACTTTGCAACCTGCTAAAAGAATCCTTTAAGCAATTTAGCAAGTCAAATACCATAAAACCTTAAACTTTCTAACTTGCACATGAATAACATGCACATAACATGCATGAATAACAAACGACCATATCAAACATTGATCACTTGATTCAAATCCCGAACAGAGAAAATAAAATTCTTATACACATATAATAACAAAATTATGCTGTAAAAAACTTAAACGATTTGATGGAATACTATTTTATATACAATGAAATATGTTATTTTACATGGTGATCGATAGATAGTATGATAATTTTTTATTATGTCTGGTCCATCAAAATGCATGTCATGTGAAAAAGCATTGAGTTATGTTTAAAAACAACAACATATTAACGCATTTTATATTACCTACTAGCATTCCCAACACATTAAATCCGCATTGCCTTACATACACAACGAACGGAATCATAAAATCCATACCCGACAAGCATTCTCTTGCGTTCTCTTGCGATCACATGCGTCAAAGCAGCTTCATCGCATCTGCGCACTCATCGCAACTCATCTACTATGTACGGTTTATGCGTTCTGCATATAGTTTCCACAGAGTGTGCTTCGACGCTTATCCGATCTCTTATCTCTTTGCATCGCACCTCAGCCACTATGCGCTCAACGTAAGTAGTGATCCGAATCTATATTCGCACTGCGATATGTGCGGACATTGGTTATATCCGAGTAGAATTTACCGTCAATTAGAACGTGGTCGATATGGTTTTCTGCATGATGGTCGGGTGACCTCCAGGTGGCTTTGTGGATATCTTTGCGGGGGAAGAAGGTGTTTCGGACTACCATACCGCGGGAGGCTGCAAAGTTTACGCATCGCTGGCCGTTATCATTCGATACGGCGAGCAGGCTTTTTCGCCCGATTATCAGTCTGTACATTTCCTCCCTGCGCGTTCATGTCGCCGACAACGATTTACACGTCACGCGGCGAGCAACCATCGTATGTTAGCTCTAACTGCGCGTAGAATGCTTCTTTCTTTTCTTCGGATCTCCTTTCGTGTGGGCAGTGGACGTTGATGATGCTGTAGTTGAAGAAACGGCCCTTAACTCTCAACATGCACATCCTTGCGTTGATCGGCTGCCACCCGATCACACGTTGTCGCATCTTGCCCAACACTATAAATCCTGTTCCCAGTTCATTGGTGGTGCCACAGCTTTGGTAGAAGGTAGCCGCTCGATGTCCGCTTTTCCAGACTTTCTGTCCAGTCCAACAAAGTTCCTGTAACGCCAGGATGTCGAAGTTGCGGGGATGTAGTTCGTCGTAAATTATCCTGTCACATCCTGCGAAACCTAGTGATTTGCAATTCCATGTTCCAAGTTTCCAATCGTAGTCCTTATTTCGTCGCGTGGGTCTTTGCCGATTGTATCGAGTCGTATTTTCTCCTATGTTATTCACAATGGGGATATTTACAGGTGGCTTATTGGGCTTACGCCAACACTCCTGTCTCGCCGGAGGGCCATCGTGCCAGTTCTGTTTAACGTCCCAACCAACACTTGGATGACCACGCTAATGGGGCTACCACCTTGGATCTAGCTGGGCGTGGTGCAGCGATTCTTACTCAGCCGCTGGATGCCAGAACAGACACTGTTTGAGCCGCACCTCCTTGGTGAACAGACGCTCGGATCGTCCCTCCTCAATCTAGCTGAAGTCAGAAGGACAACAGTGCCCAGGCTGCCCTACCAGCTAAGCACACAACTCTTAGCTGGCGGTATTTGTCATTGCTTGACCCGTGGAAGCATGGGGTAGGAACTTGTAAGAACCAGTGCTATGTTGGACGCTCTCCTTATCGACTAACCGTTTCGCAGGGATTCCTCCTAAAACAGTTTTTGGGATCATCTCGTTGGATTTCACTTGATTATCTTTCAGAATTTGTAAGAAGTATTGTTGTAGGCGTTCCTCCGGAGTTTTCTTCAAGAGCTACTATGGTAAATGTTCCAGATTTTTTTTATCCAACAAATCCTTTTGAAATTTCTCCATGAGTTCCATTTGGGTTCTTGCAAGTTCTTCTTGAAATTTCTTTAAATAAATTTCTAAAATTCCACCGAGAGTTCCTTGTGGCATTCCTCCAAGAAATCATCCATGGATTTCTCCAGGAGTAATTTTTGGGGTTTCTCCAGTACACAGGGTCTTACTCAAAAATCGAAAAATCCTTTGTTTTCTTACTCAGTTTCCGTTAAAATGGGACAACCCATTGCCAATGGGTTGTCCCACTTTTAGCCGAAACTGAGTAAGAAAACAAAGGATTTTTCGATTTCTGAGTAAGGCCAACTCAGTCATTGAGTAGAAATTTTTCTCGGTGTACTGCGTACTAGAATTCCTATCAATGTTTTTTTCTGGGATTCCAGCAGGAGTGCTTTTCATCCTTGCCGTTATTTTTGGAATTCTGCAAATCTTTCTGTTGGATTTCCTCCAAAACCGTTTTTAGAATTCCTCCGAAATATCCTACTAGGTTTCCAACAAGAGCTTTTATCGGGAATCCTGAACAAGTCAATGCGGGTTGTCCTTCAGGAGTTTGTTCTGGAAATCTACAGGTTCACCTGGAAAAACCTCTAGATCAAACTCCCCGATTAAAACCAGATTCCGTGAGTTCCCTGAGTTTCGAGTGTCAAAAAATCACGAAATCCATTTCACAGTTTTTTTTTGCAATATGTCGCAATGGTTCAGAAAAAAACCCCGAACTGGTCCCTTCCCCGGGGGGCATTAGTTTCCCGGAGTACTCTCCCCCGCAGTAAGATCAATAGATTACATAGAACAATCTCATAATACCCGTTGAGGAATCCTGAAAGTACTTCTGGAGGCATTGCAAGGAATTACTTAGAAGTATTTCATAAGATGAGGTAAAATAACCCCACAAGAAACTTCTTGAGGAATCCCTACAAAAATACTCCTTAAGACTTTTAAAAGATAATAAAGCGAAATCCATTGAGGTGTAATCACTGAAACATTTTTTGTGGAATTCCAAAAGAAACTCCTTATGTAATCTCCAAACCGCTCTTGGAGGAAACTCCAATAGTTTTAACGAATAATATGTGGCAAGAGAGTTCAGAAAATAATCCCGAATTGACCACTGGCCTACCTCTGGTAGCGGCATGTCCAAAAAGTCTAGAAATATATTCTAGACTTCTTGTTTTGCAAATTCATGATACCGCAGTAGAAGACATTCCAGCATCCCAGAAAAAATGTACTGTATATGACCCGTTATTCAACCGTCTTTGATGATTCACACAGTAGCATTTATACCACGTCGTTGTGCATTTGCCAGTGGAAGGATCAGTTCTAGGCTCTGGCCATTAAACCTCTTTCAACAGATTAATTCAGTTCGACACAATGGACATGACATTTAGCGCTAATCCAACCTTACTCATGCTCGTGCTGTGCTTTCCAAGTATTCATAGTGTTAGAAATCACCACTTTACCCAGTACCAATTATCCTCTTGAGTGAACAAACTAAAAGATAAACATTTGGTTTGCATTAAGACTGTAGTTCGTTCATCTTTGCATTGGACAGGTCTGTTGAGCCTCCGATGTGCATCCATCCGTTCATTTAGCTGCCGTCCGTCCTAGCAAAACAAGCCGACGACACTAGTGACTGTCATAAGGACAACAACGACAGCCAACGCGAGTCTCGCAAACTCCTCGGCGGATGGACGACCTTTTAGCAGGCAGTCCTACACAGTTCGTTCGTATCCTGTCTCTGTGTGTCTGTATGTCTGTTTGAGACGTGGTGGTTGGCAACCAATTTAATTATTCTGTGCAACCACCCACGGCCAGTCGCCACCGCTTGCCGCGGTGGCTCAGTTTCCCAAGCTGACCCGGCGTCGTAACCAGCAACGTAACCCAATAGATTAGTTTCATAGAACTACGTCGAAGCACAACACGAACAACATCAACAACACAATGGAGCATCGTCGAGGCACCTTCGCCTTTTATCAATTATGCAAACGAAAGCAAACAAACATAATTTATGGAATTGCCGGGAAGTTGCAAGCAGAAATTAAAGCTTGGGTTTAATTTATTTTTGTTTATTTTATTTTTCCTTTTATTTCGTACTATATTCTGAGGTTTACCTTTTACGTTCTTTGCGGGTTGACCCCGGATGGAAAAAGGGCCACCCTTGTGGCGGCTTCCGAAGGATGCCTTCAAAGTTTTAATTTCTCCGGACCGGTGCCGACAATAGACTGGCAGCGGGTCATTTTCCCATCGGTTAAAACGATTCATTCACTTAGGGGACACTGGGATGAATTTTGCTTACGATTTTTTGTTAGTTGTTATTAAGACAGTCTAATATTCTGTAGTGATTGGCAAGAGTAGGGGAGACTGGGGAGACTTGTTCCTTTTTTCTTAATTTACATGAAACTTTAAGAAAAAAAACATAAAACCAGATCCGATTTCCGAACAAAATGGCAGGTAAACATCTATTGCAAGTTAATACACAACAGAAGGGCCCATATAGCCGAGGCGGTAAACGCACGGGTATTCAGCATGACCATGCTGAGGGTGACGGGTTCGATTCCCGGTCGGTCCAGGATCTTTTCGTAAAGGAAATTTCCTTGACTTCCTTGGGCATAGAGTATCTTCGTGCCTGCCACACAAAATACACATGCAAAATGGTCATTGGCAGAGGAAGCTCTCAGTTAATAACTGTGGAAGTGCTCATAGAACACTAAGCTGAGAAGCAGGCTTTGTCCCAGTGAGGACGTTACGCCAAGAAGAGAGAGAGAGAGAAGGCCTTTAAATTATTGTTAAAGTTTTCAAAACTGTGTTTTTATGGAGGCATGTCTTATGAAGTATTTTTCAAAAATGGGTGACACTTGATCCCCCTTTGCGCACATGGTTTATATAAAGAGAAAATAATTCCAGAGTCTTCCTATTCATTTTCTTTTAGAGTTTTCTTGTATTTTTGATGAATATGGAGTGTTTGAAATTGTAAGATTTCCTTAAATTTTTAAGGATATGCCGTATTTTTAAAATGTGGAGACTTGATCCCCCTTTTCTTGGTTTGTACTAAAGTTATAATTATCTGACACATTTTATCGTTGAAAAGACTAGAATTCCAAGTAAATAGAGGCTTCCGAATAGAATTTTATTTTTCACATGTATAATGTGTGTGTAATCCTCGAGGGATCAAGTCTCCCCATGTCACTGTTATGTATACTAAGCAGAATTAATTAAAATATGTTAACAATAGCCTTAATTGGATAAATAAGTTTAAAAGTATTTTATTTAAACTATGTGCTGTGAAATTTTGACACGATTTGGTTCAATTTTCACAAAGTTATTGAGATTTTCCGCAATCGACTAAAAGATTTCTGAAGGACTGAAAACAAACCATCAGCCGTTAAAAAATAATGCAATGTGCAATCGAAATCACTTGTAGCCAAAACATAGTTGTTTGTCCAGGAGTAGTTTTAGAAAAAATATGCTAGAAGAAAAATGTTTTTGATTCCGAGCAAATATGGGGGGAACAAGTCTCCCCAGGGATCAAGTCTCCTCAGTCCCCCTATATGAAAAAATAATATAACCGTCGTGATCCCAATTTTGTTTGTCAAATAACACGAAACAAGCTCACTAGTTTTCATATTAGGCTGGCCCAAATTTTTATGAGAAAAAGGAAGTTATGAAATTCTATAGTTTTTTGAGTAAGAGAAGTTTTAGAAACTTCAGCTGGATCAGGTTGAAACCAAGCTGGGGTTTAATTTAAATGTGTATAGAAATGTCAGTCCAAAAAATATATTATCTCCACTGTTTTGATTGACATACAGCCTGACTCAAGCTTGACGGCCTACACTTGATGGGTTGGTTTGAAATGTGGTTCGTGGCATCCAAGATGACCCAGCTGTTGTCTCACTGATGCCAATCCTCTCCTAATCAACGGAAGTTCACTGACGAGAACGTGGGGGAGGAAAGCTTTATGCGGTTGCCCGACCCAAAGCTGCCCAGCGGCTAGCCCTATCTGCCTTCCGCTTTTGCAAGCAACTACCGACCAGCAACCGACCGACGACCGAGAGGATGTTCCAGCTATCATGGCAGCTTTGTAGCGCCCTGGCCCAGACACCGCACAAACAACACAAAGCATGATGGAAATCGAGTCGAGGGTGGAAGACTACAGAAAATGCTGCGGGCAGAACAATTGCGCTAGGCAACCAGCCAACAGTTAGCAGCACAGTGTCCTCTGTCGCGTTGCGTTGGTCGGGGCGGCGGCGATGTGATAAAAGCTCTGGCGGATTAAATTATAAAAATTTCATTATTACCCCGATTCCAGCAAACAAACACTTTGCGCGGAATAATGCTTGGATTGTGTGCAGTGAACCTATTTGCTCCTGGGGTTTTGGTGGTGGCCAAAGTGAATGGGATATATCGTTAAGAGCAAAGAATAGTGAATGAGTTTCATATTTCGAAAATTATTGTTTTCTGGAAATATTTGCTCCATTAATGAAACCTCCTCGTATAACGAATTTAATGGATCGCAACGCTCTTCTATTGTAATGGGAGATTTTTGTAAGCTTCCTTCGTTGGTGTTTCTGGATCATCATAGGTGAATATTATAAGTAATACTTATATATCCCTTTCGTGACGAACCAGCACAATTGTGCTATTGAGCGGTAACAGTTTTGCATATTTTTTTTTCATCGGTATAGACTTTGTTTTATGTGTAAACTGTTTCAATAATTCAGCCATTACTTATAATTGTTTGTGTGTAAACAAGCTTTTGTTTACGTTGCCTGTGAGATTTATCACAACAAGGTAAACAAAAAGTTGACAAAAACTGTAAAACATGAAAAAGCTTTATCTGTCACATATTTTTAATTTCCTAGAAATCTAGCTAGAAATCGTAAGATAAAGAGTAGTACTTTCAAATGAGGAAAAATAATTGTTGTTTTGTTGCGAAATCTGAGAGTTCTGGAGAGCCAAAGTTGAGCCATTTGTATGGAGATTTCTCTTTTTTGCGCTCCGTCTCGAAAGGGATATGATATCCCAAATGCATCTCCACAAAAATGGAAAATAATCCATAAAAGTTTGAACTAACCCACTCTCGCTTTGGCGTACATGTAATAACACGAGCGAGACCTGATAGTTTTAAGCATTGAACTTGTCTAATAAGCGGATGGTCACGGGTTAATTGCACTGCCTTGGCACCAATAACTTTCCGTTAAGCCAACACAAACCGTCGATTGGCAGTGGCCCTACTTTGAGCTCTTCCAACAAAACGTATGCCTGATTACGCTTCATGGAGAAGTCTATGGTATTTCGAAATGGTCTTGTTTTATGATGATCTTTAAAGGAACAACATTAGGGGAAAGTGGGGCAATATGCCATTTTTCAAACTTTCATCCTTTACAATGATAAATAGCTTCATTTACTAGGCTTTCAAAGTGTTAACAGCAACTAGACAATATTTGCTCGATACTTCAGCAAAAGTATTCACTAAACTAATGCATTTTCATCGATTTATAGCGATTTCAAAAACTGGTTCGTAAAACGGAAGTGGTGCAAAAAGGCCATCTGCCATGGGGTAAGATGCCACTTCATGAAAACGTTCAAAATTTACGTCCATCATTTTTCGGTCATTTCTGACTCCCTTTGCTCCTCTGGTCCGCTTTTTTCGTATGCGCAATACATGGAGTTTCACCCCTCTCCCCGCTAAACGATGGTCGTCATATTTGAATGACCCCTTACATGAAAAACGTAGACATCAACAACCATGCACCCCCATGTGTGTCTCAATCTGCTTGGGAACACAAAGCAGCATCGTAATGAGTAGATTGTTCACCATGTGCTTAAGGTGATACTTCTTGGTATCCAATTTGAAATTTGCATGCAGATCATCTAAAAGAATTCCAGTAAAAGTAAAGGAATTTGTTTGGTTTTTAGTGTGTACTATCAAAATGTGTATCTTTAGACTGGTCTGCCTTGAGACCAAAGGTTTTGCTTTCTTCTCAAAAGAAACCCGATTGATTGATTGATTTATCTTTATTTGAGAGACTTTCAGCCCTTGGCTGGTTCGTCTCTAAAAGAAACCCGACCAGAAGCACATAACAAGATCATAACAAAATTATGAAAACTGTTGTTAGAAATAACAATAGTTGATATAATTCTGTTATAAGGATTTTTCCATGTGAATATTCACAACAAAATTGTATCAACATTTGTTATAATTTTAGTAAATAAATTATAACAAAACTTGTTTTATTTATTCAAACAGATATATAACAGCATTTGTTATATTATGCATTATTATATAATTGCCTCTCACATAATTTCGTAACACGTTTATTGCAATCTTTGTTATATTTTTTGAAACAAAACTAATTCAAAATTGATTAGATTTTTTGTGTTTTAGAGAAAAAATATTGTTATTTCGGTCACTCGAGCCAAGAGATTTATAACAAAACTTATAACAAATTTGTTCTGAAATATATAACAGAACTTGTTATAATTTTGTTATGATTTCGCAAGTTTAGTCAAACAAAATTTGATATAATATAGTTCTGATCTGATTATATCTCAACTTTATATATTTTGTTTTATTCAGAACAAGTTTTGTTAGATTTTTTGTTTTGCAATTTCTCATTGTAATAGGCTGTTTTACCTCACGCAATTTTGACAGGAAAAGGCCTACTTTCCCACACCAAATTAACAGTGCTGTAATGGTTCATTACAGCACCGATTTGCGTTGCGTAATGAACCATTACAGCACTGTTTTCAGTTTTGGTCAACTTCTTGATGCTTTCTGGACGCAGTTTTGGAAAATTGTGACAACTGCACAGTATAACCTGTTATGATCAGATTTTCTTAAACATGGCTATGAACTTCAGTGTGCAGTTTGATGAAAAAGTTTTGTTCAAAATTATCCTCAAGGGTAATTTATGAAATTGCAAAAAACGTTGTACGCAACTTGGTGCAGAACTCGATTTTTCCAGCACTCGTCGTAATTATCCAACTCGGCAAGCCTCGTTGGATAAATGTACGACTCGTGCTGTAAAAATCGTCATTTTGCACCTTGTTGCGTAAACTACTATTGTTATTTTAACTACTAACGGTACATGTTTTATAAAAACCGTCGTTTTAAAAATCATTGTAACAAAATAACACAACCTGTATTAATTTGATTTTTTACATCTAGTCGGGAAAACTCACATTTTAAGAGCATTTCGGAAATGGGATACCATTCCTTTCACTTTCGGGAATAAAATTTGTAGTTTCTTTGAAATTTTATAAGGTATTTCTTCAAATTAGTACAGGGAGTTTCTGCGTCTATGTAAAAAAAATCTATATAGAACTTGTTCGGTAAACTCTTTGGGACTCCTTAGTTTTTTTTTGTAAATTTCCATAAATATGCCAGGAATATGCCTATGGAAATGCCTTTTGAAATTTCCTACGGCAAGTCTGTAGTACCATTGGAATTTAGGGGAACTGCGGGCATAACGCCCCCGGGGGACAAGACGCCTCAACGTGATTTCATCATATTATGGAGGTCTTCGTTAGTTGCAAGCAAACTAGAACTCAACCTGAGCAGGTTAAGCCCATGAACGGCTGCTATTGTTGAAAGAAAATCGTGAAAACGACGTTTTTCCACATTTGGAAAGATTCCCTAATTTGTATTGTGCGTTTAGCACTAAATTGATTTCCGAAAAAACTTCATTGACTTCCGCTGCCTTTCCTATGCGTTAAACATAACGTCGGAAGTAGTGCGCTGTATAGAAAACCAGATTTACTGTACAGCGCACTACTTCCGACGTTATGTTTAACGCATAGGAAAGGCAGCGGAAGTCGATGAAGTTTTTTCGGAAATCAATTTAGTGCTAAACGCACAATAGCGCACCGGAATTAAGACATTGCGCGCTGATTATATGGAACCAACCCATTAAACTACCACGCGCCTCCTACACCTTCATTTGCTGCTGCGAAGAGTTCGATGGAGCCCCTTGGTATTTCACAACAAGTCAAAGCGGGAAATGCCAGCGGGCGTTTTGCCTCACCCAAAAAGGCGTTTTGCCTCCTGCAGTTTTCCGGCACCTAAAAAGTAATACTTTTTTGAATTGATTCTTTGAATGGGAAATTTTGTGGGCACGCGGGCCAAAACTGCTCTCCAAGGCAGAATACGACCT
Source organism: Aedes albopictus (assembly GCF_035046485.1). Lineage (NCBI taxonomy): Eukaryota > Metazoa > Arthropoda > Insecta > Diptera > Culicidae > Aedes > Aedes albopictus. Next base: position 259,501,656 of record NC_085138.1, read on the forward strand.
TAAAATAAGCATCATTTGAGGTTTATGACCACAAATGCTTAGCCGGGGCGTTATGCCCCTCTTTTCCCTACTCGATAATTTCTTTGGGATTTTCTTAGGAAATTTTCACGGGGTTTCGTCTTGGATATTTTTTTTAGTAAACCTTTTATTTCGCCATTTTATTTGGACAATCCTTCGGCAGATCGTATGACAACTTTTTTCGGAAATTTCATTAACCCGTTAACGCCCAAGGTGTCTCACAATTTAAAACTTCAATTAAATTTGTTGTCAGCGGTCGGGTTCCAATAAAATAAACATGATTTGACGAAAAAAATGGAAGTCTATGGTGTAGTTCCAAAAAAATTCTTCATTGTAGGTCCTCAATATCTACTAATTTTCCCGAGTTCTATTTCAGCCCAAATTCTACGCTATCGTTATATTCTGATCCGTATAGATACAATACAGCTCTAAACAAGTGAGAGAGATGATAACCACTCAAAAAGAATAGAAAAAGGACTTTTAAATTGGCGCAGAAATATAACCCGATAAACGCCTAAAAGTATGCAATGCATGGATCTTCTAATTTCATGTAATTTCGACTGCAGTGTTCAACATTTCTCATTTTTTTTAACAAATAAAAAAAATAGAGCTCACTATGTGTAGCATAAACAAACATTAAAATACTGTAGAAGTTAGATTTTACAAAGATAATCATATCTAATAAAGTAGTTGAGTTTTTCCTTCAGCACCCCACAAACTATCTTTACGTACTCACCATACGTAATCTTTTCAGTAATTTTGCATGTTTTTAAAAGAAAATCGTGTTAAGTACTGTTCTTTTTAATTTGTATCCTTTGACAGATACGTATTTCGACCTCAACTATAAGGTCGTCTTCGGTGTCTCGTACACGCCCAGGTTCATGATCATTCCATTTTTTTATTTAAAATTAGAACCAGATATACTCTACACGGCTTCTCTATTTATGTTTGTACCACTCCATGATTTTTTAGTCGTGAACAATGTGTGGGTTTTATGGTATTATTCTGGGCACTATCAAAGTTACATCGAAAAGATAATGTGTCTTTCGGCTACATGAAAAATGATAAACTACCCAAAAATTCAATTTTATTCGATCTACCAATTGAAATTTAGAATTACGTACAAAAGTCTGAAAAACATAACGCTGGGGGGGAGGGGGGGGAGAACATTCCCTATAGAAATCCCGGGAAGTTTTACTGAAGGAATTCTGAGAGGCATATCTGATAGAGTTCTGAGGGAATCTCAGCTGAAAGCTTGGTAAGAATCCCTGAAATAATCACAGATGAAACCCCGGGAGGAATTGCTGTATAAATCCCGGCTCGTAGAAAGAATTCCATTAGGATTCTCAGAATATGTTTCGACAAAACATTTTGAAAGTATACTAAAATGAATCTGTGAAGTAATTCCAGAAGATATCCGTGAAAAAATGCTGATTAAAATATCTGAAAGAATCATTTCAGGATTTTCTGAAGCAATTCTGGCAGAAATCCCTGAAGTTATTCCTGAACAATCCCGTAAAGAATTCCTGATGGAATCCTTAGAGAGATCATGACAAGAATGCCGGCCAGAAGCTGAGCAGGCATTCCAGCTAAGAACCATAGAAGATGTCTCTATGATCTAGGATTGCCTGAAAAAATAAAAAATGGGGAAAACATATATTTTTTTCATATTTTTTCGGGAGGAATCCTCTAAGGAACAATAGGAAAAAGGAATAATCCTGGAAGGAATTCCAGCACAAATTCCTGAAGGAATGCAGAAAAGAATAAATAAGAGAATCCTTTCAGGATTTTCCTAAGCAACTCCTGCAAAAATCCCTGAAGAGAACTCCGGAGCAATCCGTACAGCAATCTCGGAAGCAATATCTGAAGGAATCTCGGAAATAAACCTGAGAAGATTCTCGAAAGGAATGCCTGGAGAAATGCTCGAAAGAATTTCTGAAGGTATCTTAAAAAAGAACCAGAGTTCATCAAATCTCAATTCAATTCTTCACCCTACTCTACTATTTATCCTACTTTATCCTACCCGCTACCCTACCATCTACCATGATCCTCATCCCTTTTCTCATTAAGCCCTATCGGTAGATACCCATATTGCATGGTATAATAGCTCAAACTACCATTCCGCGGCTGCCATCTTGAATATGGTCTGCCATCTTGGGTTTCAAAATGGCGTCGAATATTCATTTTTGAATTCTACTCATGGAGCCCGATCGATAGATACCCATATTGCATGGTATCATAGCTCAAACTCTCATTCTGTGGCCGCCATCTTGGATATGGTCCGCCATCTTGGATTTCGAAATAGATTCAAATATCGATTTTTGACTTCTACACATGAAGCCCGATCGATAGATACCCATATTGCATGGTAGAATAGCTCAAACACCATTCCGTGGCCGCCATATTGGATAAGGTCCGCCATCTTGGATTTCAAAATGGCGTTAAATATCGATTTTTGACTTCTACTCATCATGCCCGATCGATAGATACCCATATTGCATGGTATTATAGATCAAACTACTCTTCCATGGCCGCCATCTTGGATATGGTCCGCCATCTTGGATTTCAAAATGGCGTTAAATATCGATTATCAACATCTACTCATCATGCCCGATCGATAGATACCCATATTGCATGGTATTATAGATCAAACTACTCTTCCATGGCCGCCATCTTGGATATGGTCCGCCATCTTGAATTTCAAAATGGCGTCGGATAATCATTTTTGAGTTCTACTTGTGAAGCCCGATCGATAGATACCCATATTGCATAGTATCCGAAGGAGTATTGCCGTTAAAATGCACATATTCTGGAGTTTTCACCGCTATCTTGGAACCTAAGGGGCTGCTCATAAACCACGTAGACTTTTTCGGGGGAGGAGGGGGGGTCTGACCAAAGTCTACGCTCCATACAAATTTCAAAATTTTTGTATGGACAAAAGTCTACGAGGGGGGATGGAGCTCTAAGATGGCCAAATTTTGGGCTACGTGGTTTATGAACAGCCCCTAAGCCGCCATCTTGAATTTCAGTACCCCTGCTGCCACCTCCACATCCTAAGGAATGTGTATACCAAATTTGATTGAAATTACTTGACGCATTTCAGAGTTATGCCTATGTTCCGGCATACATATATACATAGTACATACGTACATACATATGAACATACAAATAGACAAACATACAAACATATAAACATGCAAGCATATAAACATACAATTATACATATATCCACTTTTGTATGTACTGATTAACAACTCTGCCGAAGAAATGAACTGTAAATTGTTAACCATTGTCAATGTTCCAGGGAAATACATTTTTTTTCGCATTGGAAATGATGCTCACAGATTGTGACAATATGCATTCTTTGCAGCATCGTTTACGCCACCTAGTGGACCAGTCACAAACTATATTGTTCACTATGAGCAAGGTATGGGTGTGGAGAACATCTTCTCTGAAGAAAGTATTCTAAAATCTTGCATAATTCTGGAGATATTCACATCAAAAGGACTGTCCTATTTATAGGACGCTGGGCGTTCGGGGCATCTGTCCTATAAATAGGACGCTGGGCGGATATGGGTTAAAATTGCTTCGGTAATTCCCTTGTTTTTCAACGGAAACTCTATTAAGAAACTGATTCCTTAAATTCCTCTGGGGATTCCTTCAGACTTTCATTAGACAGTTACGTTTCGCATTTAACCCTTTGGAGCCGGAGGGGTCAAAATGAGCCCGGTAATGAAACCGAGTATAACAAACACATTCGAGACTTACGAGGTTGCGGCAGCAGTGGCGCAATTATCCGGCTCCAAAGGGTTTAAAGGATAATTCATTTAAAATAAGTTTAACAATTCCTACAGGAATTGCTTCACCTCTTTCTTCGAATACGCCTTCAGCGAACCCTTTTAAAAGTCTTTTGGATAATAACTTTTCAATTTTCTTCGAGGGCTCCTTTGTCGAATTTAGTTTACAAATGCTTTGGAAATCTCTGAGGCTATTTCTTTGCAAATTCAGGAATCCTCAAACGAATTGTCGACAAAAATGGGAAATGGAAATAGAAAAAAATAATAATAACGAAAAAATTTCAGAAAAGAATTATCAATTTCCAAAATAACCCCTTTCCTAAATATTTTTTTCAAAAAAAAACTACAAATAAATCTGAGTAATTCCCACATGAAATTGCCAAAGGAAAAAAAAACATTTAAATTGCCCATAATAAGTTGTCGGAAGGATTTATTTCGAAATAAACTGTTGAACAAATGTTCAATGAAATTACCGACGGCATTTTTAAAGAAATTGAAAGAAACTCCCAAAAGAAAGAAAGAAAGAACTTCCCAAAGGAATTACTGATGGCAATGATCGTTGAATAGGTAAAAATGTGGTTACTGCAAACAAACTTCTCAAGAAATTTCCCAAAAAATTGCGTATGATATTTAAAAGTAATTGCCGAATCTAATCCCAAAAGGATTGTTGGAGCAGTTTTCAAAGAAATCGCCAAAATTGTTTTCAAAGTAATTACTAGGGACAATGGAAATCAGCGGCAAATTTTCTCAAATTTCTCGGGCCAACATTAAGAATTTCGCGGTGGTTTCGCGGCACCAGGTTTTTGATCGTATCATTGAAGAAAACATGAATTTTACATGCGAAATTATTAATTCACTTGGAAATCAGAAAAGAAGTAGATGTAAAATGTATTTATTTATTTTTTTGCCAGATTGGGAATCGTCAATTACTTCACACTATTAAAATTTATCAGCTAATTTACACATAAAAAATTTGCAAAGGAATTTCTTAGGAAATTTTCACGGGAATGCGTCTTGGACATTTTTTTTAGTAATTCCATTATTTCGGCATTTTATTTGAACCATCCCTCGGCAGAGCGTGTGACAATTTTTTTCGACAATTTCATTTAAATTGCTTTGGTAATTCCTTTGTTTTTCAACGGAAGCTTCATTAAAAAACTGATTTCTAAAATTCCTCTGGGGATTCCTTCAGACTTTCCTTAGATAGTTTTTTTTTTTAAATATTTTTCTCGACTGCTGCAGCTGTTTGAGTATTTTATATGCAATTACGTTTTGCATTTAAAGGATAATTCATTTTAAAAAGGTCCAAAAATTCCTACAGGAATTGCTTTGCCTGTTTCTTCCAATACGCCCTTATCGAACCCTTTTAAAAGTCTTTTGGATAATAACTTTTTAATTTTCTTCGAGGCCTCCTTTGGGAAATTTATTTGACAATTGCTTTAGAAATCTCCGAGGCTATTTCTTTGCAAACTCAGGAATCCTCAAACGAATTGTCGACAAAAATGGGAAATGGAAATAAAAAAATAATAATAACGAAAGAATTTCAGAAAAGAATTATCATTTTCTAAAAAAAACTGCAGTAATTTCTAAAATATTTTTTTCTGCTAATTTATGTGTAAAAATTTGAAATGGTCGGAACTTTGAGGTTACTTTTTAAGTTTTCTCAGATTTCGCGCCATTTCACGAGATTTCCTAAATTTCGCGACCATTGCCCGTTGTCAATTGTCTCTAGTAATTATCTAACAAATGTTCAATTGAACCTGAGAAATTCTCAAAACAATCGCCGAAAAAAATTGTCTGGAAAATTTCAAAATTATTTGACAAATTTATTCTCAGAATAACCACAGAACAAATTGTCGATAAAATTTTCGGAGTAATAGCCGAATCGATCTTTAAAAGAATTTCTAAAGTAGTTCCCAGTAGTTGGAAAAGAAGTTTCCAATATAATTTCTAGAGAAATTTCCAGAGCATTCTCAAAAAAAAAAAAGCTGAAGATATTTGTAATTGCATTACCAAAGAAGTCATAAAAGTGAGCGGCGGATATTTTGACTGTTGTGTTGTACATATATTTGAAGTCTGTAACTCATTTCTGCATTCTTATACTATACAACTAAAAGAAAAATGTATGGGACCTTGTAAAATATTATTCTAGATTTTTTTTATGTTTTCAATTACACTAGTTTGCAAAATAAAACGAAAGTCTTGAACTTTTGTCAACGGTCATAATTATTTAAGCACAATTTAGTCCTAATTTTGAAGCCGTGCTTCAAAAAATCTTTAGTAGAACAGTTTTTGAGTTTAAGCTCAATATCGAGATTTACATTTTTAAAAATATGGCATTTACTAAAAATCAAATATATCTTGTGTTTTGTTTAACCAATTTTAAATCTTTGCCCAAAAATTAAAAGCTGAACCTTTCGATCTTCCGAATGCAGGTTTTGTGTCAGATTAATGAAATTCAAGATATTGTCCAGTTTAAGGGACAACCTCCTTAAATTTTAGCAAAATTTCCAAAAATATATGAAGAAATGTATTTTTTTAATAAGAAAAAAAAAACAATTTAAAAATTCTTCCTCAACGTTTATTTGACATGTCCTATGTAGTTACAGTAAAAAAAAATAAGCTCAATTGGAGCATTGATTACGGAAAATGATGTGTATGTATTGTAAACTAGTGTTATTTCTCAGATATGTGAATTTTCAGACTGTTTCGAATAACAATTTCCATTTTTCCTATTTTTTTTTTGATTTTTTGAATTTGTTGTCAATTTATGCATATTATTCATTTCGTTGATGAAAAATAAAAATAAAAGTTAGAAGCATTCGTCCGGATACTTGTCAAATTTTGAGACAGGAAGTCAGCTTTGTACAGAAAAATAATAAAAAACAAGTCGAAGGGTGAGGTTTTTTGAAAATTTTAATTATATGATATGCTACATAAATCCGCGATGAATATAACTTCCAGTTTATTTTTTCAAAAGTCCTTCAAATATCATCAAACATTTCAATCCAACAAACCGTTTTCGAGTTATAGTTTTTAAAGAAGAAAATAGGATTTTTTTCTTACGCCCTTTTTTAAAAGTTAGGTGAAGAATATTGCAAAACATAAAACAGATAGAAACTCGAACATGAGCTAAATTTCATATGAATTTTAAAAAGGTCGGGTCCACGCAATTCGTTGAGCTGAAAATGCTTTACACACATCTATTGGAATAAATACTGGAAAAATACTGAAATAATAACAAATGTGATTATTTTTTTATTTTTTATATTATTTCAACTTCTGTTGTTTCTAACAACGGTTGGTTGTTATAATTTTGTTATAATCTTGTTATGTGCTACTGGTCGGGAATTCAGCCCTGTAAACTTCAACCTGTTGTTGCTTTACGGCTTCACATCTACCGCAAGACTGTCTCTGAACCATGATGGTACCTTATTACTATTGCAATTTCCCCGGTAGCAAAGTTTTCCACAATGCAATCGATAATTGAGTTCCGTAAAGTTTCTAAAAGCAATCATCGACTGGCGTGGCATCGAAGATCCAGCTCAATGATGCACTCGTTGAGTTGCAGGCAGATGTATCTCTGCACTCTGCCTCTTTCACCCCTGCCTGGCATCACAATGCACATGAAGGAATATTTAAAGGGCTGTAAAGCGAAGTTTTCCATGAAAGGATTGTATCGGGTTGTTTTGGCACATAGTTTGTCTAATGGCGCTTGAGTTTCATCGGTATTCCACAGCAGGCGATTGGGATGGATGTTCCGACATGAATTATGCATTCCAATTGAAATAATTAATACCGAACAATGGTAATGCATTGCCATTGGGATTGTGGAACGCACTGCTATAAACAGGATCCAAATACGTAGCTCAGTTGAAACATTCTTCGGCAGGTGAAATTTGTGGAGTTTTAGACAGACATCATAAACAATTCAATTTGAGTGTGGTCTCATTCCTTGTGCGAATCAATTTAGCGGCGATGATTCATGCCACATTGCCAGCATTGTTTTTCACACCTTTCTGATCTGTTCGCTAATTCGTAATGGGATCGGAACTGTTGGGTTATATGACTTATATTGTTTGCTTTTCACGCATCTAAGATAATTGAATTGTCATTGTTTCATTCTAAATCTGAACATTCGAAAGAGGCCGGAAGAGCTACAAAACTTCTACCAATTAGTTTAGCTAAGCAACACAAATTGTTATCTTTAAACTAACTTCTCACATTCTATAGGAGTTGTAAAATCATGTGAAGGAATAGTTAGGCAACGAGTTGCAAAAATATGTTTTTTTTTTCATCACGTGTCGCAGCTTTCTTTATCTACAGAAGCGCCCCCACAAAGAACGTTGCCAAGCAAGCATAATTCTTGCGTAGAGAAAAGCGACACAACCGATAAGAGCAGTATCAAATAATTCATCAGAAACGTTAAGCCGCTTCACTAATTGGTACACATTCAGCAGAAATGCGACTGGGTTCACCTGTTGCATGCAAAATGCGGTGCACAATTGAACCAATTATATAATTGATTTAGGTAGCACAGCATTAGCACCGCACCGCCACCGAGAGACACCCTCCGGGCACTCGAGGTTTCCAAAGCAATTATCCACCCGATTCATAAATTCCCCGAAGGTAAAATCCTTTTGCCGTCGTCATTTATGCAGCAAATGCTGTGTCGCATCGCACAGAAAGTCTCTAAACCGTTTATGAATTGCCAGTCCCCCTCCATCTTCGGCTTTCAAGCCACTTTCCACCAATAATGATAAATTTCTGTTGTGAAAAGTGCATATTTCAAAACTTTCCCTGCTGTCGCCCTGCGTGTACCTATCTATGTGAGGAGCAAACTTTAATCATATCATCGGAAAGTTTACACGGGAATGTCCCCTTTCAGTTCGGTTGCTGAATGACGGAAGGGGGTAAGTCCATTGAAAAGTTTGCATTCAGTGCTTTCCATGATGCCGGTGCGGTGCCGGGTCAATTGTGTTTGACTGAACATTGGAGCTTGAATGGAAGCAGAGGGTGGAACGGGAGGGGGTTCAAAGGGTTGGATTTTCATTTGCGGTCACCCACTTGAGAACGATCGAACTTGTGTGCAAGTGTCGTCGTCAGTGTGTTTCTGTCATCGATCTGAACGAATATGCCCTGTGGTGGTGGTTTTGTTGCCGTTGTTGTTGTTGCCAGTTGGTAAGGACCAACGACTGGATGGCGTCCAAGCCCAAGGATCCGTTGCCTGGTGGTAACTTAGTAAGCTCATTTCCTGTGGCTTTCAGTGGGCAGCTGCTAGTCTATAAATGGCTCCTCCTTTGCAGTTTATAGCTGGTGCATGTCTGCCGAGACTGTCTGGAGTGCGGTTTTCTTCAGATGGGTTTAATACTTGGTTAGCGAAGAGATAGAGAAGATTTCTATACGTATGTTGAAGCAGAACATGGTATTTGATTCTTGTAACTTTCTGAAAATAATTTTTGCTCTTTGTTGTTCATAATCTCTTTGATAGAATATTTTGCAAAAATAAAAGACGAATAAAGTTTTATAAGTTACGAGTCAAAATGGAATATTTGTACTCTTAAAATGACAAAGGGATCAGAACTCCTATCGGAACTCATGAATGCAACCTGGTCAAACCACTCCGCTGTGCTCGACGTCGTCTAATACTATCCGGATCTCCCATGGGAACCATCTTTGCTGGGTTGCTATCCGCCATACTTGTAGTGTGACCTGTCCACCGTAGGGGAGACTGAGGAGACTTGATCCCTGGGGAGACTTGTTCCCCCCCCCATATTTTCTCGGAATCAAAAACAGTTTTCTTCTAGCATATTTTTTCCAAACCTACATCTTGACAGACGACAATGTTTTGGTTACAATTGATTTTGATTGTGCATTGCATTATTTTTTAATGGCTGGTGGTTTGTTTTCAGTCCTTCAGGAATCTTTTAGGTGAATCCGAAAAATCTCAATAATTTTGTAAAAGTTGAACCAAATCGTGTCAAAATTTTACAGCACATGGTGTAAATAAAATACTATCAAACGTATTTATTCAAATAAGGCTGTTATATAAATATTTTAATTAATGCAGCTTGGTATAAACAACAGTGACATGGGAAGACTTGATCCCTCGAGGATTACTCACACACATTATACATGTGAAAAATAAAATTCTATTCGGGAGCCTCTATTTATTCGGAATTCTAGTATATTCATTGATAAAACATGTCAGATAATTATTATTTTATTACACACCATAAAAAGAGGGATCAAGTCTCCCCATTTTCAAAATTCAGCATAACCTTAACAATTTAAGGAAATATTATAATTTCAAATTCGCCATATTCTTCAAAAATACAAGAAAACTTGAAATGAAAATGAATAGGATGCTTCTGGGGTTATTTTCCCTTTAAACTAACTATGTGCTCAAAAGGGGATCAATTGTGGCCCATTTTTTAAAAATGCATCATAAGACATGCCTCCATAAAAACACAGTTTTGAAAACTTTAACAATAATTTAAAGTCCTTCTGTTGTGTATAAACTTGCAATAGATGTTTACCTTCCATTCTGTATGAAAAACGGATCAAGTTTTGTGTTTTTCTTGAAATTACAGGCAAATTAAGAAAAAGGGATCAAGTCTCCCCAGTCTCTCCATTGGCAACCTTCTAGATGCCGGGTTCGCTGTAGAGCGCAGCGAGCTTGGGGTTCATTCTTTGTCGTCACACACCGTTCTCCTGCACGCCTCTCATGTCCATAGAGGATCACTACTGCTCTAACATTAGTATTCTGTACATGGTACATTTGATGCCGGGTGAATCTTTTTTGAGTTTTTGAGTTTCCACTGGACTGATGAAGCGTCTTCGTATTTCATGACTAATGTTCTTGTTAACAGTTAACAAGAAACTAAGGTAATCGAATTCCTCCACAACCCCGTAGGTTTCCCCGTTTATCGTAACACTGCTGCCAAGCCTTGTCCTGTTTCACTCAGTTCCACTTACCAGCATGTACAATGAGGGAACCTCCCAAGTAACACAGAAAACATCTTCAGAAATAAAAAATACAGAAGATGTTTTATAATAGTACTATAAGCGCACCTGACAGCTTCTTATGTTATGATCAAGTTGAAATCAAGTTGACCAATAACAAACATCAATAAAAATAACTTTGATTCAACAAAGTATAAAATATGTTACATTTACAATTATATAGCACTACAAAATCAAAAAATTCATGTATGATTAGTTTCGTAATTTTTATGGTCTGCTGTCACTGATATGTAATCCCTTTTCTTAACATATATTACATGATTTCGGTAAACAGACCAGTTCTATAAAGAACAAAGCAACCACCAAGTTTACTTCTCGTAAGTATCGCCACTTGCCATATTCTAATCAGTATGGTAAATCAGTGTAGCCACATCAACCTTTCCTTAAAATGATGCACCCTCTGCGGCCGTTTTTGCGTCAGTTTCGTTGACCAAACGTTGCTACTGCAGTATTTGCGATCCAGATCTAATGTCCACCGTAATACTGTACAGCTTGTACTCCGGCCACCGTAAAAGTGTAAGTATAGCCGTAGCTATTCGGACGTCACCGTAAATGCCGGAACTGCTGCTAGTGGCCGATTATCATCGAAACGTAGGTCTTGCCGGCGTGTTCCCGCGCCACTGTCTCCACAATTGAAACACTGGATGGTCGGATAAATCATCGACCAACAGGAATCCCATGGAAACGAAAAAAAACGACAAAACAAGCACCGTGATTGCTCATAACAATGTTTTGACGTTTGATAAATACAGCTAAGCCGCGTTAAAAGATAAGCTGTATATAAGTTCTTTTGGTGTCAAAATAGTTATTTATGTAACGAGTTGCAAAAAGTTGATTTTTTCAGCACGAGTCGTACATTTATCCAACGAGGCTCGCCGAGTTGGATAAATACGAAGAGTGCTGAAAAAATCGAGTTTTGCAACGAGTTCCATACAAAATTTTATGCAATGATTTTTTCATTATACAACTCTTTTGAGTTGCATAATGTTCATAATGCAACCCAAATGAGTTGCATTATGAACATTATGCAACTATTTTTCATTATGCAACTCATTTCAGTTGCATAATGAACCAGTTCGGAAAAATTGGCCATTATGATACCAAAATGAGTCCTATAAAATGGAAATTATGAAACTGAATTGCATAAAAAATCTTTCCATAACACAATTTAAAATAAATGCATGAACACGCTATAAAGATGCTATTTAAATGTATTATTACTGTTATTATAAGTTCTTCTAAAATCTATTGCAACGTAGTTATCAAGAACTTGTTTTAACGTAATTTCAGCTTAATTACAACCAAAACACTTGATTTTAATTACGGTCTGAGTCCCACCAGAAATAAATATTCAGATCACAATACCGACTCAAAATATAATTACACAAATTAAATGCGTTTTAAATTGACATTATTTTCTTTTCCATTTTTTATTATTCAGCTAATAAATACTTCCTAAACATTGTAACATTTGAATAGCCATTGGAGAATGATCAGCATATATAACTATAAGTATGGTTGAAAATTTTCACCATTCTCAATACTTTCAACCGGTACTGCATTTCTCATGGAAAGCTGCCATATTGATTTCCAGGAGAATTTTAAAGAAATATCACAATTTTAATGTACATTTTTTAATTCAACGCAGTGGCGCTTCAATTCTGATGGAGTAAAACCAAAAGTTTCACCATGAATCTAGCAGCGCATGTGAAAAAGTATCGACTATATTGATTTTAGTCATTTGACAAATTATATTGTCAGCATAGTTTATTAACGATCATGATCCCTGCCTTCATATTATGTTGTTGGTTATCAATGCAATTAGTTTGTGTCCGTTGATACGACACGTGTACGTATTCAATGTACATAGTTCACATTCCTGTTAGTATTGTATTATGGGATGCCACAAGTTATATTACCTTCAAACAACTTAATTCCAACGAATGCTTATAGTATGTTATAGTACGGCATTCTATAAGCTGTATTGCTGGTAAATAACCTTATTCCAACTTATGAAAGTGATTGCATTATATCGGTATTTTGATAGTTGGCAATTATGACAAATAGCTTATTTACAACCAAGGGCTTGGGTGGAAAGTACTTGAATCGAAATTATTAGTACTATAAGTGTATTGGCATATACCTTGTATAACTTATAAGATGTTTTATAAGCCGCCATTTTTTGCGCTGTTTTGATTATATAAGTGTTCCATATTGTGTTAATAATGCAAGAAAAATACATCAGAACTAGTATGAAATGTGTTATTTGAACTGCTATATAACAAGTTGTATTACTTGGGATAGTACACGAGAACGGGTCTTGTTCCTGGGCATTTGAGTTGGAACTAAGGGTGGTTCGCAGAGAGCCCAAAAAAGTGAGTTCCAAGGTGCTTCAGGGGGGTTGTTTCGGGGGATTTCAGGAGGCTGTTAAGGGCGTTCTGCCATGTTTGTTTTTATGGTATTACGGGGAATTCAGGAGCATTTCAATAATATTAAGGGGGTTTCACGGATGTTCCAAGGAGCTTTAAAGGCAATTCAGGGTGTCTCAGAAGCCTTTAAAGGGCGTTACAAGAGATTTGAGGGACGTTTCAGGACTTTTTATACTCATTTCAGAGAGATTCAGGGGGTTTTACGTACATTTTAAAGGCATTCCTAGAGGTTTAAGAGGCGTTTGATAGCATTTCAAGGAAATGCCTCTAAATGCCTCTAAAATCCCCTAAGACCCCCTCGGACCTTATATAACGCACCCGAAACGCTCCGAAACCCCCGAAAACGCCTCCGTAACACCTCTGAATCCAGCCCAAAATGCTCTGATACTTCCTGAAATGCCTCCGAAACCCTCTTAGGACCCACTCGTACCCCATGTAACGAACGTGAGACCCTCGGACACCCCCGACGAAGCATAATTTGTTCCTCTTTGACCGGCGCTTTTCAACCCAGAGCGGTAACTATATGCCTTCATTGGCTAACATGCTTCAGAAGCAAGTGGGAGCATGATCAATAAAAATTATTACTGAGTGAGAAACAATAGTTCAGCAGCGTGGTGTCTCTCTTAATCTTTCTCTTCGCCGGCGTATACGGCAATGAATATAGGGTCTGGGCAGGAGCACTTATTTTGAGCACTTGCTGCTATAACTCAGTCAATATTGAACCGATTGGCTTGATTTATGAGACACGACGATCAGATACGCACAGTTTCTAGCCATGTTCAAAAATCACTTGCGTGTGTCTAGAACATTTTGATCAAAGGTTAGTTGCCTCAACGAACGAACACGATTCTCTAATCGGGGCGCAATCGTGGCCCAACCAGCGAATCCAGGCTGTAGGGTATTTTATCCAATAGTGGACCCTTAACCCTCAAATGGATACCTGGGGTCCATTGGACCCCAGAGCCACTTTGAAGTTATCGCAAACAAGTTTGGATTAACATATCGGTCCCATTTTTACAGTACCTCCAAACTACACCACGATGAGTTAGTTGTGCAAAAATACTAATAGTTCCATGGCGTACTATGGATTATTCTCGATGTCAAAGTTAAACCGGGCGATTTTGTAACCCTGGGGTCCATTGGACCCCACGGCACAAATAATTGTATCTTTCGATCATGACTACCTAGAATAATGCTGTCTACGAGAAAATTGTTCTGTAGACCAAGGGTAATCTTATGATAAACTAATTGAATAGAAATTAGTCCAGTAGATGGCGCTAGTGTGTATTTAAATTACGGATTGAACGCTTGAATATCTAGATATTCTAAATGCATAGAATGTTCGTGTCTTCGGCAAAAGTGTATAATACATTAAAATCTATTTGATAATAAAAATTATGCTAATGTTTTTCTGCAAGCTGGCGCTAATAGATACATATTCGCTTAGCATCCTAGATACCCTGAGCGACAAACTTCCTCAAAAAAGAAATCTTCTTTTGAGGTGAATGTATTGATGCAATATAATGACAAACAATACCAATGCTTCTTATTTGATTGATAATTCAGAATTCACTCACCAGGTGGCGAAAGCATAGCTTCAAAGATTACATATGGATAATACTTCCGAACTACAGTTCAAAAATGTAATATACATTTGTTACAGTGTCGCGAAGCATCAGCGTACAAGTCACAAAAAAGCTGATAAACATCAAACTTGTATCACCCAGGCTTGATAATCCTCCTCGAAATCAATAGAGTTTTGCAACATGTTCTAGAGCGGTGTTTTGCTTTTGCCCCGTCGCGAGGGAGCGAACGAACCCCAAACAGATAGGCAATAAAAACTGAGCGAGGAAGAGAGGAACGAATGATTATTTCGGGTTTTTGAGTGCGATTTTCGCCTCGAGAGTCTTTCTTTGTATGGGAGTGGAACTCGCGAGAGCTTTTTGAGTGTGAGTGGACGTGAGAAACACAACAAGCAATTATGAGTGTTGGTCGAACTCCTCGCTGCGCGGCAAGCTCGCGCTCGGTGCTGCTGAGGATTTGCGGTGTGATTTCTGAGTTTTATTTTCACTCCTCAGAAAATCGCCAAAATCGCTTCCTCATTTTCTCGCGAGGGAGTTTCTGTCAAGTCTGGTATCACCCTGTCTCTGCGGTTTCTGATTCGCTCTCTCTACAGTCGCTAACACCAGAAAAGACAGAATCCCATCATAGTCACCCGGTCACCCTTGTTTTGCTACAATCATCCTGACTTGGATACGGCTCATGTGAGTGTCATGACTCTCTCCGTCGCCTCAAGCAGAATGCACGCGCAACAGCATGTAAAACTATGCATGTGTATTATCACAAGCACGGTACTACGTCATAAATCCTATTCGTTTTGCATAGCTCAGTTTAAACGCACACATTGAGCGCACCACGCAGTTCGCCCTGGCTACGGCAAACGCTCTCACTTCGCCCGTTATGCATCGTTGCTCAGAGAGATTGATTCTCTAGCAACCCGCCTGAAGCATACTTAGCAACTGCTATCGCTGCAAAGCTGCGAAGGGTAGAACCCACAACATGTTTGTCATTCCAGGCATGACATGCTATCTGGTTCGTATCACCTTGGGAAGGGTGACTCCAGAAAGCGGTTCAAGTGATTGTCTCGTGATGGTCGCGATTATACGCAAGACTGTTTGAAAGTACATTTTAATTCTCTTCTTGTATGAAAAAAGGCAAAATGGATAACTTCCCGTGCCGTGCGCCGTGCGGTAAATGAAGCACCAATCGATTTCTCGTACTTTTTTACGTGAGAAATGGCCAACTTCACGTACCGAAACCAGCGGCGTAAAAAGATCCGTTATTTGGGTCGATTTTTTCCACTGTGGGGTAAGCGAGGTGCTTAAGCCAAAAAGTGTTTTGCCAAATGGCCAAAAGTGATTATTTCGTGTGTTATTGTGTTTGAGAGGTGTTCCGGAGCGGCCATATCAGTTGATACACACTCCAGTCTTTTTTTTCCCCACATTCTCTCGAAATTATGAAGATTGATACGTCGCACGGCATGTTTTGGTTGCAAACCAGAAATGTCCTCGATGACATCCCCGTGGAACCTGTGCTATATGTTCCGGGATGGCGATATTAGTTGATACAGACTTCAGTCCATCGTTGAAAACCAGAAGTTATGTTATATTTCTCGTTATTGTTAACATTGAACTAATCGAGCAAGTGTGCAATGTCCAAATGCCTTAAAAATTTCATTTTCATACTTTTGTTACTTGATTCTCTTCGTCTTAGCGCTGACCATATTTGAAAAAGAGCATTTTCAGCCCAAAACATAGAAAAAATCCATTTTTGACTCGATATTTTCAATTGAATGAGATTTTGTTCACGTGCTGGAATTCCTTTTGCATAATCATTTTTTCTCACCTAACTTTTGCATTATCATTTTTCATCACCTAACTTTTGAAAAAACCTTATGAAAAATAACTTATTTTCTGCTTAAAAAAACTATAACTCACAAATGGTTTCTTGGATTGCAATGATCCCTTCGAAGGCGTTTTTAAGATATTTGAAGGACTTTTAGAAATTTTCATCGCGAATTGACGTTAGATGTCATGTTGTTTTGATTTTCCAAAAACCTTACCCTTTGTTTTTTTTATTATTCTTTCGATGTAAAGCTGCCTTCTAGCCTCAAAATTTTACAAGTAGCCCGTTGCTTCTAACTTTTTTCATCATAAGCAAAAGCAAACCATTTTTGAGATTTTTAATATCAAAACTAGATTCTACCCACATGCATAATTATTTTCCTTCGTCTAACCATACTCGGGTTCAGCGAATTAAAAAAAAAATAAGGAAAATGTATAGAACCTCGTGAAATGTTATTCGAGAATTTTTCAACTGTCTTAACCTTCCTTTTGCATCACGTTGGCAGCAGCTCGCTGACGTAGTGTATGGTTTGGGTCAAAAATGACCCTAATGCCAAAGGAGGGTTAAAGTTTTTTTTATCAAAAAAGGATTACTTATTTCTCATGTTCAGGAATAACATTTGAGGGGGTTAGAAGCAAAGCAGCCATTATGATTTTTTGCTTCTTTCGTTCCTCCTGGGCGTATTCTCAATTATTTATGGAATCTCTTACCAGTAACAGATAGAGCAGACTCCCCTCTATCCGATAACGGGATTAGTTCTTTAAATAAATGAAAACACTTTCGAGTAAATGAGGTTTATAGTATTCCACCAATTTTTCATCCCATACAAAATGTATGGAGTTTCAAAATCGACCCAATTTTCTACGATTTATTGTAATTTTTCTGATCATCGTAAAAATAATTTTAAAAAAGTTTCTGAAAGTTTGAAATCTGAAGATTTTTTTTGATATGCTCAGCTCAAAATCGACCAAATGGTCACTTACACCCCTTTAATTCTGGGCCCCTCATTTAACAATCATTTTTTTATTTTTTTTTATTTTTGAATTCGCTGTTGAAAGGCGGGTACAAATATCATTTTGACTTTTTTGTTCCCCCCTCCCTTCAAACAATTTTGGCAGGATATTGCATTCTGAAGATGCAGATAAAAAATATTTATCAAAACATCGGGTCTTGCTTATTTTTTTTTTACAAATCCTGAGTTATTAATATTTTTCAGATTTAATCGAGGATTAAATGCTTTATTATTTTTATCTCCCCCCTCCTCAACCAGCCAAACAGTAGTGGGACAAAAAGTGAAACAAATATTCGTGACGGCACTTATTTTTTTTAAATTTGTCCGTAGTTTCTATTTTTGACATAAAAAAAATCCGTTTTTTTCACTTTGTAAACGGGCATAAAAGAAATAATAAAAAAAATCGATAAAAAATAGTTAGAAGCTTTTATTATCCTGAACAAATTTTGAGACTATAAGTCAGCTTTTCACAGAAAATTAAGAAAAAAAGTCGAAGGGTAAGGTTTTTTGAAAAAAAATCTATGAGATCTAACATAGATTCGTGATGAATATTATTCTCAGTTTATTTAGTTTTTCTAAGAGTTCTTCAGATATCCTCAAACATTTCGAATACATTTTTTTCAATCCAACAAAGAAGTTTTTTTTTTGAAGGAAAAAAGGATGGATGGAGATTTTTATTTTATAATAACGGTCTGGGGAGCACCGTGTTTTTTTTTCAAAAAATAGGTGAAAATATTGCAAAACAAACAGCATGAAAAATATTTTTAGATAGGAACTCATACATAAGCAAAATTTCTCTTGTATGAGCACGTGGATATCGATGTGTGGCTCTTGTTCCTTTTCCAGTCCGTCCGATTGGGCGTCCATTATGGGTTGTCGTTAGCCGATATTCTAGTTTCCGGGTCCGTTAGAGCATAAGCTCAGAAGAAGGTCAGGTTTCAACCGCTCTCGAAGGGAAGAGCAACTGACGAAAAATTGTGTGTATCGGGGCTGAAGGTCGAATCCACGACCATACACTTATGAAGTGAACGTGTAGCCACCACGCCATGGGCTCCGGCTAACGACAGGGGTCTTACAAATTCAAAACGCATACTGTTCTATATTGCGTATATTTGAAAATCTGAATGAGTAATTGGACCACCCACGTATTGGTTTTATTTTGACAATTTTCCGCTATGAACCAGCCCTTTTTAAAACAAAAAAAATATCGGGGATTTTTGCACCCAATTGTAAAGCTTCTAGTTTATTTTTTTTTGAGTCGTGGAGCAGAAATGTCAAAATTAGAATAACTGCTCAAGTGGTACCTACGACTTCATACTCCGGGTAAGAAATATGTGCATCATTCATCTTTCAAAAGCTTATTTGCAACTACCGAAAATAAGAAAGCTCTTCTTTCTAGGGAATTTCGAGCACCAGGGCAGCATTCTGTCTACATGAAAACTTCTCGGAAATGAACAGGAACGGAAAATGGGAGAAGATGATAAGAAGAGGAATCGGGGAGATGTGGTGCAAAATGCACCGAAAGAACAGTGCCCAGATATACAATTCTTTAGTCATGATTATCTAGTTTATTATTATGGTAATGCATCCGCTGGATGAAAATATTGTTTTTCGAATAGGGAATCGCGCCACTTGGGTGGTGACTTCTATATTCGTCTGTTTTCCACTATAACTCAGTCAAATTTGAACCAATTGACAAAACTTTTGGAATGTGGTGAGATAGGTATAGTATCTACCCGTGTACAACATTTCAAGTCAATTGGTTCAAAATTGACTGAGTTATAGTGGAAAACAGACGAATATAGAAGCCACCGCCCAAGTGGCGCGATACCCTATTATTATGAAACGACATGAAAGTTTTAAATAAGATTTATACATTCAGGAGGAACGTGACAAAATTTAAGCATGGTCACCATAATTGCTGACTTGAACCCCTTTCACTGAATTTTTATGCACAGAACTCAAAGATACGTAAAAAACATTTTATCTTGGTTTTTATAAGCTAACAACCTCAACTATGAAAGACGATATTATCATCATTGCGTATCGCTTAGATTGATTCTTTGATTATTCGATATGCTTAGTTTTTAGGCAATATATCATTAACATTAAGATTGTGCCATTTGTGCCACCCTCCTTCATTTATGTAAATTCTATCTTCGCTTCAGAAAGATTTCCTCGGAAAGTAGCTAGTAGGTATGCCAGCCAAATGCTACCAACAAGGGGAAATTCAGTTACAAAGCGAAAAACCCGGTTGAGCGGAATCCAACTTCTTCCTGGGAAGGATGGATAAAATTCCGACTAAAAACAGTCATGTTCGCTGCTAATCCCGAAGAAAGTGGTAACAATGGATAATATAAATCCAACCTCTTTCTTGCTTTGATTTCAACCCAACAAAGCTACAAAGAAATTAAAGGCACAGGGTACTGCTGCTGCCGGGCAACCAACTTTCGACCAACACTTAATGAACCATTAATTGCTGAGTAAGTAAGTGCCAGTAATTGGCCGACAGTTTGGGGATTGGCTTCATGAGCCGACGCGAAAAGGCACTCAATTATTTGACTTTGATTCGTCCGATGATGGGGCTATATCAATTAGATAAGAACTTTTGATGTGGACTATCTTTATTAGGTGGATTTTGAAGATGTTATTCATCAGAATGGAAGGCGCTGTGAAATCAATAATATAGGGGAAAGCTGATAAATAAAACCCTAAATCTGCAGAAGTACCGACATCAAGGGAGATCTTTCAACCCGAATGTTAAGTTCTGATTGTTTCTTTGATTTCCCTGGGTGGGATAATTTCATTAATTGCCTCGTTGTCATCCGGCCTCAAACCCGACACGCAACGATACTAAACTGCCAAGTCGAACCGCAAACTTACTGGTTACGACAAATTGTATCAAATTCACTTGTAACTGGCACTGCAACCGCACGCTTGCTCGTCGTGTGTTATGCTAGCTCTATATATACATACATACATTCACTCGGAACTTGGGCGGTGGTAATAAAATCCTCCTCTGCCCTGCCGCTGCTAGAGTTGGGTTTTGTGCATTTCAGCTTCAGGACAACCGGAGAGGAAAACGTGTATTTGTATACCTTGTTTGGCAAAACTGCTTGGGCTTGGCATTACTCATCCCAGGGAAACTGACTTTTAACAACGTTTACTTGCCATTGCGTCTATGCGTTCATGAGGCAGTGACGCCCAATTTATTTGAATTAAGTTTTTCTTTTTCATCTTAACGGGTCCTATTGGCTACCATTTCCAAGGTCTTGGGTTTCTATCTAAGAATTTTCATGAATGAACATGATTTTTTAAATAAATAAAAAGAAAATCGCGTTAAGTACTGTTCCTTTGAATTCCACTAAGAATTTGCATCCTTTGACAGATACGTATTTCGACCTCAACTGTAAGGTCGTCTTCAGTGTCTTGTACTTGACTCGAGTCAAGTACAAGACACTGAAGACGACCTTACAGTTGAGGTCGAAATACGTATCTGTCAAAGGATGCAAATTCTTAGTGGAATTCAAAGGAACAGTACTTAACGCGATTTTCTTTTTATTTACAGATATTCCCCTAACAATCCCAGGTTAATCATCATGATTTTTTACATAAGGACTGTTCATTAAAGAAAGTGGACATCTGTTTACCAATAGTTTAAAGTTAAAACTAAACAAAAAATGTGAATTTTCGCTCAATGTGTAAAAACATTGTTCACTTCGGCAACATATTCAAAGAAAACGGAAAAAGTGAGAAATTTTAAGTGATGGGTTGAATTAGCTTAGCGACTAGCAGATATATTCTGCACTAATGGTGAGCTTCAGGGTAGTTATGCTTTAAAGCGTTTCAGAGAGTTTTGCAGCAGGATTTAGGGAGCTTCACAGTTATTCAGATAAGCTTCAGGGGATTTCAAATCATTATTATGCGTTTCAAATCGTTTCAGTGTGTCCGATATGAACTCGCCTCAAAAGGTTAAAAATAACTTTCAATAATTTCAAAAATGAGAAAATGCCTCTTTGGGACGAAATCCACTAAATATTGATCTTCTGAACACGAATAATGCGACCAAACTCCTTAAACTCAAGAATTCGTCTGTTAAATTGTAAATTTAAATTTTGAAATAGGCCATTAAACACCTGAAGGTATGCAGTTTTCTTTGGAATGAATTAGTTCAAGCTCATTCAATCACTTTTTCAATTAAAAACTAAACTTTTGAAACTGATTCAAGTGTAGAATAGCTACATCACAACACAATCAAGTTTCCACAAACATGTGAACACAGAAAGTTTACAGATATTCCTAGTGGCAATCGATTGTTTAGTACCAGCGGTTTTGGCTAAGTAAGAAACACATTGAAAAACGCTTAAAAAGTAATACGAGACTATTTTTTTCTAAAAACTGAAACATTTTACACTCGTCTCTAGACATCTATGAATAAGATGCGGTAAGAATTGGTGATTTTTTTTTATCGTACAAATTGGGCCGAAGGGTCTCAAATTTTCATGAATCTTTTTCCACAGGCAGGGCTCAAGGATATATGAACAAAAGAAATTGAGAAAAATTCAGGGTCCCCTATTTTCCCGGAAAACTTAGATGGATTTTTTTGTTTTCCCCTGACACTACTTTGAAAAATCGTAACTCATGAACGAAGCATCATAGAAACAAAGTTTTTTTTAGAAATGAAAGCAAATTTTCTTAGAAAAAAAAAATATGAACTGGAAAAAGTTTTCCACAAAATTTTTCACCGTTGAGGAAATTTGTAAAGAAAAGCCGGAAAAACAATGCCCGAACTCGTGGAAAATTAAAAAAAAAAAATTGAGAATGTTATTTCATAAGTTTTAATCGCTGTATTTTTTGGAATGCACTTTTTTCGTTTTTGAGTTATGGTCAATTTTGTTGAAAAATGTACAAATGTGTCATATAAACCTTTTCTGTGAAAGATCATAACTCAAGAACGAAGCATCGTAGAAGCAACGTTTTTTTATTGAAAATGAAAGCAAATTTTCTCAGAAATCAAAAAAAAAAAAATATAAAGTGGAAGTATTTTCTACAAAATTGTCCACCGTTGAGAAAATTTATAAAGAAAAGTCGGAAAAACTATGCCCGAACTCGAGGAAAATTTTCAAAAAAAAATATTTTTGAGAAGGTAATTTCATAAGCTTTGATCGCGGAAATTTTTGGAAAGCATTTTTTTTTCTTTCCTGTGTTATGGTCAATTTTGTGAAAAATGACCATGCGCATATATTATTGTACAAATCGTTACTGAAAATATGTTTGCTAGTAGGGTAGAAATCTATTTCGTCATATGCATTAATTTCCGTCATATCAGACGGAAAATAGCCGATAATTACAGATATAGACTGTTTCAGAAATTATAAATACACTTTGTTTATTATATTAAATGGACTCTACTAATGATTTTTACCAACTTCTTTCAGAGAATAGCATATTGTTCTCCATATTTTTATATTTCCTTTCAATTGTCTTGATATTTTAAAGAACAGTTGAGTTCTCTAACAAATAACTTAATTTTTCAAATTTGCATTTGCACAATGGTTTTTTTTTCAATGATTTCAACATTATTTATCACTAGATACCAAAACATATTTAAATGTTTATCACATTCGCTTTCACAACAAGTTGTCTAAGGAATGCCTTGACCAAAATTTGGGAAAAATCGATAAAGGCATATCCACAACATTTATTCGGAGATTAAGTTTCTTATTTTTTAAGATTTTCTACGGAACATAAGAACTACCACACAGTTTCTTAGCTTTCCTGAATGGATTTAATCTAAACAAATTTATTTTTTCAGCTCATTCGATCCTTCAGATGGCAAAGCTTGTCATACCATTAAAACGAATGCAGTAAACAGTAATTAAGATATTCGTTTGCTCAATGTTTATTGCTGCTGGTGTTGTTGAGAAATTTGAGACAAAACATTTTGTATTGAGAAGGCCCGTAATGGTGGTTCTTGATCTAATATTCCAGTATAAATTACTCTTACCAATCGAGAAATGTCTTTTATTATCGCTACAGCAATTTTTGTTGTGTTTGGAAATTAAATATTTTATCTGTGAGATTTTTTTCTTTTCTACTATGCTATATTTTTTTACCACTTTGTGCAACTTCAAATTTTAATCATCTAGTTTACAGAGCCCTATTTTTTAACTTTTACCAGAAACATCAATAAAATTGGTATTATTTGCTTCGTTAGAATGTTTACTATAAGAGCTAGAAGAAACTTTTTTGGATATTGTGCTCAAGTTGAAATGGGTTAACTGCCATTAGTGTATTTATAATTTTTGAAACAGTCTATATTACAAGTTATCTTTGCCAATGGCTCATCAGATGGAAGCAAAAAGATGTAGACTATCTATAACCATACCATCCCCTATAGCACTGGAAATATAATAATAATTACGCAGAAATTTACGTTTGAATTACACTGCACTTACGACCACACAATCTTTCTCGTTTTATGCTTGCCATCTCAATTTAAAAGCTTACTTCTCCATCGTACTCTGAACACATGATTTGATTTGGATTGAGAAGGGTTTGACCGAATTTTCAAATAAGCAATAAGGTAATCATATTTTTGGCCATCCTAGTATCATACCGTCACGTAGAAGGTGTGTTGGGAATTGAATTCAGATTGTGCTCGAAATAAGGGTGGACTAGACGAAAACAGAATTCGAGGGACAATCATTCAATCTTATTATTTTAAGAAAATTATAGTTCTTTCATTATATGTTTTAACGTGGCTCAGATCAAATAGTAATTGATACTTAATTGAACATGACACGTTAGGCAAGGTGCTAGAATAAAATCGACCATTATTGCTCGGTGCTTACATAGACGGGAATTAGATGAAAATCCTATCAGTTGGTGTATTTTAGAATACGCTTAGCGAGTTCTTAGAGGAAGCTGCTCTACAAACTTCTCGAAGAATTTTTGTATATTTTTTTTCGGGGTGTCGACAGTAATGAAGTTTAAATTTCGATGGCTATTTAATAAAATGTAACAGAAAGACCTTTTTTTCGATTGTCCCACGTGATTTTCTTGAGGAGACTGTATTTCGTAATACGTTTCTACTAGATTTTTTCACTTATTCCATCAAAAATTTATCAAAGATTTTTGTTGGACATTGTTGAACAATCTTTCGTAAGTCTCAATAAACATTGTTTCCCCTTTTCCCGAGATGAACCAGCCATGGGCTGAAAATCTCGTTAATAAAGATAATAAAAAATTGTTTCCCCTAAAATTGAAGTTCTATTATTACTTATACAGGAATTTCACCGAAAATTGTTTTGGGAGCTGCTCCATTTTTTTTAATAAGTTCAACTTGAAATGCCGTCAATAATTTCTCTAAAAGTCTTATTTGTAAAAAAGCAACTTTATTTTTTGCCTTTGATGTAGGTATATACAGTGTATCAAACAATTGTCCGTACAGTAATTTTTTGGTGAAAATAATTTTTCATTTAGATGTTTATAACTTTTTTATACATCAATCAAAAACGCTGAAATTTTGACCAATTATAACCCATATATTAAAGCTCCATTGGTAAAATTTTGAGCGAGATCGAATAAGTTTTCTGAAAGTTATAGAACTTTCAGTAAAACTCATAAGATTTTTGAACACATTTTCAAAACATTATATCTCAATATGTACTTAATAAAACTTTTTCATTTTTTTTTGTGTTACAGCTTATACCTAAGGCTTTCATATGCAGCTTCGTTTGAAGTTTTATATTCACTACAAAAAATATGAAAAATCTGTATGTGTTCAGAGTGTCATTTGGAAATTTATCATATTTTGATCAATAAAAGTGCCAAGTGTTTTCAACTTTTTTAAACTCTCTTAATGTAATATTTTTATACAGGACCTACTAAACTACATATGAAGAGTAGGTCCTATGGATTTTTCGTTTAGTCAATGCACTTTTATTGGTGGAAAACGTTTGGCAGATTATATGTGCAAAATATAGTAAATTTTTAAACATCGTCAGCTACATAAGCACATTTTTCATATTTTTTGTAGTGAATATTAAACCTCAAACATAGCTGCATGTGAAAGCCTTAGGTATAAGATGTAACAGATAAAAAATTGAAAAAATTTCATCGAGTACATATTGAGATATAATGTTTTAAAAATGTGTTCAAAAATCTTATAAGTTTTACTAAAAGTTCTATAACTTTCAGAAAACTTAGTCGATCTCGCTCAAAATTTTACCAATGGAGCTTTAATATTTGGGTCATGATTGGTCAAAATTTCAGCGTTTTTGATTGACGCATAAAAAAGTTATAAACATTTGAATGAAAAAGTATTTTGACAAAAAAATTGCTGTACGGACAATTGTTTGATACACTGTAGCAAATTTGGTGGTCCATTAATTTGCTGCATTTATTATTATATGCACCTGGAATCCCGAGCAAAAGGGAATACCTTACAAGTGCCATGTAAAGAGCATCCTGTGCTCTGATACCTGTAACTGTTATTGCTATGTTATTCTACGAAATATGAGAACA
This sequence comes from Aedes albopictus, assembly GCF_035046485.1. Lineage (NCBI taxonomy): Eukaryota > Metazoa > Arthropoda > Insecta > Diptera > Culicidae > Aedes > Aedes albopictus. The sequence continues at coordinate 259,527,872 of NC_085138.1, forward strand.
TCACAATATCAAATGGAGGAATTTGAGCAGAGTTTGGTATTAATGTGGTATTCGTTGACCTAGCAGTTAAATAACTGAAGAACAAGTTTTACTATTATATCTTGGAGTTATCGAACGAATGTACAGTTTAATATGTATTTAGAAATGTTGTTACTTTGTTTTTCAATACCTTTTGGATAACAAATATAGCAAAATCACTTGTAATTTTAGGTATGCATTCATTATTGAAATAACAATACTTTTTATTTTCTAAGTGTTATGTATAAGAAGTTAAGGTATTCGTTTTTGTTACTTTTCCTCTTATTACTTCCCAATGAAGGGTATATCGAGGTATGGTAGTATTTGACCTTCACGTACCCGACCCCCGACAACGCATTTTCAATCGATCATAAATTTATGATAGTTTATTATACTCAACGTAATATCCGGAACCATTCCGGGGATATTCCGGATTGTGCTGGGTTCAGAGGGTTGCCAAAATGGCTAAAAGTGATTTTTTTTTGTTATTGTTGTGTTTGAACCATCGATTTTCAGCGGAATTTTTGTTGCGAAACAGATTTGAATACACCCGATTCTTTTATTGCACGGGTCTGGTTTTTACTATAACTCAGTCAATTTTTAACCGATTCTCATGCAATTTTGTATACGGATAGTACTAATCGTGCCTACATGTGTACAAAATTACATTCAATTACATACAATTCAATGAAGTCGGATGAAAATAGACGAAATGCCAGCATTTAAAAAATGTTTTGAGTTGTCGGGATCGGGGTCGTGTAGGTTAATATTAATACCTTGTATCTTGATATGGGGTCGTACACAAATTACGTCACGCCCTTAGGGGGGAGGGGGGCGGTTTTCCACAACGTGACGACCCTTACAAAAAATATTGAGATCCCATACAAAAAGTGTGACATAGGGGGGAGGGGGGGTTGAAAAAGGTCGATTTTTGCGTGACATAATTTGTGTATCAACCCTATGTTATTCCGTTGCTATTCTTTTTTGCTCGACGATTATTTTCTGGAACCTGGAAAAAATCTGGAAATGTGAAGCCTCGTGGCCGTGCGGTTCCCGACTAAAAAATATATCAACTTTATAACACATTGTGTTATGATGCTATGAATTTTTTCTATAACTTATCATGTTATAAACTAGATGCAGGATGATGTTAAAATAGCTTAAAATATAACAAAAACTACACCAGTCTAATCAAAATAATAACCTATTTTGTTATAATTAAATCAAAATTATAAGAAAATATTAAATTTTAGCTTCAAGAAAACTAGTTTCTATCATATTTTGATACAATTGTGTAAAATGATGTTCTGAATGTCAAAGAATCAAGACTGAATTATTTCACAATAAGTTATTTAAGAACTTTAGAACATAATAATTTTTTTTTTAAATCATTGGATACAAAATACAAAAAAAAGGTCCATTGATTTTTCTTTAGCTTTTGCGACTCTGCAATGCTACGCGAAAACCAAAAGTTAGCAACCCCTGTCTAACTAACTCCGTTCGCAAACAGATGAAAGTCCTGCGCCGGATGAAATATTTGCTCACATGCAGAAAAGCAGCGGAAAACCATAAAAGTTTTGAGTCTCCTTCCGTCCGTGATGCTGTCTCTGAATGTACCAATGTACGTACCTACATTGTATAAGTTCGTACCGTATAGTGCAGATGCCTAGTTTTTTTTTTACGAAAGTGACTTTTCCTTATCGTGGCAAAACATTCGTTCCTGCTGGGTCCAGTCGAAATGTATCAGACAGAACGTGTGCGGTGTCCTCTTCCCGGATCATATATTAATGGTGTGTTAAAAGTTTTGTCCGAAAATAGTTTGCGGTCGGGTGTGAATGGTGTGCCATTCTACTTCATTTCTTCGTTTTTGCTTTGATGACTATGAATACAAAATATGATTGAATTATGTTGATTTTATGGAGTATGTAGCGTTGTAGTAGCTTGTGTGTAACCTGCCTTTCATCAATGGATATGCAGATTTAGATTTATAAGTGAAAATAGGAAATAAATCAATTCCCCTTTTCAGCTGCACAATTAGTAAATAATATGGGTTTGATTTCATGAATCTATTTACTAAAACAAAACTGATGACATATATTATTTCAACTAACCCAACTTTCCCTAACGCGTCGGTACTCACATCCTGTTGAATAATTCCTGTTTTATTTAATAGTTAAATAGAAATAAATCATCCGATTTTAGCTTTTTGTTTCAGATAACAGCTCTCAGCGGGATCAACAACCATCAACAACTATCAAATATTGATTCGCGATTGTTTCGACCATTTGTGCGGTCTGCCTACAATACATATTTGACTATGGTAGCCCAGTGCAGCTAGCCGCGATCTAGTTGTTTGACTCGATGTTGATAACAGCTAGTGGCAGACCGTCGTCCTCCACACCATCGTGGTGATGTCACTGATGAAAACTGCACATGACTTTGATTCAATTCCATTAGAAAATGAATGTATTCCACTCCACATTGTCTACCACTCTGGCTGGACTGTGAAACTGAGCTGAGCAACGTGTTCGGTGCACGTGGATGATATGCGGGCACTATGGTAAACCGCAAACACATTCGGAGGAACTAGTATGCATTGGGTAAATAGGCTTTTGGTGGGATTGATTGTAAGATGTCCTGGAAAACGAGGTTTTAGAGAATTTCAATCGTTCTTTCAAATCGCTATTGTTCGTCACATCATTTATTTAAGTCACAATATAGTAGCAAAACTGTTAGTTACGTTAAAAAAATGTTGTATAATATGGATTTTTTATATATTATAAAGATCTATAGCTGTTTTATTTTTAATTTTGTTTCATTTATTTCTGTAGTTTTTTTTTCAATATTTTTTAAATTTCTATATTTTTTATTTTAAAAAGCAATATTGATGAAATCGGAATATCCGTAGATTTACAAATTTGCGTTCACTCCTGGGGATCCAAACCTAAAATGTCTTCTTATGACGCTTCTTTTTTTTTGTTTTTATTTTTGTGTATTTTAACTAGTTGCTAATTCTACACTCATTATGACGCTTCTTATAACGGATAGTGATGTTTGTTTTCATCACTTTTTTGCATTAATTTAAGAGTTCTGCTAATATTAATAACTTAACTACTAACTTGCCATTTATCCATCCAGACTCAGTTAGCCCTTTTTCATATTTCATGAACATTTCCTGCAACCAGCCACTCTCGGAGATAGTCGGTTCGCTCATCTATCCACCTGCCACGAATTAAACGCGCATCAAATCATTTCCGAATCGTATCAATTCAGTTCACTGTGGAGCATCTTCTGATGTAAACCACCACCCTCGGGTCGCGATCGTTGATTAATGAATTTCGCGTCGTCGTGGTTGTTGCATTGACCGCTCTGTACTGCAGCTAGATTCCGATTGTGCTGTGTTTAATCGAAAGTTGTGTGATTGCTGTTCCCGTGAAGCGTTAATTATGTTTTAGTGCATATACATGTGAAAGGAAGCAATGCGCTGCTATCGGACATTTGAAGAGGTACAGGTTAAGGTAGCTCAACCATGTCAAATTACCCGTAAATGGCTAACATTTTATTACTACAGTAAACTTTTCATAAATCGGCTTCGAACAAGCTTATCGACTTTTGGGAGTATCATATGCATCAAACAATTTCCACTAATGCAAGTGAATAAATTACTAGTGTTATGCCTGATCCATGCTGGCACTTATGGTTATGAATTTCCACCCGAGTTCGTTAACTTTTTTTTTCGAAGAACTTTTGAGGACATTTTTGATCTCGTTTTGATCAATTTTTTCTTCATGGAGAGCTTCTAGTAAACATATACAGGCATATCTGACTCATCAGACTAGTTTACAAAATAATACGAATTTCATGAACTTGTATGAACGACCAATAATTTTCATACATTCAAGTGCTGATTTCAGATTTGAGCCCCAAAATATTTTAAGTATAACAGTTTTTGAATAATGCAGCTATTTTTTTCGAGTTCTACATGATTTTTTGTTTAATTCACATAAATTCAAATAGGGAATTTTAGCCAATAGTGGACCCTTCACCTTTAGTGGACCCCTAGAAATTAATCTCAAATTTCCAGCTCAAATCTGTTTCTACTGGTAAACTTCCACCGAGAGACCATGGCTCATGTTCCTAGATAACAGTTTCATGTGGTGAAACTAGGCTTTACACAGCGCAACATTTTTTTGTCTCAAGAGCAAACTTATGTGTCTCCGAAGGATTTTGGGCCGCTGAATCCGAATCCGGGCTCATATTTGCTCCAACACGTCACAATTTTAAGCTATACCTCAATTTATAGGGCAAAATATGCGATTTTGGGCTTTTTTGACTGCATGTTATTAAGCATGGAAATATTTTTTTTAGGCAATCAAGAGGTTAATTGGTCAATTAACATCTAAATTAACGACTCATGCAAAATATTTCGTTTTACCTAATTAAATTTGATAGATTTAGGCATTTAATGTTAGTATGAAAACTTGCATGCAACTTTTGGAGGGTGACTTGTATGTGAAATATCGTACCTAACATAAATCGCTTAAAACTATCAAATTTGATTTGGTAAAACGAAATATTTTGCATGAGTCGTTAATTTTGATGTTAATTGGCCAATTTATCCTTTGATTGATTAAAAAATATATTTCCATGCTTAATGGCTAGCAGTCAAAAAAGCCCAAAATCGCATATTTTGCCCTATAAATTGAGGTATAGCTCAAAGTTGTGACGTGTTGGAGCAAATCTGAGCCCGGATTCGGATTCAGCGGCCCAAAATCTGTCAGAGACACATAAGTTTGCTCTTGAGACAGACCAAAAGTTATTTTTTGTTACGCTGTGTTATTTTAGCAAATTTGTAAATGTAATCAAGTTAGAGGGGTCCACTATAGGTTAAATCTAAGGGGTCCACTCATTTCATTTATTTAGTTCACATTAAATTCATGATAATACTGAATCAACAAGCTCTCCAACGTCGGTCACGCCCAACGCTCGCCAGATCTCGCTCCACCCATCGCGATGCACGATGCATCGTGTTCTCTGCCCTCCACGCCTTCTTGTACCAACCGGATGGTTAGCATACACCAACTTTGTAGGGTTGTTGTCCGGCATTCTTGCAAAATGCTCTGCCCACCGTATCCGTTCAGCTTTAGCCACTTTCAGGATGTTTGGTTCGCCGTAGAGTGCAGCGAGCTCCTGGTTCATCCTTCTCCGCCACACACCGTTCTCCTGCACGCCGCCAAAGATCGTCCTTAGCACGCGTCGCTCGAAAACTCCGAGTGCTTGAAGGTCCTCCTCGAGCATCGCCCATGTCTCGTGTCCGTAGAGAACCACCGGTCTTGTTAGCGTCTTGTACATGGTACATTTGGTGCGGGGGTGGATCTTTTTTGACCGCAGTTTCTTCTGGAGCCCATAGTAGGCACGACTTCCACTGATGATGCGCCTTTGTATTTCACGGCTCACGTTATTGTCAGCCGTTAGCAAGGAACAGAGGTAGACGAATTCTTCTGCCACTTCGAAAGTATCCCCGTCTATCGTAACATTGCTGCCAAGGCTTGTCCTGTCTCGCTTTGTCCCAGCTACCAGCATGTCTTTGTCTTAGCCGCATTCACCACCAGTACGACCTTTGCTGCTTCACGTTTCAGACGGGTGTACAGTTCTGCCACCGTTCCAAATGTTCTAACAATAATATCTATGTCATCCGCAAAACAGGCCGCAAAATTGGCCGGATTTCGTGAAGATCGTACCCCGGCTGTTGAGCCCGGCTCGTCGCATAACACCTTCCAATACGTTGTTGAATAGTAGGCATGAAAGTCCATCACCTTGTCGTAGTCCCCGTCGAGATTCGAATGATCTGGATAGTTCACCCGAAATCCTTACGCTGTTCTGCACACCGTCCATCGTTGCTCTTATCAGTCTAGTGAGCTTCCCTAGAAAGCTGTTCTCGTCCATAATTTTCCATAGCTCTGTGCGGTCGACACTATCGTACGGCGCTTTGAAGTCGATGAACAGGTGGTGCGTTGGGACCTGGTATTCGCGACATTTCTGGAGGATTTGCCGTACGGTGACAACGGACCAAGTCGACCGGCCGTCGATGAAACCGGCTTGGTAACTTCCCACGAACTCATTTACTTTATGTGAAAAACGACGGAAGATGATCTGGGATAGCACTTTGCAGGCGGAATTCAAAATAGTGATCGCTTGAAAGTTCTCACACATTAACTTGTCGCCTTTCTTGTGGATGGGACAGATTATCACTTCCTTCCACTCCTCCGGTAGCTGCTCGGTTTCCCAAATCTTGACTACTAACTGGTGCAGACATGTGGCCAACATTTCCGGGCCCATCTTGATGAGTTCTGGTGCAATACCGTCTTTACCAGCCGCTTTGTTGTTTTTGAGCTGGTGAATGGTATCCTTAACTTCCCTCAGCGTGGGAGTTGGTTCGTTCCCGTCATCTGCTGTACCAACATAGTCATTTCCTCCGCTGCCTTGGTCCTCCGTGCCTACATTCACTTCGCCATTCAGGTGCTCGTCGAAGTGCTGCTTCCACCTTTCGATCACCTCACGTTTGTCCATCAGGAGGCTCCCGTAAGGAGTCCACTATTGCCACCGATTTAACATGGTAGAACATGATCTACCCAATAGTGGACCCCAACAACCCAATAGTGGACCCCGCGGTTGTCTAGTTAAAGACCCTCATTTCAATTTTATATCACTCATTTGTTATTATTGAGCCAAATATTAAGTTTTGGCTGAAATTCGGAGGTACGTGAGAGTAAATTCAAAGATATTTCTTGACGATTTATATCAAAACATTCACTAAAATCGAAATAGGGGAACTTCCGTATTTTCGGCAGTTTTGTTCTCTTCGTCTTGGGTGGTTTTGTGAAACCTGTTTAACTCAAAAGCTGAATTATACGACCCAGTTTCAGGAAATTTGGCCGACAAAAACCCCCCATGACGAAGAGAACAAACCTGCCAATAATACCCATATTCACCCTGCTATATTATTCTTTAGGTTTGTCCTTGAGATTATTTTTGAATATAAATTACAACTCAGTATCAGCTCATTTTTCGATAATTTAGTACTGTGTACTATTAGGGTGTGACTTGTTTTTCAAAAGTGGTTGAATCCTGGACTTCATGTGATGACTTTCTCATTTTTAACCGATTTTTAATATTTTCCCATAAATCTCTTTCAAATTGATATTTGAATAAAAGTTTCAAGATTTTTTTTATTTTTTTATACTTTTTTTTCTCTTTTTCAAAAATTTTTACTTCACGGCCTGATAGCCTTTCAACTGTTTAGCCAATTTCAATTTTTTTAAGCGTCCTTTTGCAGATATTTTTGTTGCCTAATAATTTTGTGAGCAAACTATTCGAATAAATATTCTGTCACTTTTAAGATACTTTTGGTCAAAATCTGCCAAAACATACCTATGAACTTGATTTTTTTCATGTAAAAATAAAGTTTAAGACAAGTTTAAGCCTATTTTTACTAAAATTCACATACTAAACATCCTAACAGTGGAATGTTTTTTTTTTCAAAAAATGTTTTTTCCTTGCATTTTCAACTTTAAAATATTTTTTAAATAATCCAGAAATTGAAGTTTTTAGTTTTTGAATAAATTCTTCATTTTAAGACCGAAACTTTGCATGAAAACATTATAAATTTAGCCAAAATTCTAATTTCCTTAGATAAATGCGTGTATTTGTTTTTGTACATCTCCATGTTATACAATGTCTCCATGTTATACAATGTCAAAGGTACAGTTTATTCACACCGTTTTTAGCAACAAAAATATCTGCAAAAGCATGTAAAAAGCTTTAAAATTGGTCAAGCAGTTGAACATTTCTTGGGCCCTAATGTTATATTTCAGTAAAAAGTGGAAAAAATAAAAAAAATCGTAAAAAACTCATATTTTCGTGATTTTGGGAAAATTTAATGTTCTACAGGTTTTTTTTTCAAAATCAGTTTGAAAAAGATCAAAAAAATAAAAATCGCTTGAAAAATCAGAAAATTATGACAATTAAAGTGAAGGAACCTTCATTACTCGAAAATTCAACTTTAGGCGTTTGTGTCTCCCTTAAATCTCCCTGCTATGTATGTTTCCAAGTTGTTCTTGAAGACTTAATCAATATATTTGCATTAGAATTGAGTTAAATAATGCATATTGAATTTTGTTCTTTGTACAATCTAAAAATAAATAAGCTTTTTTGGAATTAGTAAGAACATGGCTACTAGTCTGAGACAAAGGTTACTCAGATTAATAAAACTGGTGGGTTATAACTCAGGGTTTCTACTATCTGTAATAACCAAAAATACCTCAAATTTCACATAAAAAAAATATATCAGGAAATACTATTATTAATTAAGAAAATTTTTGGTTGATTTAAGGTGAAACTGGATTCATTTCCCCATATTTTGGTTTTCGTTTTTTTTATTAAAAACAACGGAACGAAATTTTTAAAATCAAACATTTCGAGGAAAAATAAAGGTATCTTCCATATTTTTTTCTGGTGGGAAATGTTTTTAAAATTGACAGAAACCCTTTCTAAACAAAATTACGAATTAAATGGTTTTTGTGAAATTTAAAAACATTTTCCACAAGGAAAAAAATCAGGAAATAAAGAAATCCTTCCTCCAAATGTGTATGGAAACCGATTTCGAAAATATTGCTCCGATATTTAATATAAAAATCAAAAACCGAAAAAAAATGGAAATGCATCCAGTTTCGCCCTTAGCGACTCTTTTAAAGAACTAATTACATTTTTATGTCAATTTTTGTAGGTTTCGTATCCTTTGTAATTATGATTATAAGATCAAGTTTATTTTGGAAATAAGTTGAAACTCTCTGGGAATTTTTAGCACTTTCTAGGAAATTTACAAAAAATCGGAACAAAATGGAAATACCTACTTATTAAATGGAAGTTTCAGATTTCTGTAGGATTTTCCAAAGAATTTCAATAAGGCCTTTCTACGGTTATCATTACGACAAAATTCTCGTGGAATATCTGAAAAATTCAAAATAAGACTCCTTGGAATAGTCGGAGATACTCCCAAATGTCATTTATATTCTAAAATATAGGGCAGTTACAGTATGAATTCTGACAGAATTCTTAGTGAAACACTAAGAAACTGTTTCTTGGGAGTCTGATTCCTGTAATAGGAGGTATATAGGAGAAACATTTTGAACATTTTCTCTACATTGTGTTAGAATAGTATTTTCCGAACAGAGTGTTTGGAGGAGTTTTAGGTCTGATTTCAGGAAGGTATCAAGAAGGTGAAAATAACTGGTAGTTTTCCAGCTGAAACTTATGCAGGACCCTTTGTTTAAATCTCTAAAATGATGAGAAAGATTTACAGAAGAACGTTCTTGGTTTAACATAGCATAAAAAAATCAGCGGAATCGGCAAAGAACATGTGTAAAAGTTAGCCTCTTTGAGAGAGTAATCTCTTGTATCCAAAGTTTTCACATTATTCTGAGGCATCAGACAAAAAAAAGTTGAAGCTGATATCAGTTTCGAAACTTTTGAGCAAAATTTTGACAGATTTCACGGTAAGCTGGGAAGGTTGGATTTTCTAGAAACATTATTGATGCACAACTTTTTATGGTTGATTAGAGGCATACAATATGGATTTATTGATAGAATTATATTTTTGGAAAGATGACTGAAATGTTTGTGTAAAAATGTTGGAAGGATCTTTTTCTATTTTTTTTATTTATCAAGTAATTTCTCTTAAATGACGATGAACTTATTTTTGTCAATCTGAAGCCAAAACTATACATTTTATTTACCTCTAAAACCGCCTGTGACTACACCATTACACGAGATATCGAGTTATGGAAAATTGACTGTTAATCTAATGGTTGAACTATAGTAGAATGAATGGTTTTTGATTCGTTGACTACGTGGTAGTGGGGTCTCCAGTTAGCCTAGTGGTTAAGGCTATGGATCGCCAATCCGTAGACGACGGGTTCGATTCCCGTTCCGGTCGGGAAAATTTTCTCGACTCCCTGGGCATAGTGTATCATTGTACTTGCCTCACAATATACAAATTGAAGCGAGGCAGGCCAAGTCCCAGTGGGGACGTAGAGCCATAAAGAAGAAGAAAAAGAAGAACGTGGTAGTGGGTTGTTTTGAATAACTATGATAAGATAATCGGATGATTCATTTCAGTAATCGCTACTATAAACACCTCTCAGCAAGCACTCGATTCTAATGCACTCCTAATTTGATTCATTTTTCTTTCCCCCTTAAACAGGGTGACAGCAGCCCGGCTGGCGGTGGCGACCCGGGCGAAGCGGACAAAGAGATGCTGCTGTCCACCATGGAGGCGTCCCACTACTCGGCCCAGGAGGTGGCCGCCCGGCTCCGGGTAGACGTCCGGACCGGGCTCCGATGGGCCGAGGCCAACAGCCGGTCGAAGATCGTCGGTTACAATGAACTGAACGCCCTGGACGACGAACCGACGTGGATGAAGTACGCCCAGCAGTTTAAGAATCCTCTCATTTTGTTACTATTAGGTAAGAAGAGTTTTTCTTTAGATTCGGTTTTATCAGTGCAAGTTGTGTACCGTGAAACGGGGTAACATTGATTGAGTCGACACTACTCATGAAAGCTTTGTATGCTACTTAATTTTGAATTAGCTAGTTCTTCTTCAAGGTTTGGAATTTTCATAGATTTTAAGCCTGCCGAACTCAAAGTTGGCCTCATTTCTTTGCCAACCAAGCTGAATTATACATACGACCAAGTTTCAGGCAATTTTGTCGATAAAAACCCTTCTGTGATATAAAATAGAACACAATATTCAGCCGAAATGCATTCAACACCCTCAACGAAAAAACGAAAATTTTAAAACAAAGTAAAAAACTATCAATGTTATCTCATTTGACGACACCACAGCTACTGCCACGGCGACGTCCTTCCTAATCACTCGTTTCCGTTTCCGTGTCTTTCCCAGGTTCTGCGGTGGTGAGTGCGTGTATGAGACAGTTTGACGATGCCATCAGCATCACGATAGCGATTATTATCGTCGTGACGGTTGCATTCATTCAGGAGTATAGATCTGAAAAGAGCTTGGAAGAGCTGAAGAAGTTGGTACCGCCCGAATGCCACTGGTAAGTTTTCTCACTGCTGCTCACAAGCGTTGCTTTTTTTTAATTAGGTTAATTGTAGATGTTGTTGGCGTCACGTCGGGGCAAAGTTTATTAGGTCGGGGTGGAATTGAACGGTTAGGTTGTTACTCATTGCTCGGTTGCTGACTAGGAGAAAAGCGTTGATTTTTAATTAGATTAAAACTTGGAAATGCATTCTTAATTTAATTGAGCATTTTAAAATAAAAATAATACCTATTACTATGTTAGGACCCATATAACTGCAGCGGTAAATGCGCGAGTATTCTGCAAGACCATGCTGAGCGTGACTATTTCGATTCTTTGTGGGTCCAGGAACTTTCCGTAAAGGAAATTTCCTTGACTTCCTTGAACACAGAATATCTTCGTGTCTGCCATACGATATACAAATGCAAAATTGCCATTGGCAGAGGAAGCTCTCAGTCAATAACTTAGTGCTCAAAGGACACTAAGTAAGCTGAGAGTAGACTTGTCCCAGGTGAGACGTTACGCCAAGAAGAGGAGTACCGTGTCTCTATAGTACTGGACAGAATAAAGTGCGATTGGCTGTTTTCATACAAAATTCTCATATTTGGGGGATTGAATCATTGCGTCTTATACTATTGATCACGAATTTTGTCTGAACATTTATAATAATCTGAAATTTGATCTGTGCAAAAGAAAAAATATTATTGAGGAAAACTTTTTGAAATATCGCAATACTCCTAATGGAAAAAAATATCCAAATTATGATATTTAAATTATTTTGTAAACGAATCGTTTTGGGTAAATGTTTGTTCAGAGCAGTAGTGTGTTTCGTTAGACTGATCAACTGTACATAGGGTGTCTACTATCTGAAAAAAACTGGAAAACCGGGAAACCTCAGGGAATTTTATTTGACAGGGAAAAGCCAGAAAAAAACTCAATGAATATTTGGAATACTCAGGGAAATGTTCCTCCGATAAAAAAATAAAACATCGGGTGGTATAAATAACAAGTAGTACCCTTTACAGCTTCTAGATCTACCCAAAAGTAAAGTCCACAGAGTTAACTACATACACACTCAGTTGAGCTCGGCTAATTTTCATTCTTTTGCCGAGATCCGCACAGCCGAGCGCTCGGCAATCGCATTTTAACTGAGATATCAGCAAAAATTAAAGTTTATTCATAGCAGCACCCATGGGTGCCGCTATCATCAAACATCAAACGTCAAGCGTTTAGCCGAGATTTCAGCAAATGAACTTTAACCGAGATCCGCACAGCCGATCTCGGCATTCTGTTTTAAGTGTGTAGTTGATATGAATCTGGTTGTTGAAATTAATCTAGAAATAGGTACCGTTACAAGGACGTTTTCCAGAAATTCAGTCAGGGTTTTTTTCTGGAACTTCTTTATAGACTGTTTCAGAAATTATAAATACACTAACGATTGACTTTCATTTTAATTTTAGAGTGATATGCAGGAAAGTTTCTAATAGGTCATGTACTAAACACTCAAACGATACAAATAATACCAACTTTGTTATCATTTCGTGCAAAAGATAGAAAATCGAGATCTGTGAACCAAAGGTTGAAAAATGGAAGTTGCACAAAACGGTCACGAAATATAAGACAGTTGAATATAAAAAAGTCTCATAAATGAAACATTTCTTCAACAAACATTATAAAAATTACTGTATCGATAAGAAAAGATGTTTCTCTTTTAGCTAAAGTTATTTTGGCCGGAAAAAAATGTCAAGAACCATCGTTAAAAGACTTCATAATGCAAGAAAAAAGTAGCAACATTTTGAACACCACTAGCTGAAACAAACTTAAAACCAACTAATACCTCAACAACTGTTTATTACATTCACTTTGATAGTATGACAAGCATTGCCATCTGAAGGATAGGATTACCTGCAAAAAAAAAAACTTAGTTGTAATGAAATGTGTTCATAAACGCTACGTTGCTTATAAAAACCTTGAAAAAATAAGAAAGTTGATCTGATCAAAATTCTATGGAAATGGTCGCATGATTTTTTCCCAGGTTTTGATGACGGCATTTCATAGACAAGCTGTTGAGGTAGCGAATGTGATGAAGAGTAAGATATTTTTTTTTAATTTAGTATTTCAACATTATTTGTTGAAAACACCCTTGTACATATTACATTTTTAGGCATGAAGTAAATAATTGAAGAACTCGATTGTTTTTCAAAATATCATGACAGTTTACATGAAACGTAAAAATGTGGAATGCAATATACTGTATTGTGAAAACAATTGGTTAAAATCATCAAAATGCATCTTTTCATTAGAAAAACAAAGTGTATTCATAATTTCTGAAACAGTCTATAGGAATGCATCCCAGAATTTCTCGCAGGATTCCTTCCGTACTTTCCACGCTATTATTCTTGGTATTCTTTTTTTGAATTCCTCCAGATCCCTACTGGCATTTTCTCAAGATTCGATTTTTTTCCTGGATTCTTCCTTGAGAATCTTCCGAGATTCCTGTATTTTTGCCTATTTCTGCTGAAGCTTTTCACGGGAATCCAACAAAAAAAAAAACAAAAAGATTTTCCGGTATTGCTCCCAGAGTGCCTCGTGGGATTTCCCCAATGTTCCTCCTGCGTTTTGCTCAAAGAAAATTTCGCGGGATTTCTTTCATGATTATTTTGTAAAGTTTATCTTGGGATTCCTCTTGCAGATTTTTCGCGATTCCTTCCAGTATTTCTCATTAGACTTCTCCAGTAGATCTTCCCGGGATTTATCTCTGAGTTGCTGCAGGAGTTATTTGTGAGATTTCTACTAGAGCTTCTGCAACAATTTCTCAATGGTTTCTTAAGAAGTTGTTCAGGAATTTTCTGCGAGAGCTCTTGTCGGGATTTCACCCCAAGTTTCTCCTGAAATTTCATCAAGTAATTTCAAAGTTTTGCCCTGGATTTCTACAGGAGTTTCAGCTGGAATACTTCTTAAAAGTTCTTACGGCATTTTTTTTTAAATTTCACCAGAAATTTCTCTTGGAGTTTGTCCAGGTACTTCTCTCAGGAAATTCCTTCCAGCATTGGTCCTGGGATGTCTCTCAAAGTTTTTTTTTCTGAATGTATCCTGGACCATCTCCTAACTTTCTTTACTGTCGTGTGGGATTTCTTATGGAGCTCTTCCCGTGATTCCTTTCAAAGCTATTTCTAGGCTTTTCCTCGTATTATTACCGAAAATCGTTCCAAAATTCTGGATGCTCATGTTTGGGATTTCTTTAATAGTTGCTCCAGGAGTTCTTGCAGCGATTTTTCTAGGAGATTTTCTCGGAATGTCTCCTGGGATGACTTACTACCTTGTACTACCTTGTACAAAACTTTGCGAGGAACTCCTTGAAGATCTATTGGAAAAACTGGAGAGGTAGTTTGGAATCAATTCTGAGAAAAAATGGGACATCTCGAAAAAAAATCTGGGGATAGTCCCGACAGGAAATATTAAGGAAATCCAAGGTGGAAGCCCCATAAACCTCCAAGAGAAGTCCTAGAAGAAACTTCGGGCGAAATCCCGTGAGGATATCCAAGATAAACATTGGAGAACTCTTTAGAAGAAATCCCTGGAAGAACTTCTACAAGAACCTCGCAAGAACTCTGATAGAAACTGTTGGAAAGCTATACTGGAAACCCACTTAGAGAATTTCCCTAAGAAACTTAAGAAACTGGATCGGGCTCTGGAGGAATCCAGCGTAAAACTTAAGAAATCCTCTGATAAAAAAATACGGAAGGTAGTCCAGCAGAGACCCCATGAAAAGCTCCTGCAGAAATTCCGAGAGAAACTGTGGTAGAAATCCCAAGATCAATTCTCAGAAATCCCGAGAGAACACCAAAAAATGTCTTAGGAAGTTACTCATTGGAGTAGTCAAAATAATCAATCGACACCACCAGTTTTACTCAAACTTGTTGAAATACTATCGTAATTTCCAGTTTTCCTTTGGATTTACATCGAAATCGCAACTTAACTACATCACCAGCACATTTAACAGACATCAATCAACAGACATTTATTGTCAGGTCAGATGGTCTGTGGAGTTATGCATCGGACTTCCTGAATGTTTTTTACTGATTTTCTTGACATTTATTATTAAAAGAAATTTCCGATGTAATTGTCGAATCAATTTCTTGCAATAAACCCAAAGAAGTCTGAGAAAAATCAAGGCATATTCCAAATGATGCTGATTAACCTGGGCTTGTTAGGGGAATATCTGTAAATGAGAAGAAAATCGCGTTAAGTACTGTTCTTTTGAATTCCACTAAGAATTTGCATCCTTTGACAGATACTTATTTCGACCTCAACTGTAAGGTCGTCTTCAGTGTCTTGTACTTGACTCGATATTCCAAAGCCGATTTTTGATTTATTATCGAAGGACTTAAGCAACAAAAAAGTATTTGGAAGAATTTAGCATTTGGTGAAATTTTTTTGGAAAACTTGCGAATTTTAATGTCTGAGGATATTTTTTGAAAAGTATATAAATCTAACTATAATTTGGGGTTATTTTTGAATCATATATTTTTTAAATTCCCCTTTGGTAAGACTTGGAAAATTCAGTTCTACCAAATTTTCTTTTGTCTTATGATTAGACACCCTGCAGAAGAACATATTTATCTAAATATGGATATTTCAAAATTATTCCAAAATAATTTTTTTCTATTTTTCTTAAAAAGAGAGATTTTCAATAACTTTGAAAATTTTGCATGGAATAGTGTAATGCATAACCAAATTAAATTTATAGTGAAAAATTTAAGTAAAATCAAGCACTAGAGGCTGAGATTCAGAGCTCTTAACTTGAACATTTTGTATGAAAATCGACCGACGCGTCTTTATTCGGTCTACTACTGCATATGATAAAATTAACGTTCTTTTAGAATTTAGAAACTTCAGCTTTCGCGATGATTAGAATACCATGTTTATTATACAGTGCCAGTGGTAGACATTCGTTTAGCCGAGGCTAAAAAAAATCCAAAAATTTTTAGGAAACTCATACAAAAGATTTTATGATAAAACATTTTTATCGTAGTGATTGTATATCTAGTACTGTTTTATAAGAATGTGATACATCATACTTACATACACACTGAAACAAAAACGAGGGTAAAAACCCTTCAAATGTCATTTTTTGCCTAGACATTCGTTTAGCCGAATTGAACATTTTTTAGAATTCCATAATAAAAAAAACTAACAAATTTCGAAAAATATCCATCAAAGTCATTTTGTATGGTGACCTGCATTATAGATCGATTTGTAAATCATGAATTAGGTCGTTTTTGGAAGTGTTGCCATATAAATTTTGCATGCATCTCCTATAAATATGTCATAATTTTGTAAATGTTTCCAAATTGAGATTTGATGTAGTTATTTTTATCGAAAGTGTTTCAAAATAATGCAATGAAAGTTTCATGACTGTTGGCGCGAGTTTCTTCGGGATTAGGGAAACACATACTGAAAGCAGCGTATTTCACGGCAGCTTCAATGCTATATTTAAAAGAGTTAATTTCAATACTTTTACAATGTGTTTTAACTTAAAATTACTTACATGATAGTTTCTTAATTTCTAACGAACTCTATCACTCGACGCACAACTTAACACTAAATCTTCTAATTCATTATTTCTTATTGGACTATACAGTTGCCAGTTTCACCAAAATATCGTCGCAACAATGACCAAAGCAGGTTGAAAATTTACGAAAAACAATGTTTTTAACAGAAAAACATAGCGCAAACCATCAAAAAATCACGTATATAAGTATTGTTTTGATGAAATATTATGGTTTCACTTGCATAAATCACAGCGTTTACTACTATTACGTCTTCTAATAGCTCCCAATATCTTCCAGACTGTATTTTGGCTGAAATAACATACATCGGACGGCTCATGTTTCGAGAAATGGTACTGAAAGTATTCAAATTTCTAGCATGAACTACTTGTTTCATAATTTAGACATTCTTTTCAAATAAATCACGTTTAAAATGAATGTGGTTCACAACTAAGACTCATTTATAATATATTTCTTCAGATTGAATGAAATAAGCCAATTGTTTGACCATATCTTGCATTTTTGTATGAGCATCTGCTTTTAAATAAACAGGGTACAACAATTCTGACACTACTTGCAGTTCTTTCACTTAGCAGTCTTCTAACTCATTTAGTAATGCTAGTATCAAACAAGTATACTCCACAGGCATTAGGGCACGTCTTTATTTCAATGCAGAACTATTTATTTTAGCTTTTATCAATCCTATTTTAACGTTTAAACAAGCAAAAACTAGTATACTTAATATTTTCATGACATTTTATGCAATACTTTGAACATTTCTAACAATCATTCTGTGTCATATTTTCAAAACTGCTAATCTAGCTTACGTTTGAGTGTTTACAGAAATCATTTTTCTGAAATAAATTTGTTTATCGTCGCTTCTCCTTTTTTTATAATATTTATCTGAATTTCACAAATAAATAAACTTTTAAGGTCAATTATCTTGATAACACGTCATAAACTAAATGCCTTGGAGTATATCCTCGAAATATACTCACGAAATTGCAAAAAAAAACTATTGAAAACCAATTTTTCATTTACCTCGGCTAAACGAATGTCTAGGCAAAAAATGACATTTGAAGGGTTTTAACCCTCGTTTTTGTTTCAGTGTATATGTAAGTGTGATGTATCACATTTTTGTAAAACAGTACTAGATATACTATCACTACGATAAAAAAGTTTTATCAAAAAATCTTTTGTATGGTTTTTTTTTTTTTTTGGTTTTTATTTCTGTGTATTTTAACTAAAGCTAATTCTACACTTAGGTTTTTTTGACACTTTTTTTGGTCTCGGCTAAACGAATGTCTACCACTGTATACACTTGATGAGGTTAGAAGCCAAGGGGTGTAAGTGACAAAAAAAAACACATTCAAGTAAGCGAGGTTCAAAGTTTTATACCAATTTATAATCCCAAACAAAATGTATGGAGTTTCACAATCATTCCAGCTTTTTCCGATTCATTGTAATTTTTCTAATCTCCGTAAAAATAATCTTAAAAATGTTCCTGAAAGCTTAAAATCTGAAGATTTTTTTTGATATGCTAAGCTCGAAATTGATCACTCGCATCTGGGCCCCTCACTTATTGTCTATCAACTTACTCATACTTAATATGTCCACTAGCCTGGTACACGGTTTATATGGGAAAATGCAAAAAATGGAAAAACTCAAACTCCTGTATACTTTTTGAGTTTCACTTTGGTCCCATATCAACTGTGCAAAATTTCAGATCGATCGGAAAAACTATATTTTAGCGCCGGCCATTCTTAGTTTTTCATACGATTTACTATGGGGAAATTTTACTTCTGCAAAAAAAAAATCGCTAGGAGTCACCCCTAGACCCCTAAAAATAAGTCGATGAATGATTTCTGTAGAAAACTTCACGAGGAATCAGACCTCAGAAGACTACAAACCGATGCGACGTTCGTGGAAAAAGTTATTAAGCTTCCCCCCGATCGATAAAATGACGAGATTTTATTATTTATTGTTATTCCTTACATGTTAAACAGCGTTGACATGCCATTCGGTTTTCAGTCAATAACTTTTTCCACAGGCCTTAGATCGCTTTGCGGTCTTCGGAGGGTTGATTCCTCGTAAAATTTCCAACAGAAATCATTCATCGATATATTTTTAGGGGTTAAGGGGCAACCTGTGGCGATTTTTCTTTGAAAAAGTGATTTTCCCCATAGTAAATCGTATGAAAACCTAAAATGGCTGGCGCTAAAATATAGTTTCTCCGATCGAGCTGAAATTTTGCACAGTTGCTATGGGACCAAAATGGAACTCAAAAAGTGTACAGGAGTAAAATGTCTTTTGGTGTCCCACACTAATGTCCACGTGTCTTGTGTGTATCATTCCAGTTTGCGGGAAGGTCGGCTAGAAACATTCCTCGCGAGAAATCTTGTTCCTGGCGATATAGTGTACTTGAACGTCGGCGACCGCGTGCCGGCCGACATTCGGATATTTGAAGCGTACGATCTGTCGATCGACGAATCCAGCTTTACCGGGGAAACGGAACCGGCACGCAAGAGCATCGAGGTGGTGCTCAACGTAAACAATAGCAAGAATCACACCGGTATGAAGAACATCGCCTTCATGGGTACGCTAGTTAGGTGTGGTAATGGAAAGGTAGGATCGGTTAATGGAGATTCTGTGAGTCGCTATATTCAAAGAGTATTCTTTTTCAAACTATACAGGGAATTGTAGTTAGCACAGCAGAAAAGAGCGAATTCGGAGAGGTCTTCAAGATGATGCAGGCTGAGGAAGCCCCCAAAACTCCACTACAAAAGTCGATGGACATCCTCGGAGCGCAGCTGAGTTTCTACTCGTTTTGCATCATCGGTGCAATCATGTTACTCGGCTGGATCCAGTCGAAACCACTGGTGGAAATGTTCACCATTGGTGTGAGCTTGGCCGTTGCAGCCATTCCGGAAGGTAAGAATCGAAGACTTTTCATACAGGAACAATAACTGACAATTGTCATTTCCAGGTTTGCCCATCGTAGTTACGGTGACATTGGCTCTAGGCGTCATGCGAATGGCCAAACGCAACTGCATCGTCAAGAAGCTGCCCACGGTCGAAACGTTGGGCTGTGTGACGGTTATCTGCTCGGACAAAACGGGTACCATCACCAAGAACGAAATGACGGTCACCGTGATCATCACTTCGGATGGCTACATGGCCGATGTAACTGGGGCCGGGTACAATGATAATGGCGAAATACACGTCCGCGACTGCAACAGCATGGACAATGCCAAACGGAGCATCAACCAGCTGCTGGAGGCTGGAGTCGTCTGCAATAACGCCATTATTCAGAACGATACCCTTCTGGGGCAACCGACTGAGGGTGCTCTACTGGCAGCGGCCATGAAAAATGGACAATATTCCGCCGCGGACAACTACTTGCGTATACAGGAGTATCCGTTTAGTTCGGAACAGAAAATGATGGCTGTGAAAGCGGTACCAAAATATGCCAACAACAAGGAGGAAATCTTCTTCGTCAAGGGTGCCATCGAAATGGTGCTGCCACAGTGTACCAAGTTCTGGTACGGTGGTCAGCCGATAACGCTGAGTAAACAGAACGAGGCTGAGTTTCTGCAGGAAGCGTACGAAATCGGCCGGAAAGGTCTCCGGGTGCTGGCCATCGCGAGGGGATCCTCGTTTCAGGATTTGGTGTACTTGGGACTGGTCGGCATAACCGATCCTCCGAGGCCGTTGGTGCGCGAATCGATAGAAATGCTGCGTGCCAGTGGAGTGCTGGTCAAAATGGTGACCGGCGATGCACAGGAGACGGCAATGGCAATCGGTAAGTATTTTTTTTTGTGATTAACATTCTGTGTAAAAATTCATATTCAAACATTTGAACCACAACACTCACCAACATTAGGGGTAGGCGGGGCATTATGGACACCCGGGGCAGAATGGACACCCTCAATATTTTGAAATATGCGAACATTTTTGAACTTTTAATGAATGGAGAATATAGTCCATTTGTCTAAAACGTAGTTTCAGGAAAGAAACATTCGAAATTTAAATTATACTTGATTTTACACGAAAAAGTTGCGTCCTCCGTTTTTTGTGCATAGAAATTATAATTTTCACACCATCTAAAATAAGAATTAGTGATTAATTTATTGCAGGTCGATTATAACCTGGTATTTCTAGAACACATGCAAGTAGTTTTGCTGTATCTACATGCTTAACATGTTTATATTTTCTTCTTTATTATATCAAAAATCAAGTTTGAAAATATCTTCTGCTGCCGGGGCAAAATGGACACTCACCTTTTTGAAAGAAGCGGCAAGGGAAAAATATAACCTAAATCACAAACCAACTAAATTCTTCGATTTCAGTATATTTTCGGTTAAATGTTCACTATAGTAGACATAGGGTGAAACAAATTGGTCAAAAAACGACAGAAGTGGAAAATAGTTGTTCTAGGCACAGCTGTACCTGCCGACAAAAACGAAGCTTTATCCAAAACAGCCTGAATTTAAATTAACTGAACAAAAATGAACTACTTCGGCGTATTATTCATCCATAATAGTGGTTTTGTAATGAAATGACTTTATAGGTGTAAATAATGTACGAAATTCGTAAAAGTCTCATGGTGTCCATATTGCCCCATGGGGGTGTCCATTCTGCCCCGTATGCTTGAAGACGGTAATAAAAAACTAACATTTTTTAAAACATTTTTTGAAGTGGATAAATCATTTTTCTTCGTGAACATTCTTATACAATAGATGCTAAATAGTCTTTAAAAGGATACATGTATCAAAAAACTAAACTTTTTTGACATCTTGCCAGGTAAAGTTGGCAAAAACCTTAGGGTGTCCATATTGCCCCGCCTACCCCTACTTATTAGACATAGTTCCAGCAAAAAAACGTTTCAATTATTTTTGTGAAAAAGGCTGCCAATTTAACTTAAGGGCTGCTGAAATTTACTTTTACACCATTTTTGAACTCCGGATAAGTTTCACATGCCCTATCCATATTGCTTAATTTGAAATCAAAGATTTTACAAAATTGCGGTAATAAATATGTTCATCTTAAATAAAAGTCGCGCGAATGCAGTGAATATATTGCATGATTCTAGAGCCAAAATTCCAAAAAACATACGCCATTTTGAATTTAATGCCACCATCTTTACTATTCTTCATTGGATATTCCGAGACGTCTTGAATATTTTCCCCATGCATAATATACCCATATTATATGGTTTTAGAGCCTAAAGCTCATTAAAACAACCGCCATCTTCAATTGTGGGCCGCCATCTTGAATATTATGGTCATTATTTTTGGACTCCGAACAATTTCCACATACTCAATATACCCAGCATGGTTTTAGAGCCTAAAACTACTTAATCAGCCGCCATCTTGAAAAGAGGGCCTCCATCTTGGATTTTGGGTCGCCATCTTGGATAATCCGTTCATCATATTCGGACTCCAGACATCTCTTCATACCACGTATACTCACATTGCATGGTTTTAGAGCCTAACACTCCTGAAAACAGCCGCCTTTATTAATTGTGAGCCGTCATCTTGGATATTAAGTCACCATCTTGAATTTTGTGTTGACATCGTGGATTTTCTGGTCTCCATTGATGATTTCCGAACAAAATTCGTCACCGATGTTAAAGGTTACAAAAATTTAATGCGTCGCATGATGGAGTTTGGTTTAGTTTTATATGTGGCCAGTACCAGCGGTGCTGGTTTGGATCACTATAATGGCCATAACTCTGGAACGCCTTGACCGATCCGGACCATTTTTAATACCAAACAATACGGTAAAATTCCGGTTTAATTCGTGCTAAAATCCATAAAATCCGCCAATTGAAGCCTTAAAAGTGAGTGAACATTTTTGCGCACAGACATACATACGCACATACAGACATCACCTCAATTCGTCGAACTGAGTTTATTGGTATATGTGACTTTACCCTCCGAGCCTTTTATTCGTTTTTGGAGTACGCTTTGATGTACGAGATAGGCAAAAAAATAGGTTGACAATAGTTGCTCACTTGAAAAAATCCGTCAAAAAATGTTAAAAAAAGAAACACTCAAAAAAACTCTTCCATCTTTCTCTTTCCCCAGTTTGTTTAGTAAGACAAAAAAAACTGCCTACGCGAGTGATTACAGCTTAGATTCCTACAAAAGTTCCTGCTGTTATTCTTTTAGGGATTTCTACAAGGTTTACTTCAATTTTTTTTCCCAGTAATTCTTGTTCAAAATCCACTTGCGATTCATTTAGGAATTGGAGAAATATCTACAGGAATTTTTAGAAAAATTACAGTCAGGATAGGTATATAAATTACCGTTGGGCAATTTTGAATCGATGGTCGCAACATCGATGTTTTTGTTCCGATTAGTCGATTTTTTGAATCGATGTTGGAGCCCCATGAAATCGACCGAATCGATTTTTCTTTCGATTCAAAAATATAAAATTACTTTTTTTTATCAGAATGCACTGTAGAATTTAACCATTGAAAAATGTACATAAAATCGGGGTAAAATGTACATACAATCGAGGGTCTATATAATCTAGGGTCCACTAAATCAAGGCATACATGTATATCGCAGGTATTGGGCAATCCCTTTCAGAAGTCTAAGTGAATCTTTCTCATGTTTCTAAAGGAATCCTCCTTATGGTCTAGAGAGTCTCCGTCTCTTTCAGGGTTCCCAGTCATCACACGATCGTATATGATGTTGGATAGGATGCAAAACTGGAGGCGATATACGTACACTTTACACGTGGTTAAATGGAAGCATGTACGTATATGGCCTCCACTTTAGCATCCTATTCAACATTATATAAGACTTTGTGTTAGCTGGGTTCTAACGTATTCTTCTCAGAATTCTAGATCAGTCCATCTCTGGATTCGGAACATTTTTTTTTAGAATCCCTCTCAGGATTCTATATAAATTTCTTCTTGATGGTCAGTAAAATGTGAAACGCAAAGTTTAAACCTTCCACCATACGCAGCTTCGCAAGTTGCTTCTTGACGAACGTCTGCGATGAGACGGACTTCTTGGCATATACAGTTTCCAGGCTTATCCAAATTTCCTTGGACGTCTCCTTGTCCCGCACCAGATCCAGCAGATCGTCATCAATGAATGAGACCAGCAGGTACGCCACCTTACCGTCATCTTCCTGGAACTTCGTGAACTCGTCCGCTTCCGTCGGAGGATCGTTCTTGACGACATCCAACAGCTTCACAGACTTCAAATATTTCTCCACTCGAAAACGCCAGTTGTCGAAACCGGTGCCCGAGAACAGCGGGATCCCGTGGACCGAATTCTTGCGTGAATCGCCCATAATCTCTTGATGGTCAGTAAAACGTAAAACGCAAAGTTTAACAGAGGAACGAATTTATTTATAAGTAGCTTGATGGAGAGCTTGAACAGGAATGAAAAAACTAGCTCCGTTGTTTATTTAAGAAAACTTAGGTTGCTAAGGAAACCTTCGGTTTCCAAGGAGGTAGTCAGTACACTGCGATACCGATTTACTCCAACATTTCTCTTAATAATGTGGGGGATCCCTCTCAGAGTTCTGGGGCAAATTCTTTCAGGATTCTAATTGGATGTCTTTCAATACTGCAGATCGCAAGAAGTTTCTTGGCCTATCTCGATGCGTGGAAAATTCAGGCAAGGAATCGCTCAAGAAATAATAAAGCGTCGCTTTATTCCGGATCCTAGTACGGAGCTCAAACGAAACGTCGAATCAAATGGAACTTGCTGAGTTAAATTTCTTGACCATTCCGGTCACGGAAAAATAATGCACCGAACGAAAATTACTTGAGCAATTCCGTTTGAAGTGCACACAGCTAATCGTGTTCGGTATTTTTTTATCGAAATTTCAACCGCTGAGCGTTCGGTAATGGAATTTTAGCAGAATTCTGTTAAAAATTAACGAATTTCGGTAAAATGTCATCGTTTATCTGTCAAACTATAAGGAACTTCGGTAAAAGTTGCTACCTTTTCCGATTTTTTCCTGTAAAACAAACTTAACGGTTGAGATTTCGGTAAAGCATTACCGAAGTCGGTGATTTTTTTCTAACTGTGCATACCTCGCATAAGATAGAATGAAAGAATCCGTCAGGGAGTTCTGTGGATATTTATCTAAGTTCTGGGAGAATACCGAGGAAAAACTTCTTTCAGGATTCTGATGCAATCCGTCACAGGATTCAGGGAGATCCCATCACGGGAATCTAAGCAAATCCCTCAGGATTCTAAAAGAGTTCCTATAAAATATTTTGAGAGAATCCATCTCAGAAAACTGGAGTAATATCTCCCAGGATTCTAGGGAAATCCTCAACAGAGGAGTCAAGGAGAATTCCTATTAGAAGTATCTTTCTCTCTTTTCTTGTATAAGGTCTCTCAGGATGCTGGGGTGATGATTTTCAGCATTTTGAAGGAATCACAGAATTTAAGAGGAATCCTCACAGTTATCGAAGAGTCCTTTTTAAAATTCTGAAGGAATACCTATCAGAATTCTAAGGAATCTTTGGATTCTAAGGGAATTCATTTCTGGATTTAGGGGTATTTCCTATCAGGTTTCCTTACGAAGGATGGAATCCCTTTCAGGATTCTAAGGAATTTCTGAGTGATTTGTTTGGATTCCTCTACCCAAGCAACACACATGTTATAATAGAGTTACGACAGCGCAAGTTTTGGTTGTATATAAGTTTATTTGACGTAATTCTAACATTGTGTTGAAATGACGTAAAATAAACTTCTATACAACCAAAACTTGCGCTGTCGTAACTATTATATAACATGTGTGTTGCTTGGGTATGGGTTCTGGAAGACCCTCACTTAGGATCCCACTCAGAATTCTGAAGAAATCTTTCTCCGCATTTTCAGGATCCCCTCTCAGACTTCTTGGGGAATCATACTAAGCATTCTGCATTGTGGCGAAATTCCTCTCAGAATTCTGGGGAAGTATTTCTTAGGATTCTGAGGAATATCAACACAATATTCTAGTGGTATCCTGCTTAGGATTCTGCGTTAGATCCTTTTTAGATTCTGGAGGGATATCACTAAATATCCGGCGGATACTCTTCCCAAGTTTCTCTGAAAATTCGTCTTTCTGGGGCTATAATTTTTAAGATTCTAGGGCACTTTCATTCAGAATGAGTAATTATTGAATAATTTCTCACGAGATTCTGGGCAGAATTCTCTAAAGAAATTTGGATTTTCGAGAATCCCTCGCATAGATTTTGTGATTCCTCTTAGGGTTCGGAAGAAATTCTTCTCAGCATTCTACGAGAATCCCAGTAGAATTCTGTTTTCTGTATTCTGTGGCAGTTGCTCCCAGAAATCCCTTTCAGGATTGCCAATGGGTTGTCCCACTTTTGACCGAAACTGAGAAAGATAACAAAGGATTTTTCGATTTCTGAGTAAGACCAACTCAGCCACTGAGTAGAATATTTTCTCGGAGTTCCAGAAGTTTTCGGAATCCCTTCCAGGAAGAATTCTTATTGGATTTTCGAAAAACAATCCTTAAGATTCTAGATATATTTCTTTCAAAAATCTGGAATAACTCTCAGGATTCTGAGAAAATCACTCGTGGAACCTTTCGGGATTCTGGCAGAATTATTCTCAGCTTTCTATAAAGGATTCTACCCATGATTTTAAGGGAGTTCTGGGAGAAAACTTTCGACAAAAATTACCGAACGCGATTAGCTGTGTGCTTTCTTTTCTAGATAATGTCGCTCAGGATTCTGGTGTTATCATTTTTAGCATTCTGAAGAAATCTCTCTCATAATTTTAGAGGAACTCCTTTCAGAACTCTGGAGGAATCTCTTTAAAGATTCTGCGGGAATTTATCTCAGTACTATATGGGAATACTTCTCAGAGTTCTGGGGAATATCAGGACCTCAAGATTTTCTTTTGATTCAAAAATATTAAATTACATTTTTTTTAGAATGCGCTGTCCCAACGTTAAATCCATTTTTGAATCAGAGTCGCGAAATGTTCGTGCAATCTCAAATTTTGATATTAAATTTATTTAGACAAATAAAACATACCATGAACTTGAACTGCATGCAGCAAATTTATCATTTTATAGTTTTGTAATATGTTATAATATCGAATCGATGTGAAAACATCGATTCAAAGCATTCGATTAAATCGGTGGATCGATTCTGTTGATCCGATTCGAATCGATTCACAAAAATCGATGTCTCAGCCAAATTTGCCCAATGCTACAAATCCCAAGAGAAACCTCTGAAGCAATTCCAACTAGATTTTTTAAAGGAATCTCATCAGGCATTTGTTCAGCAATCCTAGGGGGTTTTTTCCAAAGATTTTTCTAGTAATGCCTCCAGGAATGCCTGATGGGATTCTCTAGAAATTCCTGCTGGGGTTGCAGAAGAAATACTTTCAACGATTCCTCAGGAATGCCTGCTGGGATACCTCCAGACTTCCTTCTAGAGACTCCTCAAAGGATTTTTCCACGGATTCCTCCTGACAGTTGGCATTCCTTCAGAGAAACTAGTACGAATTTCTGGAAGAACTTCAAGAGGATTCCCAGGAGGAAACCCTGGGGGAATCCTGGGAAGAAATCCTGGAGGAATCGTGAGATGAATTTTCGAAGGAACCCCATTAGGCATATCTAGAGGCATTTCAAGAGTAATATTTAGCTGGATTTTTTCCTGGTATTCCTTCATGGATTTTCCCCAAGGATTCCTCCAGAAATTGCTCCGATGAGTCCTTAAGGGCTTCCTGCAAGGATTCCTCTAGGAATACCTCCAAGAAGCATTCCTTCAGGAACTCTTACCAGGATTTCTACAACCATTCTTGTTGGAATTTCTCAAGCATTTCTAGATGGTGTTACTGCAGTTATTGCTCTTAGGAGTCCGCCAAAAATTCCTGGAACATTTCCATCAGAAATTACTTGAGGAATCACAGCATGACTTCTTGGAGGATTTCCACCACAAATTTCCGGAGAAATCCCAGCAGCATTCCAGGAGCAATTTCAACAGAAATTCTCAAAGTGAAAGAAAATTCCTGGAGTAAAATCTCTGGGTTAATTTCAGGAGAGAAGTGTCAGAAGGGATTGCTGGATTAATCCAATTAAGAAAAAAATCCTTGAGGAATCGTTGGAAAAATCTCTGGAAGAACCACATGGAGGCAGCCTAGCAGGCATACTTGGGGAACATCCAAGATAAATTTGTGGAGGTATATTTTGAAACATTTCTGTGGAAATCACAGAAGAAATCCCAGTGGGCGTTCCTAGGGAAAATCTTTGGAGAAATCCTCTTGGAATTGCTCCACAAATGCCCGATGGGATTTCTCATGAAATTCTTGCTGAAATTGTTCCAGAGGTTTCTCCAAGATGTACCATAGAAATTCTTCCTGTTATTCCTCCAAGGATTCCTATAGAAATCGCTCTTGTGATTTCTCTAAGGGTTCTTCTCTTACTAAGATTTCTTCAGGAATTCTTTCTAGCATATCTCAAACAATTTCAGCTGGGATTTCTTCTGTAATCGTTTTTAGGAGACCTTCAAGTATTTCTGGAGTGGTGGATATCACCACTGAATGAATCCCAGTGCTGGGAATGCTGGCATTCCTGAAATAAACCCAGTAAAAATTTCTAAAAAAAATCAAGTAAGGTTTTGGTAGGAATTATTGGGTAAATTACAGCAGGAGTTTTCGTTGGATTTTTGTTTTGAATTTCAGGATTAGTCCTAAAATTACTCCAGGATTTCCCCTTAAAATCTTCCCGTGATTCATCCAGGGATTTCTCCAAGGATCAAATTGGGACGCAGGCTTTGTTCCACTTGGAGCGTTGTTTGAGTACGAAGAAAAAGCAGAAGGAGGTGCATTTCATCACAATGAACAACTTTGTAGAACACACGAAAATTCCAATAAAAATGTTATGTGTCTGAAATTGCAAAAAAATGAATTATGGATTTGAGCTCCAATAGTATGTAGCAGGTTCCTCCGGATATTATGTCCGGTGCCAGTGGCCACACAATGTTCGATGGTAAATGTGTATGTTTTAATGAAAATAAGCGTGTTTTATTGTGAGCCATATAATAATCTGACCCAGTGACCCATCGAAATAACTCCGACCATAGGGAACATGCCGACGTTTTCAATGCACTTTTACAAACTAGACATGTATACGAACATACTGGAAAACATTTTAAATCCGTCAAGTATTTGCTGAACGGCTATATTTTTGGTTCACTTGCTCTGACTCACACCGATACAGGTTATAAACCTTTTTGTACCTCACAAAAAAACACGACGCTCAGAATTATACAAATAAATAATTTTTATTAATAATCATTCTAGTTCACTCGATTATTTTTCACTTACTGCTAATCAAACCTCTCACAAAACCAATCGGACTGGGAAGGCCCCATCCTTTCTTGTCCTTCTTGCCTTCACTTTCCTCATAAATCGCGGCGATGCTTCCCTCCGGTTGCGTTGAGATCGAGTACGGAACTTTAACGTACTCCGGAATTTGGTAGTTGATCGTCGACGGCACCTTGTTGAACACGTACTTCTTGTACGGAACGGGCTTAATCACTTCCACCTGCTTGATCACCTCCACGTGCTTCTCGATCGGGATGTGTTTCACCTTCTCCACGTGTTTGACCACCTCGTATGGCACTTCAACCTTGTCGATGATCACTTTCTCGATCGGGATCTCTTTGATCACTTCAACCGGCCGCTCGACGATCACTTCCTTCGTCACCGGAACGGGCTTGATCACTTCCACTGGTTTGTTAACGTTGACGTGATGTTCCACCGGAACTTCTTCGATCACTTCCTGAGGGACGTGCTTGATCACCTCTCCACCCTTGACCAAGTTAAGTTTCACGAAAGGCACCGGTATGTGTTCAAGCGACGGCATCGGAATGTGGAGGGGGACGCTTTTCAATTTCTTTTCTTCTTTCTCGAAGGCAAGTGTGGCGCCCACAAATGCACAGAATAGAATAATTTGCTAAAATGACGTAATAAATTAGAATGGTTGGTATTGCGGGTAGAACAAAATGTTCCAAAATAAAAATTCTTACAAGCTTCATGGTGAGGAACTTTGCTCCCTATCGTTGTAAACTAATGTACGCAATAACTACTGTAATGAAATTATATGTGCTTATATAGAGGCGCTTCGTATGGGACGGAACTTGTTTGATGGGAAATACGCGTATGCTTTCGGCAGACCTTCTTGAATTTGCAGCCGGTGGAGTTTGCATATGCCGTAAGAAGCTGATTCATTGCTTTTCTTTTGAAGGTCTTCGTCTTGCACAACTGTTGGTCAATTTGCTTTGTTTGTCTGTGTTAATTCATAAATTTGATGCTAGCGGAAATATTCTGGATAAAACCAGAAAACAATTCATTGATATATTGTTCTAACGTACATCATGCAATCATAACCATTGAGAGGATGTTCAGTTTGAAACTATGCTCCAACAGAGAAGCAAACAATACTTACCGCAATAAGTTTTCTCTCAAATCCAGAAAATACATGTTAAATATTGTTTCAGCACAAACATACATGATAATGTGAAAAAAATGAAGACTAAAATTATCGTAGTCATTCTACAAATCAGTTATAAATCAGTTAGTTCTATTTAAAAGCAAGATTTGTAAAAATGTTAATTCTCTTATGCAATTAGGACTGTTTAACGGTTGCAGTCGAATGATGATTGCAAGAAATAGTCCTTTGAAAATAATTGTACCTCGTGGAGAAATCTCGTATGGATCATATTTGTGATATTCTGTGTTTTCAATCGCTAATCAGATGTTAATCAACAACAATTATTGTATAACATTCAACTTAGATGTTCTATTAATAAATTCTGCACCGCACGCAGGGCCGCGTGTAGGAAGGGGGGAGTGTGGTTGTACCATGGCCGCGGACCTCCATATTTTACGGGCCCCCATGAAAACCCTTTTCTATTTGCTACACATTAACTTTATGTTACACATAACATATTTTGTCTAAGTGGTCGGCGTTAAGTCAGAGAGGACCAATTAACGAGAGTTATAACACAATTTTCTTTTGATTGAACTGCGAAAATTGGTAATAGTGTGCAGTCAGAGTGGACCAAATGCTTGATGTTAAGAGATTTGACAACATATGTGTTGGTTAAAATCCAATAATCGAAATAGTTTATCATCCAAATATAATACGTTTCCAAATCTAATGACTTCCTAACGCATTTTCTGATGATTATTGATCAAGAAAGCACGTGAAAATCCATTTTATTATGGTCAATATCCCATTTTACAGATCATCGTGCTGAAGCGTATTGTGGCATTTTGCGTGCAGACAGAGTGGACCATGTGTCTCTAAGAAAAATAGTTGAAATTACCGTGGGTACACAGTCATGGATCACTTAGTGGTATTTTTGACCTTCAAAATTCAATTAAAAATAAAAGAAAACAAAAACTACGACTTTGAAAGCACCGTTGGCTTTGTTTTGATTCGAATTTTTCATTACCGATCCATTTGAAGTATAATCGCAAGTCATTTCCACGTAAAAAAGGAAAATTTTACTGTATACAAAATGCCCTATTATGGATCAGCTTCACAGAGTCCCACATATTATGGATCAATTTTTGCCATATTATGGATCAGTGCAAAATTACTCAAAATTCCAACTCTAATAATAAATGTACGTTTGTAAGGCTAAACTACGCAGTGTATTCATTATTTTACTGATGGAGTACCCGATTTTACAACAGAAATAAAGAGAAAACAATAAAAAGTCCCGAATCCATTTACTTCGATAGAGGTGCGCCACTAGGGTTCAGTGATGCTCTCCATTTTAAGTGTTATTATTACAACTCTGTGTTTCAAGACACCTGGTTTTCAAGGTTACATGTTTTTCAATGATACTTTTGATACTTTAAGATAAGAATATTGTATCAAGAGCGTGGAGTGGAACAACAATCTATATAAGTGATCCATAATAGCGTCAAACGATCAGTTTTTGGGTCACATTATGGATCACTGTTGAAAGTCACATTATTTTAGTATTTGAATCCCAGAATGAAACAAAACTTCTTTTATTAGATACATACATATCTTATCCAACGTGTACGAGCGATTTTTATATCAAAATTGATTGATTTCGACACTTTTAGAGCTTACCGCTGCAGGAGTAGCTTCTTATGGAATTCGGCTGTTTACTGGCAGATGTGAGAGGACAACACTATCGTTGCATTAAAATACATTTTATTTTTAGATTGAACTCTTGTAAATGACTTTTTATCTCCGAAAACAAATAGGATCATGCTACAAAAATGAATTTAATGCCGAAATATATGTTTTGAGCAAGATATTCGACTTTAAACATCAAAGTGATCCGTAACTGTGTGTGATCCATAACTGTGTAGGGACGGTACCTTAGTTTTCGTAAACCTTTCCAAATCAAAATATGTTCGTTTAGTAGCTGTTGGGTGTCATATTGAAATGTACCAATATCCGTTCCATAATGAAATTGATTTTACCGGTTATTTAAGAATTGTGTACTTGGTTCACTTTGTCTGAACGATTTTTTGAAAAACGCCAGTCCTCTGAATAAATTTTTATGAACTGTGTCACTACAATATTTCAAAAACGTACCGAACTATTAAAATACGCTCAAAAGTTTTTAGCTATTAAATGTTCAAGTTAAGAATTCTTAAATAGCTCATTAATTGACTACCGTTCATGTGATATTGAATTATTGTACTTGGTCCACTCTGACTGAACATAAAAATTGAAAATGGTAATCAACAGTGTAATAACAGAAATATCAAATTTCAAACTTCCTGCTCACATTATACACCACTCCTATTAACTGTTGTCCTACTTGTGCATTATTTTATCATGAAATATGTAAAGACTTGAGTATCAACTGTAGTTGATTGTAGATTTTCCCAAAACCGGTCAGTCAGAGTGGACTAAGTACAATCAAAGTATAAGCAATTTCTCGGTTTCAAGATTTATTTTACGTTTTTTTGCAATCAATACAGAGCGATGCTTTGATGAATAGTTATTAAGATTTACTGCAAAATTCAAGAACATTTGATGAAAATCTCAAAACTTATAGAGTTGCAAACTTTAAAGTCGTTTTTCTAGAAATTAGTTAAAAGACACATTTTTGGTGGGTATCAGAGGCATGACGGACGCAAGCGCTTCCGGGCGTTTCGAGAGGAATTCTTAGGTGTGTTACATGGGGTCTGTGGGAGTTTTAGGGAGATTTTGAAAGTATGTCAGGAAGTTTCAGAAGATTTTTGGAGACGCCTTCACTAAACCCCTTCAAACCCCTGAAACGTCCATAATCTTAATATTAAAATTCTCTTGAAACCCATATAATCCATTTGGAACGTCCCTGAAAACCCTCTGATTTAACCTTCCAAATGCATCACGTTGGGAACAGCTTGCTAAAGTAGTGTACGGGTCAAAATTACTTTATTGCACTAGGAGGACTAAGAATGTTTCTGATATGACCCTTGCCTGAAATGCTTCGAAACACCTCTGAAATCTCCGTAATCCCATTGAAACGCCCCTGAAACCCGTTGGAACGCCTTTGAAAAGCTCCATAAACATCCTGAGGCGCACCTGAAAACCCCTTGAAACACCCCTGAAATGCTACCAATCGCTCGTTAAACCTCTAGCAATGCCTTTCATACCCCCTAAAACTCTCTGAAATGTTTTGAAACGCCTCTGAAATCACTTTTAACGCCCTTTAAAAGGTATTGAGACCCCCTCTGAATCGCCCTTAAAGCCCCTTGAAACGTCCCTGAAATATAACTGAAACGCCCCTGAGATCTCAATAATCCCATTGAAGCGTCAACGAACCTGCACTTAAGGCGAAACTGGAAGCATTTTCTCATTTTTTCGGTTTTTGATTTTGTATTATATAACAAAGCAATATTTTTAAAATCGGTTTTTGTGCACATGTAGAGCATGGATCAAGGTATCTTCTGAATTTTTTTGAGGTGGAAAATGTTTTCCATTTTTGCAGAAACCATTTTTTCGTGAAATTTTGTTCAAAAATGGTTTCTGCAAAAACGAAAAACATTTTCCACTACAAAAAAAAAATCAGAAGATACCTTGATCCATACTGTACATGTGCACGAAAACCGATTTTGAAAATATTGCTTCGTTATTTAATAAAAATCAAAAACCAAAAAGGGAGGAAATGCTTCCAATTTCGCCTTAAGGACAGACATGTTAGAATCCCAAAATGGCCGCCACAATGGTCGACTTTGGCATCTGCTCACGATCTCGAGCGCACAAAGCTCTTCGTAAACAAAACCAACGCATCTGATCTTCTTATTTAAAGCTTATTACAAGTGAGAAAGAACAGAATAATAAAATGCACTGTTGTTTGAAGCTTGCTTCTTGAGATTTGTGCGTCTGAAGTTCTGATGCACTGTTGAAGCGGGATTTCAAGATGTTTGTCCTTAAAAGGCTCCTGAAATCCCTTGAAAACCTCCTTGAAACGTAGGTGCTGTTTATAGCTGTAGGTATCAGGTATCAGTAGGTCGGCTCCAGAGGCACGTTCTCCTCCATTTGGGAAATTTGTGCCATCGCCATGAATACGAGTCTATTCATCATTTACCTGAGGGAGAGGGAAGGGAGGAATAAGGGATGGGATAGGGAAAGGGAAGGTAAGGGAATAGGGTCGACATAATCGCAGAAGCTTACCACAACGGGTTCAAACAGCGCCTTGAAAAAGGCATTGTAAAAAAACGCATAAACCGTAAAGTAAGCCGATAGCTACTTGCCACAACGGGCTCAGAACAACAGAACATCCTGAAGATTCAGGCTTCTTAGGTCAGTTTCACTTATTTAAGTGTTTACCGAGTACTCGGAAACGCAGTTGTGTAAAAACTTGGTAGTTACATAT
Organism: Aedes albopictus; assembly: GCF_035046485.1. Classification (NCBI taxonomy): domain Eukaryota; kingdom Metazoa; phylum Arthropoda; class Insecta; order Diptera; family Culicidae; genus Aedes; species Aedes albopictus. Next base: position 259,562,401 of record NC_085138.1, read on the forward strand.
CAAATGATTCAAAGTTCCACAGACGGATTCTCAGCTAAGATATACAAATGAAGCAGCCTGTTGAGGTTTGTGATGGACAAAATCCCAAGCAACACACATGGTTACAAAACAGTGACTGCAGCGTATGTAAGGGTTGCGCAGTTAGTCACAGTGACTTCTGCGCAACTCTTACATACGCTGCCGTCACTGTTTTGTAACCATGTGTGTTGCTTGGGATCATAAGTAGGAAAACCACATTGAGTTATTTCAATTGCGTTTCTGCTACGAGATTCTTCAAAAGTGATGGCAAGACTCTCGCATGGGGGCATCCACAAACACTCAATTTCCTAATCGCTGCTTGACGTAATGCCGAGAAGAGATGTTGGTTTTTGAGCATTTGGTAAATCCAATTAGAAATCATTGAAAGGTAAATAGGACAATCCAATATGGACATATAAATTTTTATCTATTTTTCCTATTTTTTTAATTGTTTCAGCCCCATTGGGGTAAGAATTGAACTACGGGGTTGTGGTATTATGGAGAATTAGGCCTATAAGGCAATGTCCATTTATCACGTAACGCTAAAATCCAAAATTTTTGAACCCCCTTCTCCACTCTATGACGTTTTTTTGTATTAAAACTCAAATATTGTTGTACGCGTGAGCATTAGGGTGGGTCAACGTTGTATCAAAAAAAAAAATAATTTAATCAGATTGAATCACATCAACGTTTTCTAGGTACCATTTGAGGCTCCAAACAACTTGCTTAGGGTGTCCATTATGCCCCTAATCCCCCCAATATACAGTTTTCTTGTATGCCTTTTACTATGGGCTTGATTTTTTTCAGTACTTCTTGTACTTTTAACATTAAAGCCGCAGCGCGGGGTTTCCTTCGAGTTAAACACCTTTTTTGTTAAACGAAATTTATTGAAATCAATTAAATTGTGTCAAAATATCATCTTTAATACTCGTTGAAAGACAAAAACAAAAGAAAAAATAATTGAAAAAACAATCGAAAAAAAAAATTGACTTTAAAAACATATGGCAAATGTTTTGAACCAATGTTGTTAACCATACAGTTAAAAATTGCTAGCGGTCATACATTACTGAACAATTCGATTCTATTACACGAAATGCAAAATATATGAAGATGCGACTATAGAAAGCGGCCGTATGTAAATCTATGTCTAACCGTCCTAGATTTCTTCAAAGCAAATACCGGCAGATGTTTATCATTCCGAAAGAATGTGTCAAGAATTTGTTTTGCATTGCGTAAAATGACGCAATTTTTGCAAATCGCACAATATGCGCCTAATCGACATCTCAGATATGCCCCTAATGACCTACCCCCGCCGCACATTGAGTAACCACGCGTAGCATATGCGGTTATGAAATTGGAACAAAGACATTCTTCGAATGTTCCGAACCGCAGATGTTCGTGCGAAAAACCAGTCAACCCAACACGCTCAGCTGACCCATCTTCACGCGGGGGTCAACCTGTTTCAGTGACGGTTTTTATGTTTATTGCTATAAAAGCTATTCGCCCGGCGTTTCAGGTATTATTCCGAACGTATCATTTGACCCCAGTTGACCGAGACTCCAGTAAAGCAAAATGCGACTTGTAAGTACCTATAGCACTCCGATCAATTTCGTCCCTAAAAATTCCAAGACTAATATTCTTTTCCGATCAGTTTGCACTGATATGTGTTTTCTTCGTAGCCTGTGAGGCCAACTTTGTACCGGTGCAAGTGCCAGTGCCGATTCCGTTGCCGTCGCCCGATGTCCGAGAAGTGGAAAAGAAAATTCAGCACGTAAAGGAAGTCAAGGTTCCAGTCGTGAAGAAGGTCCCCGTCGAGCACACCGTGCAGGATGTGCACGAAGTTCCCGTCATCAAGGAGGTTCCGGTTGTGAACGAGATCAAAGTATACCGCGATGTGGAAGTGATCCGTGAGGTACCCGTGGAGAAGGAAGTCCACAAGCGAGTGGAAGTTCCCGTTGAGGTCATCAAGGAGGTTGAGCTGATCAAGGAAGTGCCCATCATCAAGGAAGTTCCACACGTTAAGGTGGTGAGGGTCATCAAGGAGGTTCCTGTGGAGGAAATCGTCACCAAGGATGTGTACGAACCGGAAACCAATGCAGTGAAAATCCCCATCCGAGTGCCGGTCGTGCAGGAGGAGGTGAAAGAAAAGCCTTCGAAATTGTCCGGTTTGTTGGGATTCAAGGGTCTGCTTGGATAAATGTTGAATGTGTAAAAAGTTAAGATAGAATAAATATTTATTGAATTTCATTATAATCATGTTATTTGTTTTATTTCGATGAACAGTCCATATTACATTTTGATAAATATTGCAATTGCAATTATAATGCTTAATTCAGTGTCTTACAAATGGTTGGAGACTTCTTGCTAAATTAATTCTTACCTGCTATGGAACGGACTTGAACGGTCTCCCACTACTAATTGCTTCACAGGTAGACACAGCGGACTAAGAGGTTCGGCACCAAAGTAGGTCGATCCGACTAAACCAGATTGAACTTGACCTTCAACTCACTGGCGCCCCTATGTTCCGAAACTAGTAAAATCTAGGTTTCCGTATCTTCTGTTACTTTTGACTGCCGGCTTATATGTATGTTTTTCAGAGTGTCTTCTACCTACCTGAAACATAAATTTGGAAAATCTGAAACTGAAACGTCTGTTACTGCTACACGGTCCAACAAAAATCAACTGTTTTTTTCTGCCCAGCTCTAAATTTCTTTTCTGATTGCTTCCGATTAGAAATTTATAAATCTGAGAGGGTCAACCCCGTTCTGCAAGAACATTACACGAAGATCTGTCAAGCCATTCTCGAGGAAAAGTGCTTTTACGAAATGATGTTTTTATTTATGATTTCTTGTATTGAACGACTAGAACTCAAGTATATATTAATTAGTAATAGGAAACAAAATGTATGTTTTTGACATACCGCTGTGAACTAGTCTTGAACTAGTCTTGATTTGATAAATAAATAAATTGATAATGCTAGAAATATAGACCAAAAAATATGAAACTCGTTAAAACTACTTAATCTTTGAGATTAACGGAATGCAATGCAATGTATTGAAATATTGGGTGTTTATCATTGAGCATTTCCAGATGAACACACGAATCGCGTAGACGCAACCTTTTTCAATTCAAATGAAATTTTGCTCATGTAGGTTATTGGTTCCATGTGGCGCCCATTTTCATCCTACGAAAAACAAAAGATTGAAGCGCCGTTTGTTTTGTTTCTTATTTTTGTATTTTTTTGTTAGAAGTGAGCACGCATGAAAACAAAAAGAACGGAGTCAATCGGTGCCTTAATCGCTTGTTTTCGAATAGGATGAAATCGGGAGCATGAGATTACTGATGGCACACAAACTTCTATCTGTGAATGTTTTTCATGTTAGGTATTTATTTTGCAATATTCTTCACCAAACTTTTGAAAAGGGCGTATGAAAAAAAAACCTTATAATCTTCTTCAAAAAGTTGTAAACCGAAAACGGTTTGCTGAATTTAATTGATGTCTTCGAAGATGTTTGAGGATAATTGAAGAACTTTTAGAAAAAAATACACTAAGAGTAATATTCATCGCGGATTTATTTTAGACTAGCTGTCCCGGCAAACTTCGTCTTGCCAAGTTGTTGTAGTTTGACAATTGTTAAGATGATTGCAGCACTCTAGATTGGTTTTATTTCGATCGTGTTGATTTCCTTCCCAGCTCACGAAAATCAGTATTTTAGCAATTTTCTTACTTTTCTAGTTTATTTTCATAACTTTTTATACATATAAACACAGCCACCATGAATACGAATCGAACCGTGTAAGAGTCATGCTGATCGGTTCACCCGTTCGTGAGTTTTGTTGCCTCAAAGATACATCAAACTCATTTTTATATATATAGATTTGCTATAAATTAAACGATCATCGATAAGAGAAATTAACTCAAATGATGTTCTTAATTAACCTTCAAAGCCCCAGGATAAACTTTTTATTTCTAATCAGCTGTTACTCAGGAACTGTAAAATATGAAATATAAAAAAAGTAATTGTAACCAGTTTTATTTATCTGTTTATTTTTTATTCTTAAATCGCTTAACCTAATTTTCAGCTCTTTTGGCACTGCGTGAGCGATTCCAATTGAAAGCTGTACTTACACTTTGTACAGTGCCTTAATATATTATATTCTAATTCTACTAGGGTACTGGTTCCCTTATTAAGCATGTGGCTCCCATTTTCATCCTACCAAAAACAAAGGATTTAAGCGCTGTTTGTTTTGTTTCTTATTTTTGTATTTTTTGTTAGGAGTGAGCACGCATGAAAACAAAAAGAACGGAATCAATCGGTACCGTAATTGCTAGTTTTCGAATAGGATGAATATGGGAGCGTGAGATTACTGATGGAACACATACCCTATATCGAACTGTTTGCCGTTGCGCTACTTTCACTTTCTACCCTATCAGGGTAGAATGATGAGCACGAGGATGTTGATGTGTGGCTGTCGGTTGTTCCTTTTTCCAGTCCGATTGGGGGTCCATTATGATTTGCCTGCTCTGTGAATAGCGTAACTTCTTGAGAAAGCCAATAATCCAAAATCTTCAAAGAAGTTTACTGTCGTGAATCGCATACGTGTCCCATTTGCATAGGAAATCCAGCAAAGATGGGACTGATATGCGATTCACGGCAGTTTAGAAGAAAATACCCGGTAAAAACGGTGTATGTTCAACCTTCAGGTTTTTCGATTCGGAACTTTAGATCCCAAAATAAACTAGCCTAGGAGTTATTTTGCTACAAAAGATGAAAAAAAAACAAAGTTTTCATAAATACGCATATTAAAAAAAAAAGGTTCACCAGTCCAGAGTTTCATTGAAGACGCAATTATTTATTCTTAGGTTTTGTTAGGTTTGGTTATCTGACGCCAAGTTTGGCGTTTAATTTCTCTTATTTTTGGCACCCATGGTGCAGCAAGAGTAATTCCCTACTGTTACCGCTACTATTATTATTTATTTTTTTATTTATTTATTTATTTATTTGGTAAATTCATGTAACATAAGGCTTGCAGCCTTTTAAATCGCTACAGAAATCGATTGACAATTATGCCTTCATACAATACAAAAATCTACAATTACATATACTCTAATATATACTAGAATTATACTGTTAAGAACTGTTTCAGGCTCCTTTTAAAGTTCACTATTGAAACACATGTTTTGATATTTAGTGGCAATTGGTTCCAAAAGACAATGCCTCTTGCGAACAGAGATTGACTATAATACGAAGAACTATGCTGTGGAATTAGAAGATTTCTATTTCTTTCAGATCGCATTGGAGAAATCTTGGAAAACAAATATTCAGGCTTTTTCAAATGTAAAATTTTGAATATTATTACTAGGGACAATGGAAATTCGCGATTTCGCGGAAGCCGCGAAATCCGCGAAATTGGGCTATGGCCGCGAAATTTGAGGAAATCCACGAAATGCCGCGACAATTGGTAAAATTTTTAAAATACCCTACAAATTTCCATCAATTACAAATATTTTAGCATAAATTGTCTGATAACTTTTGGCAGTGTAAAGTTATCAGGCAATTTTAGTTACATAAGAGTTAAAGTTACGAGCTTGTTGTATTATAAATATGTGCTTGTTTTATATTTCTTATTACATTTGTTACTTTTTTACGGCGAATTCATGATTACGTCTTACAAAACCAAGTCAATTATTCATTGGACATTCGAATTTAGAGTTTTCTACAACAAAACTGTCAAAAATATGGGACCGCGAAATTGCCGCGAAATTTACAATAGTCGTTCGCGAAATTTAAGAAATTTTGCCGCGAATTTCCATCGTCCCTAATTATTACGCATGACCTAAACCTGTAAAATTGTGAGAAACTGCAGCCAATAAGCTCCTTATGCAGATGACTTACTCTCGAAAATCGGTTTAAATTATAAACATATCTAACGCATGAGTTCAATGCAAGTCTCATCTTATCTAACGAATCAGCAGAGGCATTAAAATTAATAAAATCACGGTAAATGAAGTGGGGTAAAGGCAAGGATTTAAAAAGTTGAAGTTTTATGGAAGAATTAAAATGTTTGGTAGCTAAGTTTATTTTTTTCAGACACCCATAGATTTTGCCGCATTGCGAATTAATCTGATCATCCCAACTTAAATTAGATGTCATAATTATTCCTAAATTTACTACACGGTTGACAAACTCAATTTTATCTCCATTCAACATCAAATCAGGAAGTGTCAAAGGGTTCCGATTTCTATTTATAAGCATTGCTTTAGTTTTAGCTGAATTAATAGGTAGTAAGTTTCGCTGAGACCAATCAAACATTCTTTGAAGGTCGTGATTGATTCGTTCACTTAACGAAGCAAAATTATTGGGATCTAGTTCGCACAAATATATTTGAACATCGTCAGCAAAGAGATGAACAGAGCAATAGCGCAAAGTTGTAGGTAGATCGGTAATAAAAAATGAAAATAACAATGGTCCCAACACTGATTGATTGATTTATCTTTATTTGAGAGACTTCCAGGGTCCCAACACTGTCGGCTGTTCGAGTCCGTATGAAGTTGATCATCAATATTAACTTCTTTTCTCGATCAGCCTAGATAGCTGTGTAGTGTCGGTAGCGATTGTCTCAATTGGCTAAGAATAACACTACGGACCGCCTGTTCCGGTGGTAAGAATCCACCAACAGGTGACCCCTAATTCATGGTGTGATGCGGCTTTATGCTTACCGTGCCTAGGAATGAATGGCTAGGGGGGTCTAATAAAAACCTAACCGCTAACGGAGCCTGTGGAGTACCAGGGCGCCCTCCACAGTATGTAGCCCTTACTGCGCTAACCGGAGCAATGGTGCAGTGGACCTTGTGTTTCTCCGAGACAATCAGCTGCTCTTCTTTAGTCTCACTTGAGGCTAAATAAGAGCGGGATTATGAAGATGTTGTTAATTAGTTTAAATTTTCACCTATATGGTTTCGCATTATGCGATTTACACAGTGTATTCTGTGTATCCTCGCCTTTGGCGTTTTCCAATCGATACCGATTTGGTTTTATTGTTGCTGTTCTTTGTTGTGCTGCTGTTGCGAAGAGTTTAATCTTACCTAGTTTGGGTAGTGGCTACGGTTAGGATAGCTCAGATCAATCTTCAGCATAAAAGAACAGCAACGATCAATCTTTGCAGACTTATGCAAAATGGTACAGCCCAAGTGGCCTTGGTACAAGAACCTTACTTTCGTAAGGGAAATTTCTATCTAGGAAACCTTGTGAACCCGGTGTTTGCCACTTTCAGTAAACATGAAATGGCAAACTCGCGTGTCATGCCTCGAGCCTGTGTGCTTGTCAACAACGCAATAGTTGCTACACTCATCTCTGAACTAACCACCAGAGATGTATGTGCTATCACAATTGATGTATCTGTTGGAAACCTCAACAGGAAATACGTCTATTGTTCTGTGTATTTACCACATGATGAACCATCCCCTACGGATGCTTTCAAACAAGTCATCGCATACTGCACTTCAAAAGGCCTTCCGCTAATTGTTGGCAGTGATGCTAATGCTCACCATATCATCTGGGGCAGCTCAGACATTAACTTGAGAGGCTCCAGTTTGATGGAGTACTTAAGTAGTACAGATCTTGCATTACTTAACATAGGCAACCGCCCAACCTTCATGGTATCTGCTAGAGAGGAAGTGTTAGATATAACACTTAGCTCTAGCAGAATTAGTCACGAGCTGACCAATTGGCATGTGTCAGATGAAGAATCTTTATCTGACCATCGCTACATCTTTTTTGAACATTTAAATGTTACTTCGCAAACATTGCGTTTCAGGAATCCTCGGTCAACAAACTGGGATCTTTATACTGATTTGGTTGCAGCCAAATTTCATGGATATTCACCATCCATTGACACTCCAAGTGATTTAGATGATGCCGTTGATACTACAACGACCTTCATCATGGAAGCTTTTGAAGAAGCATGCCCTCTACGGTCTGTGAAGATCACAAGAGGAATCCCTTGGTGGAACTCTGATCTGGCGAAACTCAGGAAACAATGTAGAAAGAGTTGGAACAGACGACGTTCGGCTGGTTCGGAGGCTTTCAGGTCGGCTCGCAAGGCCTACAGGAAAGCTCTCCGGTCTGCTGAACGATCCGGCTGGAAAAACCTTTGTACAAATGTTTCCAGCTTGAGTGAAGTCAGTCGGTTAAACAAAATCCTTGCGAAATCTAAGGATTTCCGGGTGAACGAACTTCGTCTGCCAAATGGCGATCTGACTTCCTCTGATGAGGAAGTTCTGGAATGCTTATTCAGCACACACTTCCCTGGATGTGTGGATATTACATCTTCGGATGATCCTGATGTCTTTTCTTGTAGTTATGATTCTTTAGCTTCGGCTCGGAGTATTGTAACTATAGAATCGATTGAGTGGGCTCTTAATAGCTTTGCTCCTTTCAAATCTCCTGGGGCAGATGGGATTTATCCTATTTTGCTTCAGAAGGGATTTGATTATTTCAAACATGTTTTGAAAAAACTACTTGTTTGCAGTTTTGCTACAGGGTATATTCCCAAATCCTGGAGGGATATTACTGTAAAGTTTATTCCGAAAGTGGGTCGTGCGTCGTATGAAGAAGCAAAGAGCTTCAGACCTATCAGTTTGACCTCTTTTCTTCTGAAATGCTTAGAACGCATTGTGGATCATCATATCCGTGATGTTCATCTGGCCAACGTGCCTCTTCATGTGAACCAACATGCCTACCAATCTGGTAAGTCCACTGTGACTCTTTTACACAAGGTTGTTTACGATATCGAGAAAGCATTCGCTCAAAAGCAATCTTGTTTGGGTGTTTTCTTAGATATCGAGGGTGCCTTTGACAACGTGCCTTTCGATGCCATATTGGAAGCCGCACGGAGTCATGGTATATCTCCAATGATTTCCAATTGGATTCACCAAATGCTCAAAAACCGATATCTCTTCTCGACATTGCGTCTAGCAGGGATTAGGAAATTGAGTGTTTGTGGATGCCCCCAAGGGGGAGTCTTATCACCGCTTTTGTGGAATCTCGTAGCAGATACGCTATTGAGGCAACTCAATAATAGCGGTTTTCCTACTTATGGTTTTGCCGACGACTACCTAACATTGTTAGTTGGTATGTGCATCAGCACCCTTTTCGACCTGATGCAAAACGCCCTTCAGGTAGTTGAGGGTTGGTGTCGCCAATATGGCCTTTCGGTTAATCCGAGTAAAACATCTATTGTTCTTTTCACGGAAAGGCGAAACCGTAATGGCGTTCGACCTTTGCGTCTCTTTGATTCTGAAATCGATGTGACTGAACAGGTAAAGTACGTTGGAGTCATTCTTGATTCCAAGCTTTCCTGGACACCTCACATTGAGTTCAGAATCAAGAAAGCTTGTATGGCCTTCGGGCAATGCCGGCGTACTTTTGGTACAACTTGGGGTCTAAAACCCAAGTATATCAAATGGATTTACACAACTGTGGTTCGGCCAATATTGGCTTATGGATGTCTTGTGTGGTGGCAAAAGGGTGAAGTGAGAACGGTCCAATCAAAATTAGGCCATCTCCAAAGGATGTGCTTAATGGCGATGTCTGGAGCGTTCTCTTCAACTCCTACGGCAGCGCTAGAAGTTCTCTTTGACGTTGCCCCACTACACATTCATCTCAAACAAGAAGCCCTTTCTTGCACTTACCGGTTACGGGTACTCGGTCTACTAGAGGAAACTCCTGTGAACCGCAGTTCAACACACACCTCGTTGTTTCCACTTTTGGTGAATTGGGACAAAATTGTCCTTGCTCCAAGTGATCTTACAATTGCTTGTAATTTTCCATATAGGACATTTTCCACGAAATTCCCTTCCCGGGAAGAGTGGACATCTGGTTATCTGGAAAGAAGTATTTCAGACGGCATCGTATGTTACACTGATGGCTCCCTTCTCGAAGGTCGAGCAGGTGCTGGTGTTTATTCTCGTGAGCTAAGGCTGTATCAGTCTTATTCACTTGGTAGACACTGTACCGTTTTTCAGGCCGAAATCTTTGCTCTTATGTGCGGAGTGCAATCAGCACTTCAGCAGCACGTAATGGGCAAAGTAATATACTTCTGTTCAGATAGCCAGGCTGCTATTAAAGCACTTGCTTCGGCCAACTCCAGGTCGAAGATAGTTATCGCTTGTCGAACTCAAATCGAGGAGCTGAATTCAGCAAACGCTGTTCACCTTCTATGGGTACCTGGTCATTCTTCCATCGCTGGAAATGAATTGGCTGATGAGTTAGCTCGCTCTGGAGCATCACATGACTTCATTGGCCCTGAGCCAGCTATTCCGATATCGAAGTGTTGGATTAAGCTTCAGATTCACACCTGGGCTGTCACTCAACACAGACAATATTGGAATAGTTTGGAGTCATGTCGTCAAACCAAATTGTATAGTGCTGAGCCATCTCTACGGGTGGCGAAGTATCTAACTAATCTGTCTAAGCAGAATTGCAGCATGCTGGTCAAAGCATTGACTGGCCACTGCCGACTCAGCTATCACATGGCGAATATTCAGCAAGCTGATTCATTTGCCTGTGATAGCTGTGAATCCGATTATGGAACTTCGTATCATTTGATATGTAACTGTCCAGTTTTCGCGCAACTGCGTTTCCGAGTATTCGGTAAACACTTATTAAGTGAAACTGACTTCAGAAACCTGAATCTTCAGGATATTCTGTTGTTCTTAACCCGCTGTGGTAAAGAGCTATAGGCTCTCTTTCGCTTTATGCGTTATTACAGTGCCCTTTTCAGGGCGCTGTTTGAACCCATTGTGGTACGCTTGTGCGTTAGTACCCTCTTCCAGGGTATTTTTCCTATTTCCCTACCTGTCCCTATCCCCATCCAAATCCTTTTTCCTTCCTTTTCCCTCAGGTAGATGATGAAATAGGCTGTTATTTTGGCGATGGCACAAATGTCCCAAATGGAGGATAACGTGCCTCTGGAGCCGGCCTTCTGATACCTGATACCTGATCCTTGAGGAACACCGGATAAAATATGTTCAAAACGAGATAGATTACCATTGCACAAAACAGCCTGCGATCAATCAGTTAGATAGGACCGAATCAGTTTAGTTGCTTCATATGAAAATTGAAATACCTCACCTAACTTCATTAACAGTTTCCGATGGGATACGCGATCAAAAGCCTTCGCAAAATCTATCAGTAACAAAATAGCAACACCTTTTTTGTCAACGACTTTAGCTATATCATCGTGAACCTTCATTAACGCTGTATTGGTCCCATGATCTTGCCTAAATCCCGATTGAACTGGGTGTAGAAAATCCATTTCTGTTACAAAAGTAGAAATTTGAGTTTTTAAAAGCTTCTCTAAAACTTTAGAAAGGGCACATAATATACTGAATGGCCGTAGATTATTAATAGAGTTAACTCTAGGTTTCTTTTTAATTGGGATAATTTTCACTGCTTTCCAACCTCTCGAAAATTTTGAACTAGATATTATAGTATTGAACAAATGTTTGATATATGGTAGTATAAAATGTGACATGATTTTGATGAAGATACTCGGAATTCCATCTAGGCCTACAGCATTTGATTTTATTGAATATAAAGCTCTAATTATTTCGGTATCGTTCACCGAACGAAACCTAAACCCTTCCGAAACATGTATCATTGACGGTGTCGATGTATTGTCAACTGTAAAATTTGCAGTGAAGAAATCATTAATTTCATCCCCAGAGAATTCATAATTATTTTCAAAAGAATTAGTCTTAGAGACACCTAGCTTTTTTACATTAGACCATAATTGCCTACTGGACAATCTTACATTAAAATTATTAGAATCATACTGCCGCTTGGCATCACGTATTAATATGTTTACTCTATTTCTCAATCTTTTAAAGTGCAATTCATCAGAAGAATTTCTAGTACGCTTCCAGTTAGAATATGCAGTATGGCGCTGTCCATAAACTACGTAGACTCATTTTGGGCCATCTCAGACCCCCCCTCCCCCTCCGTAGACTTTTGTTCATACAAAATTTTCGAAATTTGTATGGAGCGTAGACTTTGGCTAGACCCCCCCGTCCCCCCCTAAGAGTCTACGTAGTTTATGGACAGGCCCTATCTCTATCAACAATAGCAACTTCGATGGCCCGGTTGAACCATGGATTACTTTTGAGTTTTTGCTTCCGTAGTGGTTTCAAACGATTATTTAAAATATCCAGTATTACCGTTACCGTTACTTTTTAAGCAACATTCGATATCCTTTCAGGAAATTCGATTTGTTTTATGTTGTGTAGAATAAGCTAGGCTAAGTTAGTTTAGAAGTTAACCCTCTAATACCCAAATTTTTGATTTTGATCTAAATATCATTTTTCGTCGTCTAAAATCGTTTTAAACATGTTTTGGAAGATGATTCTTTTTAATTTTCGATTTTGTAAATTTCGGTTTTTGATTTTTATAATTTTTATTTTTGAATATCTCTATACTTTTACATTTTTCCTGGAAGCCTATTTGGGATGCGGATTTTTTGAGACTAAAACATTTTGAGATTTAACGATAATTGTTGAAATATTGAAATTTTTATTTTTTTTAATGGAAAATGTTAAGGAAAATAATTTAGGAGTGTATTCGACTCCCTTAAACTATTTAACTATAATAGAATGAATTGGGGAAAATTTAAAATATGTTAATTATAGCGATTCGATACAAAATAATCAATGATTTCTGAAAGGTGACTAAAACATCAATTTCTCACTGATTTAAAAAAAAAGAAAATACGCTTTAAAAGACACCAAAAATCATTTTGAGATATACAGAACAGTCCTAAATATCATCCAAAAATATAAAAAAATTGATTGCCCACGAAACAAAAATTGCAAAAATGCTCAAACTATACCCCGTCTAAAAGCGGGGATGGGTATTAGAGAGTTAAGTGGGCTACGTAGCCGTACGGCTAGAGGAGTCAGTCATCTAGTCGTTTCGAAAGCTTCGGAGTGTGGGTTCGATTCCCGCTCCAGTCGGGGAAAACTTTTCGTCAAACGGAAAATTCTCCTCTGGGCCACTGGGTGTTTCGTGTGATGTCCGTTGTCTAATGTTAGTGCTTGTTCAGTCTGTACAACCTCTGGTTGAAGACATTGTAGTGTCTTTTTTTAATCAGCCTCTTCAAAGCCTTACCTGCACACAACCCAACGAAATTTTTGTGGATGCTTTGCAATCATCCACAAAAATTTCTTTCTCCGTTTGTGAAGGTTGTGTTGTGTTACCAGTTTTATTCATCTGTCGTAGGGTCTTGTACCATTTGGACAGGTGTACCTATTTTGGGCAGTAGCCGCTATAACTAAGTCAAGTTCAAACTGAATGATTTGAATTTTTATACAAAGTTAGATTATGTACGTGCCTAACTCTATACAAAAATTCAAATCAATCGGTTTGAACTTGACTTAGTTATAGCGGCAAGTGCCCAAAATAGGCACATCTGCCCAAATGGTACAAGACCCTATGTTCGATTTTAACTTGTAAATATTTGCTCAATTTAATAAGCATTTATGAGGTTCTTTTATCGCTCAAAAGGAAGACAGCGACAAATGACTGCAAGACAGGCAAACCGCTCCCTAGCAGGAACATCAAAATGCAGGTTGCATTAAAACTCGAATCGGGATGGCCAATTAGGATTAGTCTTCTTAGACAAAATTTAGCTATGAAAACAGAATATACTGTTAAAACAATAATGCAAACAGCCGAACAAAACACTGTTCCAGGATTGACTGATGGACCAAAACCAATAAATGATACCTCGTCATCCTGTGATCGTAATTGTTACCCATTAGGGTAGCGCCAAATTTTTATGTTTAGTATTGTATTGTATCAAATTTATGTTTTATGCAGTGCTGAAAAATTCATTTCGTCATATCTAAATTCAATCACCTACAGCTCATTTTAGAAGTTAAACCTGAGAATATGGTATATGGAAAACTTGTGCGGCTAGACCAGTTCTGCAAGAAAGTCACGGAAAAAACGATATTTTTCGAATATTTAAGGTGAATGTCACGGACTACCTTCAAAAAAATGCAAATGATATTCACGGTGAATATCATTTGTCATTTTTCGAACGTAGTCCGTGACATTTACCTTAAATTCATCCATTCCTCAATTGAATTCAATTTCCAAAACGCCGCAGAAAAAAACACACCCGGTCGAGTGTGCCCTATCGAACAATAAAACAATCGCGTTGGCTACCTACAATGCACCGATTGATCGTAACGATATATCCGTACCAAAAGAGCACAACTGTGTCGCTCGTCCGTACGCGACGAAGGCAGAAAGAAAACTGCCTTGTACATGATTATATCACAATAAGTTATAAATATCATAGCTTGTTATAATTATGTTATATTTTTGTTACAATTTTCTAGTCGGGGAACTTTTGAACAACTTCAAATGGTAGACCAACGCAAGAATGCAGTGTTGGGGTTGTTTTCTAGCATAAGTTGGATCTGAAACTTGGTCCCAGTTATGTACCTCGGGTAGGACTCGAGACAAACTGTTCCTCAAGACCCAATTCCAATCACAATCATTTTAGACCTGAGAAGATGTATTTAGAAGTTTAGTGTCTACGAAGAATTTGTTGCATATACCAGAACCCTTCTTTTCAAAGTATCTTACTTACCTTACCGGTCAGGCTAAGGCCGGGGTGGCCTCTGCTGTACATAGTAGCCGCCTCCATTCCACTCGGTCCATGGATGTTTGTCTCCAGTTCCGCACTCTGCGTAGGGTCCGCAGATCGTCCTCCACTTGGTCGACCCACCTAGCTCGCTGCGCTCCACGTCTTCTTGTACCGGTCGGATGACTCTCGAGAACCATTTTAGTCGGGTTGCTATCCGACATCCTGATGACGTGACCCGCCCACCGTAGCCTCCCGATTTTCGCGGTATGGACGATGGTTGGTTCTCCCAGCAGCTGATGTTTCGTGCCCATAGAGGATCAACGTTTTGTAGATGGTTAACTTCGTGTTACGGCGAACTTTATTCGATCGTAGGGTGCTGCGGAGTCCAAAGTAGGCACGATTTCCTGCCACAATGCATCTCTGAATTTCTCTGCTGGTGACGTTGTCGTCGGTCACCAGTGAGCCTTCTTCAACCGCCTCGATTTCATCACCGTCGATATGAATTCGGGGTGGCGGGCGCGGTGATTCCTCCCTGGAGCCCTTTGCCATCATGTACTTTGTCTTCGACACATTAATGACTAATCCGATTCGCCTGGCTTCACTCTTTAGTCGGATGTACGTTTCCGCCATCGTCTCAAATTTACGAGCAATAATATCAATATCATCGGCGAAACCAAGCAGCTGAACGGACTTCGTGAAAATCGTCCCACTCGTGTTTATCCCCGCTCTTCTTATTACACCCTCCAAAGCAATGTTGAACAACAAGCACGAAAGACCATCACCTTGCCGTAACCCTCTGCGAGATTCGAAGGGACTCGAGAGTGTCCCTGATACTCGAACTACGCACATCACTCGATCCATCGTCGCCTTAATCAACCGTACCAGTTTGTCCGGGAATCCGTATTCGTGCATAATCTGCCATAGCTGTTCATACGCCGATTTGAAATCGATGAACAAGTGATGTGTGGGCACGTTGTATTCGCGGCATTTCTGCAACACCTGGCGGATGGCGAACATCTGGTCCGTTGTAGCGCGTTCATCCATAAATCCAGCCTGATATTGCCCCACGAACTCTCTTGCAATCGGTGATAGACGGCGGCATAAAATTTGAGAGAGTATTTTGTAGGCAGCGCTCAGTAGTGTGATCGCGCGGTAGTTCCCGCAATCCAACTTGTCGCCTTTTTTGTAGATGGGGCACACGATACCTTCCATCCATTCCTCCGGTAATACTTCCTCCTCCCAAATCTTGGTAATGACCCAGTGTAGTGCTCTCACCAGTGTTTCTCCACCGTATTTTAGAAGCTCGCTTGGTAGTTGATCTGCTCCAGCGGCTTTGTTGTTTTTCAACCGGCCAACCTCCTCCTCAATCTCTTGAAGGTCAGGGGCCGGAAGTCTTTCGTCCTGTGCACATACTCCTAGATCTGTTACCACGCCACCTTCGGTACTTGCAACGTCGCCATTGAGGTGCTCATCGTAATGCTGCCGCCACCTCTCGACCACCTCACGCTCGCTCGTGAGAATATTCCCGTGATTATCTCGGCACTTGTCGGCTTGTGGCACAAAGCCTCTGCGCGAGCGGTTCAGCTTCTCGTAGAACTTTCGTGTGTCCTTAGCGCGGTACAGCTCTTCCATCGCTTCGCGATCTCGTTCTCCCTGCTGGCGCTTCTTCATCCGGAAGACTGAGTCCTGCCTGTTCCGCGCCTGTTTGTAACGTGCCTCATTCGCTCTCGTACGGTGTTGCAGCATTCTCGCCCATGCTGCATTCTTCTCGTTTTTCAACTGTTCACATTCGCCGTCGTACCAGTCGTTTCTGTGATTCGGAGTCGCGAAGCCTAGTGCTGTGGCCGAGGTACTACCTATGGCGGATCGGATGTCCCTCCAGCCATCTTCAAGTGTAGCTGCGCCAAGCTGCTCTTCCGTTGGTAGGGCCACTGCTAACTGCTGCGCGTAGTCTTGAGCCACTTCTACGTTACGAAGTTGCTCGATGTTGAGCCGCGGCGTTCGACTTCGACGCGTGGTGATAACTGTCGAAAGTTTTGAGCGCATGCATACAGCGACTAAGTAGTGATCCGAATCTATATTCGCACTGCGGTATGTGCGGACGTTGGTTATATCCGAGAAGAATTTACCGTCGATTAGAACGTGGTCGATTTGGTTTTCTTTTTGATGGTCGGGTGATCTCCAGGTGGCTTTGTGGATATCTTTGCGGGGGAAGAAGGTTCTTCGGACTATTATACCACGGGAGGCTGAAAAGTTTACGCATCGCTGGCCGTTATCATTCGATACGGCGTGCAGGCTGTTTCGCCCGATTACCGGTCTGTACATTTCCTCCCTTCCTACCTGCGCGTTCCTGTCGCCGACAACGATTTTCACGTCACGTGGCGAGCAACCATCGTATGTTTGCTCTAACTGCGCGTAGAACGCTTCTTTCTCGTCATCGGGTCTCCCTTCGTGTGGGCAGTGGACGTTGATGATGCTGTAGTTGAAGAAACGGCCCTTAACTCTCAACATGCACATCCTTGCGTTGATCGGCTGCCACCCGATCACACGTTGTCGCATCTTGCCCAACACTATAAATCCTGTTCCCAGTTCATTGGTGGTGCCACAGCTTTGGTAGAAGGTAGCCGCTCTATGCCCGCTTTTCCACACTTTCTGTCCAGTCCAACAAAGTTCCTGCAACGCCACGATGTCGAAGTTGCGAGGATGTAGTTCGTCGTAAATTATCCTGTCGCATCCTGCGAAACCTAGTGACTTGCAATTCCATGTTCCAAGCTTCCAATCGTAGTCCTTATTTCGTCGCGTGGGTCTTTGCCGATTGTATCGAGTCGTATTTTCTCCTATGTTATTCGCAATGGGGATTCTTACGGGTGGCTTATTGGGCCTACGCCAACACTCCTGTCTCGCCGGAGGGCCATCGTGCCAGTTCTGTTTAACGTCCCAACCAACACTGGAACGACCACGCTGATGGGGCTACCATCTTGGATCTAGCTGGGCGTGGTGCAGCGTTTCTTACTCAGCCGCTGGATGCCAGAACAGACGCTGTTTGTGTCGCACCTCCTTGGTGAACAGACGCTCGGATCGTACCTCCTCAATCTAGCTGAAGTCAGAAGGACAACAGTGCCCAGGCTGCACTACCAGCTAAGCACACAACTCTTAGCTGGCGGTCTTTGTCATCGTTTGACCCGTAGAAGCATGAGGAAGGAACTTGTGAGGACCAGAGCTATGTTGGACGCTCTCCTTATCAACTCACCGTTTTGCAGCCCCATTTATGACTTATATAAGGCCGATGCAAATATTTAATTTGTTTTATGTCACCCCCCTCTCCTTCAAACATCAGAAAATATTGAAGGGGCGAAAAAAAAACCAGGCGGCCAATGACTCCATTTTCAATAGATAAATTGCTTACAAGCAACAATTTTTAAATAGTCTCAAAATATTTTTTCAATAGTGTGTATTATTTTAAATGTTTCAATAGTTTTTTTTCGTT
The DNA here is from genome assembly GCF_035046485.1 of Aedes albopictus. Taxonomy (NCBI): domain Eukaryota; kingdom Metazoa; phylum Arthropoda; class Insecta; order Diptera; family Culicidae; genus Aedes; species Aedes albopictus. The sequence continues at coordinate 259,580,561 of NC_085138.1, forward strand.
TGTTCCTTATTATTGTTTGTTCGCCCCCCCCCCCTCGTACCCAATGAGAGGTCTCGGACATAAAAGAAAAATAATATTTGCATCGGCCTAATGAGCTATGAAAAACCATTGACTTGACTTAAACTTCTTAACACGTATTGTATTATTTTTCTAATAAAACACCAAATTATCCAAAACGTCAAAATCATTTCAAAATTGAAGATGCAAATTATAGTTCATTTAATTTCACTCTAATTGACTTATACATAAATGTGTTTTGAATGAAAGTTACAACATAGCCGCTGAAAAAGTAAAGAAATGCATATTAAAAATAGATCAATTACTAAAAAATCGTGAAAAAATTAAAATCGCTATAACTTTTTCTATTGTTAAAAATTTCAACTTAAGTCAAATGTTTTCCAGAGTTCATTATATAAGTCATGAATAGTCAAATTTTCATTGCAATCGTTCCATTGAATCCGGAGATATAACAGCTCAAAGTTGGTTATCGGATAATTTTACCTTTTTCAAAAATCTTTATAACTTGGCGAAGAATGGCTCTTTTTCCATATTTGGACCACTGATACACAACTAGTTGATGAGCTCACAGTGAAAATTTGAGAATATTTGATGCACTTTTAGAAAAGTTACAACTAGTTGAACATTTTTTGAAAAGTGAAAATTTTGCCTGTCCCGATCATTTTATCCCCTGTATGAGCATTTCCACAGTTTTTAACTGAGAGTTTCCTCTGCAAATGACCATTTTGCTTGTGTATATCGTGTGGTAAGCTCGAAGATACCATATGTACAAGGAAGTCAAGAAAATTTCCTTTACTGTTAGTGTAGTGCTGTAGTGTCATTAAATTGATATGATAATATCCTAGTCCTAGCCCAACGAAAAGATACAGTTTTGGCGTTTCTGCAAATAACAAAAGGAGCTTTTTCATCACAGTGCCATTTGTTAGAAGAATTTTTTTTCGGATTATGTTTAGTCAGATAAACTTAATTCGGCAATGTTATTAGTAAGAAATTCTTCGAACAGGTGGCACTGTGATGAAAAAAGCTCCCGTTGATAATATCTCGACTCAGTGAAGAGATATAAGGAAGGCGATTTCAACAAAACCGGTCAAGTGTATAACAGCCATATTAGGGTTACTTAGCCGTTTTCTTTGTATCCCTAATCGTGCATTGGGGTCATTATAACTCCGTCAGCTAATGCACGACGAAAAAATATCAGTTATGTCACGGATATATTGGTCAACATGAAAGGCCTACCACGGAGATTTACCTACGAAAATATTCAACAATTCCTCCCGATAAGGTCTGGGACTTTTTGGGTGGACCTATTTTGAGTAATTTGCACTATAACTCGGTCAGCACATCAATTGACCTGAATTTTTGAACATGACTAGATATGTGTGTATCTCAATGTGCCCCAAATATCAAGTCAATTGATTCAAAACTGATTGAGTGATTGAGAGCATCAAGTTCCCAAAATAGGTCGCCCTGCCCAAATGGTCCCAAAGCCTAAATTTCCATAAATTTATCAAAGATTCCTATCAGGGTTTAATCCTGTAGGAATTTAATCCAGGATTTCTCCTGGAATTCCTCCCGGTATTTTACTCAGGATTTCTCATGGGATTCCTTCCCACCAGGACTTTCTCCTGGAAAGGGTTTTTTTAGTGTTTATACGGAGAGACGAACCAGCCAAGGGCTGAAAGTCTCTTTAATAAAGACAAATCAATCAATGTTTATTCGTCAGCTATTCCATCAGGTATGTCTCCCGGGATTTTTCCGAGATCTTCCCAGGGATTCCACCAGGTATTTTGCAGAGATTTCTTTCGGTATTTTTCCGGGAATTCCTTTATTGATTCCTCCCGGGATTTCCTCGGGGATATTTTCCGGCGTTCCATCAGGGACTTTTTCCGGAATCCCTTCTTGATTCCTCTCGAGATTCCTTTACGGATTTCTTCCGGGATTCTTTCACGAATTATTCTCGAGACTGCATCAGGGATTCTCAGATTCCCTTTAGAGATTGCTCCCGAGATTCTTTCGAGGATTCTTCCCGGAATGCTTTTAGTGATTTCTTTCGGAATTCAGAGATTTATTTTCCCGGGATTCTTTTAGGAGTTTCTCGCGGGATTCGGGTACTGTCACAGATTATTCTCGAGATTCCATCATTCTTACTGGGCTTTCTCCTGCGGCGATTCTTCAAGGGATTTCTTCAGGAATTCCTCCCTAACTTCCACCATTTATTTTTACTGGTTTTCTTTTAGAGATGCTTTTCTAGATTCATTTGGGGATATTTTCTTCCGGAGATTCCTTTAGAGATTACTCCCGGTATTCTTTCCTTTATTCCTTCATTGATTCCTCCCATGATTCCTTAAAGGATTTCACTCGGGACTCCTTCCAGCATTTTTTCGGACATTCATCCCGAGATTCAAATAGAAATTCCTCCTGGATATTTTTAGGGATTCCTTCAGATTTTTTTTTCATATGATACTTTTGGGGATTTTTCCCGGAATTTCTTTAGAAACTCCTCCTAATATTCTGTTAAAGTTCCGTCGAGTGATTACATTCGGTATTCCTCCTTGGATTTCTCCAGAGATTCCTCAAGAGATTTCTTCTTTTATTTCTTCTGATTTTTTTAAATGAATTTCTTTCGGCAGATTCCTTCAGCGATTTTCCCCGAGATTGTTTTCGTGATTCATTGATCCTTCCTGGGTTTTCTATAGAAATTCCCCACGGGATTTCCACGGGGAATTCTTCGAGATTGCTTTAGGGATATTTCCCGACATTCTATTTTTACGGATTCCTTCATTGAGTCTTCCGGGATTACTTTAGGGATTTCTTCCAGGTTTTCTTCCAGGATTCCTATCAGGATTATTTCACAAGTTATTCCCTAGATAACATTCTTCAGATATTCTTTTGGAGATTTCTCCTGGGATTTGCCAGTAGTGCCGGTAGTTGTTTCGATTACGTGCATTGTTTAATGTGAAATACTTTTACATTACATTTACACAGATATATATATATTTTTACAGATTTTTTAATACTTAATACTTACCATGCATTGAATAAATACTTAGTGAATCCTTCTACCATGATCTCTCTCTTTCGCAGCATCCAAGATAGGATTGGACATCGTCCACATGCAAGCCCTATCCGGTCAGGAGATCGACCAAATGAACGAAATCCAGCTGGAGAAGATGATCAACACGGTGAGCGTATTCTACCGGGTCACTCCCAAGCACAAGCTGGCCATCGTGAAGGCCCTGCAGCATAACGGCCACATCGTCGGCATGACCGGTGACGGCGTAAACGATGGAGTGGCCCTGAAAAGGGCTGACATTGGCATCGCCATGGGCAAAAACGGCACGGACGTGTGCAAGGAGGCTGCCGATATGATCCTGGTGGATGATGATTTCCACACCATTATGTAAGAATGGGTTGCGTTGCGAGAAAGCGGTTGAAGCGGATTCTGATGGTTTTCCTTTTTTCAATTTCAGCGCTGCTATTGAGGAGGGAAAGGGAATCTTTTGGAATATTAGGAACTTCGTACGATTTCAGTTGAGTACGTCCATTGCGGCTCTCTCACTGATCGCCCTATCCACTTTGATGGGAATATCAAATCCGCTGAATGCCATGCAAATCTTGTGGATCAACATCATTATGGACGGACCGCCAGCTCAGTCGCTCGGGGTCGAACCGGTAGATCAGGACGTGCTCAAGCAGAAACCTCGCAACGTGAAACAGGCCATGATTTCGAAATCTCTCATCATCAATGTGCTGCTTTCGGCGGGTATCATCATTTTGGGAACACTTTGGGTATTCCAGCGAGAGATGGCCGATGGGACGGGTGTCACCAGCCGAGATACCACGATGACGTTCACCTGTTTTGTGCTGTTTGATATGTGGAATGCTCTCAGCTGCCGATCACAAACCAAGAGCGTGTTTCAGGTGGGTGTGGTTTATATTCTGTTTGAACTTCCTGAATCAGCCAACATACCTTTTTCACCTGTGAAAAGTCCCGGAGTTATTCCGAAAAGTCTTGGAACTTTTGGTCCCGATTAGTTTTACAAGAATGGTGTCTTCGCAAATTTCTACAGCAGGATGAGAACCACATAAGGTACGTGTGTGTTAATGCTTCCCCCCTTCTTTCCCAGATCGGTTTGCTCACGAACCGGATGTTCCTGCTGGCGGTGGCCTTCTCGCTGCTCGGCCAGCTGCTGGTCATCTATTTCCCACCGCTGCAGATGGTGTTCCAAACGGAGGCGCTGTCCGCCATGGATCTCGTGTTCCTCGTGTCACTCACCTCGACCGTGTTCATCGTGTCCGAGCTGAAAAAGTGGTTCGAGCGCACCATGGAACGACGGATGTACAGGAAGCGCAGCGAACTGGACTTCGTATGACAAACAGCTCACGCTGGAAGATTGCATAAAGACTAAGCTAAGCTGATAAAAAAATAAGAAGAAAGCGAAAAAAAATACCGACATCCGGAACACATTTCAATACACAGTTCAACACTGTTTAAGAAGAGACTTATTTAAGCTTAACGTTCAAACCGGGAAGGAAAGGAAAAATACGGAAAAGTTAGATGTGAACAGGCGACTCGGACTAAAAATCGACACTAATTCCTACTATTTTAATTTTCGGACCAAAAAAAAACCTTTTTAACTACAAATTGGAAACATCCTCGCCAGCAAAAGCGCAAACACTAAAAGAAACATTCGAGACTAGTGGCAAGCTAAAAGTATACTGAAATGAAATGATATTTATTTCTATTCCGTAAGAAATTGATTCGATCGTATATGATCATGGTCCTGATGGTAGCAAATCGTGGTACACAGAACATATATTTCATCCTTTTTTACACACATACACTATTTACAAAGGACAAATAGGTTTACTTAGAGTTATTTATAAAGTATTTGTGTAGATAATTGTTTACTAGTGCGCAAGCGAGAATGTCATTGGGTTATCTCATCGAAAGCTTAGTTTAATTTATTATACAAATCGGGTGAGCGAGCTGCTAGCGCTCCCTTGTCCATTGATAGCTGAATGTATCGCGAAAGGAACGTGCATTTAAAAGTATACAGCCAAGTAAGTTTTTTTCTGTTATTTTTTATGTTTTTGTTATATTTGAAAGAACTTCATTTCTTCCTGTATTACCCTTATTGTTTCTCTTATGGTTTCTAGTAGATTATTGGAGGATTCTGTGTTTATGCCTGTGTTTTTCTGTGTGTATGTTCGTGATTTCTTTTTATTTCTTAGAAAGCGTGGCTGATTTCAGATGATGTGAAAATAAGTCGAAACCCTCAGCAATAAAAAAAAATGTAAACAGGTAGTTTCTCATGTTTTACCTGCCAAACTACCACAGTTACTTTTCTATGACACTTGTACTGTCGTGGTACATGCTGCAGAACCGTAGCATGATTCCATGGCGCCCTTGGCAAGCATCCAGATTGACGCCCGACGACAATTGGACATTGTTAATTTGCAAAAGTTTGTAGATAATACCAGGAGAAATTCCAAAAGAAGTTTCTAAATGAGTTTTTGTTGGAATCTCTGGAAAAGTTCCTGCTCGAAATACTGAAGGAAGATATGCAGAAATCTCTGGAGGAATTCCTGCAGGAATATCCGGTGTATATGAAAATGGAGTTCATGGCGTAATTCTTGCAAGAATTCCTTAAGTAGCTCATGAAATGCCCGAAGAAATGCTTGTAAGAATTTTTGGAGAACCACTGAAAGAATTTCCGAAAAAAAAACTTGGACGAATTTTTGAAGGAATCCCCGCAAAAGTTTCTTAAATACCTAGAAGGTTTTATGAAAAAAAAATCTGGAGAAATTTCTGAAGGAATCCGTGGATGGCTTTCCGAAGAATTCTTTGGATAAATTTTGTATTAAACCATTGGCAGATTTTCCAAAGGAATACCTAGAGAAATTTTAAATATATGATTTTCAGGAGGAATTTACGAAGAAATTCATGAAAGGAAAGGAATTCTAGTAGAAATGTTTGAAGCAATCTCTGGTGAACATGAAACAATTTCGGAAGAAATCAATGGAAGATTTCCTAAGCGTTATGAGAGATTTCTTCTATCTAAAGGAATTAAACCTACAGCAGGCCTTTTGAAGGAAGCTTTGGTCAAATTTCTAAAGAAAAATATAGATGATTTTCTAAAAAAAATATCTGGAAGATTTTTTTTCCTCAAAGATAATGTTGCAGGAATCTCTATAAAAATTTCTGAAGAAACTCTGGAAAAAAAATCTTTGAAAATTTTCCATGAGAAACGCAGGAAAAAAATGTGACCTAGAAGTATTGATAAATAAATAGAAGTATAAAGATTTTCTTAAGGAACCTGTGGAGAAATTTCTGAAGGCATCCTTGAGGTAAATTCACAAATTTATCCGTGAGAGATTTTTTGAAAGAATATCTGCCGAAATTCCTTAAGGAAATTATGGAATGTTATCTAATAAAATCCTTGGAGAAATGTGAGGAGGAACCTTTTGTATTATCTATATATATACAGGGTGTTAGGTTCATGAGTGCAAACTTTTTAAAGGGTGATAGAGGACTATAAATGGTGAAAAAAATTGTTCTACGCATATGGTCAAATCTCAACCGTTACGTAGTTATTGAACTGCCCATGTTTTTGACTCTCATTGCCTTAACTGGCTATAACTTGAAAATGGTCAAACTTATCGCAATTTTTTTACCTCTATTCGAAAGATTATTGAATTTTCTTTCAAATGGCATCTTTGAATCGATTGGTTTAGTTGAATAGCTAAGTTTTCTAGAGCAAAATAGCTAAAAATAGTGTGTTTTAATTTGTTTTTGTCAATTATCTTTGAAACATGTGTAATAAATTAAAATTCTTTCTTTGGCAAAGTTGTGGTCCCTGTTTAACTCTACAATTCGTTCTTTGGCACCAAACTTCCAGCTCTTATCGTTTTCTTGCAATTTCGATTTAAATGTGCGGCACAGTGCGCAAAAAAGTGCTTACCTTGACAGTTGCAAATTTTTGACCTGAAATGCGAAGTTTAAATCGAAATTGCAAGAAAACGATAAGAGATAGACGTTTGATGTCAAAGAATGAATTGTAGAATGGAACAGGAACCACAACTTTTTCAAAGAAAGAATTTTGATTTATTACACATGTTTCAAAGATAATTGACAAAAACAAATTAAAACACACTATTTTGAGCTAATTTGCTCTAGAAAACTTAGTTATTTAACTAAACCAATCAATTCAAAGATGCCATTTGATAAAAAAATTCAATAATCTTGCGAATAAGGGTAAAAAAACTGCGATAAGTTTGACCATTTTCAAGTTATAGCCAGTTAAGGCAATAGGAGTCAAAAACATGGGCAGTTCAATAACTACGTAACGGTTGAGATTTGACCATATGCGTAGAACAATTTTTTTCATCATTTATGGTCCTCTATCAGCCTTTAAAAAGTTTGCACTCAGGAACCTAACACCCTGTATAAATGAGTTTGAAATCCCTTTGAGGCAACAAAATTCACAAACGGCTGAACCGATTAGGATGGCTCTTGCACTGTCCGATTCGTTTTCATGGTGGCTGTGTTTATATGTACAAAAAGTAACGGAAATTTAGCAAAAAAACTAAGAAAATTGATTAAATCCTGAATTTTTATGACCTGGGAAGAAAATCTACACGACCGAGTAGTGTGCGGTAGTTCGGCAGCAGCAAAGCTTCGCGCGCTGGCTTTGCTAGATTTTTGCGATTTTTTTTTTCTCTTCTCTCTGCGGGGCTCCGACGACGGGACGAGTGTGCGTGCGCCGTGGTTCGAGTCGGTTCCGAATTTTTCGCTTTCCATCGGCGCTAGTTTCCAATACACTTTTAGTTAATAATAAATGTTTTCTTTCATTTTTTGCATTTACACAAAAGAGTGAAAAATGTTAGTTCGGGTTCGCCGGTCGAGAAAAAATCCGGGCGCCGACAAGTGAGTCGCGTTAAGTGTATTTCTGTGTGGAATAGACTAAAGGTTTTAGTTTGATCGCAGCTGCTGTCGTGAATAGACGCATGCAAATGTGCTCTTCGCAGTTGGCTTTGTCTTTACCATCAGTTTAAACTGTATGTATAGGCAAACTCTTTCACGCGCGCTTTGTGTCCCGGTCGTTCACCGTTGCTTCGGTCGTCAGTGGTGCTGTTTTGTGCCTACGGAAGCAATTTAATTGCACCGAAATGTGTGAGTTGGTCAACACCGCACAGTTTCGATTCCCGGTCGGCAGCCCTCGACCAACATGGGCGGAAATTGCAAACTTTTTGAAGTCGCTGGAGATGGACTTGCTGCTCGTCGAGACGGCATATAAAACGGCAAAGGATCGCTCGCTATTTGTGAAGTTTGTGTCTTCGGAAGCGATGATGGAGACATTGAGAAAAAATGCGGATCCGAAAAAGTTCGTTTACACAAATGGACAAATCGTGGAAGTGACTATGTGCACCGCCGGTGTAAATGTGCAGTACGTGCGGGTTTTCGATTTGCCCCCGGAATTAAGTGATGATCGTTTATCGTTAGTACTCGGAGGTTACGGTAAAATCGAAAAAATAGTCCATGAAAAATTCCCGGCCGACTCAGGACTTGGTCACATTTTCAACGGCGTGCGTGGCGTATACATCGACGTTGAAAAGGACATTCCTCCTGCGATTGACGTCGGAAATTTGAAAGGACGCATTTTCCACGATGGACTGAAAGATGTATGCTTCTTGTGTCGAGCCGTGGGCCATATGAAGGACTCCTGTCCTCAACGTAGAAGTCGGAAACGTCAGGAGAAACAACAGAAAAAACCGGAACCCATTTCGTATGCCGCCGTCGTATCTCGTGGCGAGCCAACATCATCAGAACCATTGGACATTTCGGAAGACGATATAATTGAAGTTTCAGAAGACATCGACGAGCTATTGGATACGGAAGATGTGGAACAAGGTCAATCAAACGTTTGTGAATCCGTTGTGCAGGAAGTGCGTCCCATGACACAAATGGAGAAGCTGGAGCAAGTGGCCAAAGCAATAAATGAAGCGATGGGGAATCCAACCGCTGAGCAGCGCCGAGCTCAGTACGCCGCGTCCGGATCCAGCTCAGGCTCCGGCTCGCGTGTAAGGAAGAAATGCGCGCGAAGAACATTTTATTAGTTTTCTTTTCAATTGTCTTTAGAATAAGTAATTATTCGCCCAGAATAGTGGCTCCGTAAAGTTTTATTGTAAACAAATGAGCCTTAATAAATGACTTGGAAAAAAAAAAAGACTAAAGGTTTCTGCTCCCTAGTGGAGTGGAGACGCGCGATAGAATTTTCTTTTTGGCTAGTTCTTGCGTCGAAAAGTGGTCGGCTGTTAACGGCGGTTTGTGTATATTGATCCATTGTCAAATCATATCACCAACCATAGGTGACTCCCGGAAAAATTCCTTCCTGAGACAAACGTGGAGATGCAGCGAGTCGCGGTCTTTACAACAACGTTTGTCTTACTGTCTTACTAACATTCCCTTCCATCCTCGATGACCGTAAGGACGTGGCCGGCGCCGTTATTGACCTTATTAAAGTTGAGAGCTCTCGACCTGTGTACATTGAGAATAGTAAGCTAGTCCCAAGCCCTATTCATTGGTTCCTTGTGCAATTTCGAATGCTCTGGTCAATCATGGAGTAGCAACTACGAATTGTGCGGTCATCTATGCTCATGCTCATGCTCATGCTCATGCTGGGAAGAAAATCTACACGACCGAAATGAAAGCAATCTAGAGTGCCGTGCATCAATGACCTCAACAATTGTCAAACCACAACAACTTGGCAAGACAAAGTTTGCCGGGACAGCTAGTTTCTGAATAAATTCCTTAATAACTTCCTGAATTTATAATGGAATAAAGGCCAAATTTCAATTAATGCGCAGAAAATCCTCGGATCATGTATTCCACAAAGCAAACAATTTGACCGGATTTTGCGGAAATCATACCCGGCTGTTGAGCTGAGCTCGTTGCATTACATCTTCCACTACGATGCACAACAAAAGTAAGAAAAGCCCATCAGGTTCTTTCATTTCATTTATTTAGTAGTACATATATTGTTATTAATGATGATGATGATGATGATGATGATGGTGATGATTGTGTACCCACCATCAGCGCAAGGATTACCTACACTGAGGATACTGCAACTCCGAAAATCATACGAATCAACTATGATTTATGGCTGCAGGTGCAGAGTCATACCGGAACCGAATGATCTACCTGATGGTTTGTTGTAGCAAGATAAGCTAAATTCACTGGAGACCTTCGGAAAACATGTATGTCATGTTCAAATATAAAAAGTAACAATAAGGAACGAACTCACCGGGTACTCCTGTTCAGCTGGTTTTCTGTGTTTGCCTTCGGTCTCAGCATTCAAATGGTTTAGATTGCCGTCCAAACCATATTAAATGTTCACTCGCTAATTTTCCGGTCGTCCATCGAAGGCTGAATCGAGAAAAAAAAACAATAAGCGCGAATACCCGACGAACTGAAAAACAATCACTCGGATACTAGTATGGTACGATGGGATTGCACACGAACTGTTTTTTTTTTCCTCCAGAATTGGCTTCTTTAGCGGTGTTGAGATAATTCCATATTCAGAATCTGCATGCAAAACTGAACCGAAATCCAAATTTTCATGAATTTTGGTGCCCGGGAACCTATTTAAAAATCAGTTTGAAGTTTGTATGGGAGCGATTTGTCGAATCACCCCTCGTCGCATTTTGTACTGAGCGGAGCTGTCAAGTAGTTGGCCAGCTGTCAAAAGGTGATTTCGAAAAATCTCTTCGAAAGCGATTTTAGGTACCAAAATGAAGTTCTAAAAATCTGAAAAAAATCATGGCGGTTCAGAAAAAGGTGCTCTTTTGTATAAAATCAAAAAATCATTACATTTTTCTTAATTTAAAAACCCAATTCGGAATGACGACGAACACGAGTACGTTTACACAAAGTACGAATAAAAAACACAAAGAAAAATACGAAAATTCGGGAAAGACGAAATGCGGCATGTTTCAGCCTCCGCGCCCTGCTTGTCACTGTTATTTAGTAGTATATCGTTATTACATCAAAACTCGATCAGCAATTCCTCGTCACAACACTCGGTTCGTGGCTGCAAGCCTTCACCCTCGGGCGTGTCCCACATTTGCCAGATCCCTGGTCCGCACATATTGCACGCTTTCTACCAGGTATTCTTGAACCGTTCAGATCTCTTGCAATTGCGAACATCAGCTTTGCAGTGTTGTTGTCCTACATTCTCACAACATGCCCTGCCTATAGTGACCTTCCAGCTTTTGCGATCTTTCGGATACTAGGTTCACCGTAGAATGCAGTGAGTTCGTAGTTCATTGTTCGCCACCACACACCATTCTCCTGCACACCGCCAAAGATGGTCCTAAGCACCCGACTCTCAAACACTTCGAGTGCTTGCATACCCTCCTCGAGCATAGTCCAGGTCTCGTGCCCGTAGGGAACCACCGGTTGTATCAGCGTTTTGTACATGGTACATTTGGTGCGAAAATGAATCTTTTTGGACCGCTAATTCTTGTGGAGCCCACAGTAGGCCCGACATCCACTGATGATGCACCTTCACGGTTAACGATGTTGTCTGCCGTTGATAAGGATCCGAGGCATAGAAATCTTCCACCACCTTGAAAATGTACCCGTCTATAATCGTAACACTGCTGCCTAGGCTTGCCCTGTCGATCGCGGTTCCACCTGTCAGCGTGTACTTCGTTTTTGACGCGTTCACCGTGAGTCCGAACTTTGCTGCTTCACGTTTCAGGCGGGCGTACAGTTCCAAATGTTCTAGCAATAATATCCCTGTCATCCGCTAAACAAACACATTGACCGGGAGTCGTAAAAATCGATCCCCGATTGTTGAGCCCGACTCGTCGTATAACATCTTCCGGGGTGATATTGAACAGCAGGCATGAGAGTCTATTATCTTGTCGTAGTCTCCGGCGAGATTGCAACGAACTAGAAAGACCACCCGGAACCCATACGTAGTTTTTTGAACCGTCCATCTTCGCTTTGATCAGTCTAGTGAGCTTGGTATTTGCGGCATTTTTGGAGGATTTGCTGCACGGTTTCCCGTTGTCGAGCGGCCATCGATGAAACCGGCTAGATAACTTCCTACAAGTTCATTCACTGTAGGAGAAAGACAACGGAGGATAATCTGGGATAGCACTACGTAGGCGACATTCAGAATTGTGAACGATCGGAAATTCTTACACTGCAACGTGTTAATACCTTCCTTGTAGGTGGAACAAATGACCCCTTCCACTCCACCGATAGCTTTTCGGTCTCCCAGATCTGGACTGTCAGTAGGTGCAGGCAGGTGGCCAACTTTACCGAGCTCATTTTGATGAGTTGAGCTCCATTTTCATCCTATCTAGCTAACTTACTGTTCTTGAACTGCGGCAGCATCCTTAACTTCCCTCAACGTGGAAGTTTGCTCGTTGGTGCTCCCTGCTGTACTGGTGTAGTAATTTCTCCTGCTGTTTAGTCCTTCGTGTCTGTGCCCTCCACACCACTCAGGTGCTGTTTCCACCTTTAGATCACCTCAGGAGGCTCGCGTCCTTATCCCTGCATATTTCGGCTCGCGGCACGATGTCGTTGCGGGATGTTTTGAGCTTCTCATAGAATCTTCGTGTTTCTTGAGAATGGAACAGCAGTTCCGTCCCTCCTCGCACTCCACTCCACTTCTTACAGATGGTACCTTTTCTTCCGAAAGAGACGGGTCTGCTGTTTCCGTTTCTGTGCGTATCATTTCTCGCTCTGCCAGGTTTCATGCTGCAGCATTTCCACCTGCGCTGCATTCTTCTCCACCATGGCTTGCAGGCCCTGTGCCTATAGGTCGAATAAGACGACTGTCAGTGCTGTTGGACGGCTTGTCGTGCATGACATTTATGTCAATCAAAACAGATTCTGAACAAAACAAAACTAAAGACGAAAGATGGGAGTAAAACTCAGCGAAAATTATGTTGCTAGCTGGTTGATTAAATGACTAGGAGTTTCACCGAGGATTTTCTCCTGCATGATATCTGCCTCAAGTATAACGAGCCACCAGCGATCTGAAGCTGAACTGGAAGGAGCTGCAGTGCCGTGGGTGTTTCCTGCTTTACAGGCGATATAAGTTTCCAACTTCTAACTAACAGCTAGGAGTTTCCCGGTCATTTTTATTATTCTGGTATCGTCATGGATTCCCGGGGAGATTCCCTTAATGTTTCTGAATCTGTGCCAATAAATAATGCGTGCCACCTTGATTCTCTCTTCCTCCAATACCAACGATTGGCTGTTTTTGATTTAATTTCTTTGCTATTATCGACCTTTCGAGTGCAACTGTTCCTACTTGAAGCTTCAACATTCAACTTTGGTTTAGTTTAAATATGGTATTTTGTGGAGCCTCGTAGCCGTGCGGTTAGGGTCACCAAGCTTATAATCGCACCATGCTATGGGGTGAGGGTTCGATTCCCGCTTCGGGCGTTGAAACTTTTCGTGAGAATAGTTTCTTCCCCGTTTCCACTGGTGCATGCTCCGTTGTCCGTTGTCTAATGTTAAGTTTAAAACAGTCTGTACAGCCGAAAGCTGAAGACGTTGTCCGTGTCTTTTTTTTTTTTTTTTTTTTATTTTGCGAGCCAATACCATGGTATACTGGTGGAGTAGATGGCAAGCATGACGAGAACCGTGTTTTGAAGAGGAATCCTCGAGATCCTTAACTGGAATCTGGATCGAGCAGCAAAAAAAATCAATTGAAGTGAAACACGTAAGACGCATGAAAAGGACAGGAGAAAAACTTTATTTTTTTTTTCTTTGTCCCAGTTTTGACAGATTTCTTGTCAGAGACTCGGTACGAAAGATTAGAGTTGGCCGTATATCAACCGAATAATTCGCCAAATGTGGCTTTGAAGCAGCTCTGCTGGAGAATATAATTTCTTCTAGCTCTGTTAGCCCTGTTCTATTATCGACTATAGAACCGACTTGATGCCAATTTTTACGGCTTACTGGTTACTTGGGCAAAATCGATCTGCAGTATGCACTCGTCGTCGCACCACTCGCTCAATCAACCCCATTCTACCTACCCGATGGTGCTCTCGGCTACGTCGTTGATGACTGTTTTAACTGTACTCTAGCAGCCCTCTAGAGGTGTCATATCGAGCTTATCATCGTCTGGCAACGCTGCCTCGAGATTCTGCACGTATGCTGAGGCGACTCCCGATTGATTTATTCGCTCAAGGTTGTACCGTGGCAGTCGTCGGTACCGGACATTGTTGATGACGGAAAGTTTTGAGCGCAGTTTGACCATCACCACTGGTAGTGATCACAGTGGATATTCTTCTTCTTCTTCTCTATGGCTCGACGTCTCCACTGGGACTTGGAGTGTTTCGCTTCATCTTAGTGTTCTTTGAGTACTTCCACAGTTATTAATTGAAGGGCTTTCTTTGCCTGCCATTGCATGAATTTGTATATTGTGAGGCAAGTACAATGATACACTATGCCGAGGGAGTCGAGAAAATTTTCCCGACCGGAACGGGAATCGAACCCGCCGTCTCCGGATTGGCGATCTATGGCCTTAATCGCTAGGCTAACTGGAGACCCCAGTGGATATTACGATAGATCCGGACGTCATTAATGTCTGAGAACTAAATGGGTGTAAATGGAGGGGCCATTCGCCCTCCCCTACATCCCGCTCTTTCTTTTGGTTTTTGAGGAGAATGAGCAAAAAAAAAGAAGAAGCTGTCTACGCCCGTGATCGTACTCGTGTTCGAGCTGCGCGTAGAATGCGTCCATGATATGATCAGTGCTTCCAGAGTGTTGGTTGTGCACTTTGATTATACTGATTTTTGACAATCGGCCCTTGATCCTCGAACTGCACATTCTTTCGTCGATCGACCGATCACACACCTCTGCATATCACCCATCACGATGAAAGCTGTTCCCTGCTCGCGTGTGTTGCCGCAGCTCTGGTGGATGGGTATGATTACCTCCCAATGAAGTTGAGAGATCGGCAGTACCACGTACAGAGCTTCTAATGGCAGGAAGCTGATGATATTTACCAGAGGTATGCATCTCAGTGCCAGTCTTTACCGTGCCAAGTCCATCAGCTGATTGCAATTCAAGTTGAGATTTGAGTAAACTGGAATAGTCACGAAAATCCTGTAAGGTACACCAGGGCATGTTGAAACGAGTGAGGCAAGGTGAAACACGAAGTTTTGAAAAAAGATTTCAATGCAACTTGGAAATTTATCATTTACCAAAAGATTGTTTGATACAAATGATGTGTGTTATGACATTCATTGCTTATCTTGATTAATAAAACATCATGTTAATCTTCTGTTTCATCTTACCCCATCCGTTTCAACTTGCCCCGGTGTACCTTATGTAGTTCTGCACTGCATACCACCCACTGTTACTTTTATAAGTCCATCAGATCTCGCCCATGATTTGCCATTGCTCTGTGCGGTCGTTGTCGTATGCGCCTTTGAAGTCGATGAACAGGCGTAACGTTGGAACCTGCTATACACGACATGTCTGGAAGATTTGGTTCGTTGTCGACGACGCCAGGGATTGATCTGAACTGGTACCACTGAGATCCAACTGAATAAGAGACTGGGATACTCCACTTAATCTTAAAGTGTAAGTGTTCGTGGTCGACGACGCCAGTGTTGGCAAAAATTTGAGAATTTTTCAACGGAATTCTTGACTCTTCAAACACACCACCGAAAAGTCATACATTAGTTGACGCATTGTTTTGTTTCTTGGTGTGTAGTGCATATTATTTGTAGTGAAGTTTTGAGAATTGATAGAACTTGGCGCATGGTTTGTAAGAGTTTGGCTTCGCATGAGAAAATTTTCTGGGATAGCACTTTGCTGGCGGTAATAATGATCGTAGGCACGTTCTTATATTCCAAATGGTTGCTTTTCTTAAGGATGGGACAGATTATCCTTTTCTTCACTCCTCCGAAAGGTGTTTGTTCAGTTTCCCAACTCTTGGATATATCAACTGGTCCATAAAAATGGCCAACTTTGTGCGCTCCATTTTAATGGGTTCCCTGCGATGGCTCAATCTCGTTATTTGTTACGCTGACCTAGTCGTTTCATCTGTTACCTTATAGTCCTCCACGCCGTTCAGGTGCTCATCAAAGTGTCACTCCTACCTTTCAATCATTTCTCTTCCGTACGGTAGATGGTATCCCTTGCTTGCTTGCTTACACTTGCTCATTTCGACTCGCGATACGAAACAGTCGCGGGTTGCTTTGAGCTTCTGGTAGAACTTTCACGAAATTATGTTGGATCCAATGCTGCAGCCAGAGATGGAAGCACTCTCATCGTGAATCAACTCGCGAGTGTAAAAGCAACAAACGGTTTACTCACGGTGCCGAGAGTAAGCCGTGTGTGAGTTTATTCGCACCGGCTTGCTTCACGAGAATGGAGCAAAACAAAAACAAAAACACTCATGAATTTTTATTCGCGAAGAACAAGTGGGGATGCAGAAATAGCATTTTAGTGCGTCTTTAATAGCAAAACAAGTAATTATCCATCAGATAGTAGTGTTTTGTGATTTATTGTTCCTGAAAAGTTAATCTGTCGGCCGTGTAAATTCGTTTTTTCACGAAATTGAAAAATGTTCAGAGATGCTTCGCGAATCAATCACGAGTGCGACCAGCTTCGTTAGCTCGCGAGTGAAGGAAGTGCGAATTTATTCTGGCTTCTGTTGTTCACGAGTAGGATAGCTTTGCGTTTGTGTATACTCAGCTGCATTTCTCACTGTTTTCCATCACTGGCTGCAGCATTACCAGCCGTACTGCGGTCTTCTTATGCAAAACCGTTCCTCGTATCCGACAGTGCTCTCGGTTGATAGCTTTTCAGTGGAAACTAACATGAGCTGAACAAATGAGATAATTTACTGTGGGTGCACCTGGGTCCACTATTGGTTAGGGGTCCATAACCCCCGAATTAAATTTTCACATCATCTAAAACGCCACAAGTTATGAAACATGTCTCACATCTGTTAGACAGTCATAAATAGAAAAGGAAGTCAGACGAAGGAAAGCAGCTGCAACATATCGAGCAAAAACAACTATGGTGTCCAAAATGGAATACAAATATCTATGATGAAAGTACACAAACTAGATCCAAAAAACCTATAGTAGACGATTAAACCCAAAGGAATTATGGATGCATACCTATATGTTCTGGCGAAGAAGCAGTGACACGACATAAATAGTGCTGACAGAAATGATTATCTCCTATATTGCAAACAATCAATTCAATCTACTAAGTAACTACTATTACGAGTAACAGAAAGAACCGGAGACAATAGAGTGTATGTGTAACGAACGTAAATGTGAATGGACAGTTTAAACCAAAATGTTATCAATGATGATCAATATTGGTTAGTTTTAGTTCAATTGTCATATTTTTATAAGGTAAGTAATGATACACACCGAACTGAATATGTTATCTTTGATTTGCGAACATTGTGAGCTAATAAGTTATGCAACCGTAAAGTGAAATTGCCAGCCCTGAGGCAAAGCGCATTTTGTGATATTAGAAATGACGGTGTGGTAGGCAACTTTACCTGGGAATAGTGCAGACAACTACAACGTTAAATGCTGTGCACGGAGCAGTTACTTTGAAGTAGTTTTGCCCGATCCCTACCATTGCTTACATTGCCATATATGTTAATTAGTGCTTATAATTTGATCCATTGTGAGATATCATATTCTTGCAAATGCATACAAATGCATACAAATTTATGTCCAATTAACATACCGTGAAGAATTAATCAATATTGATGTATATTTGTCAGCTATTTGCGTTTCTCGGCTTTGATGGAGAGGAGTTTAAAGCTTGGCACAGAGAGAAAACATTTCAATAATCAACAGAAGCACAGAGAAAGAGACGCAATACCTAGAACAAATTTCATTAAAAAGCATCGTCACGAAAGTGTAACCGCCCAATGCTAAACGTTCTGTGGTTGGCCAAGCCATCACTAGGTGGCAGCGCGATAGTGAGCAAACGTCAAACATTAGTAAAAACGATGCCAGCACCGTGAGTGGTCAATTGACCAACTACCGGAAATTTGAATCAACCATTGAAAAGGTGATCGATGGGAAGCGGCCGCAGTGTGATGTATGTTTCTCTGTGAAAGAAGTGTTAATTTAAAAAAAAAAAAAACAATTAAAAAACGCCACTTTCTTGACAATTACTCTCCGAATTAACGCCTTTTAATATGTTTGGTTTTAAACTAGTTTTACTCGAGCTCTAATATGCCATGTAGAATACCAAACATGTTAAGACTATTCCACAGACAAACAGACGTAACACTCTGATAATTCCCATCGTACTTCGATTTAACGATCTCTTTCAAAATTTGATAGTTGGCCAACTACCCACCTGTGGCGCTCACATCGTTTTTGTTCGAGTTTTACGTTTGCTCACTTGAATCGAAAAATGTTCGAAGTGTTACGTCTGTTTGTCTGTGACTATACCTTTTTGGTTCCAAGTTTGATGATAAAAATGTTAACCTTCTGAAAAACCCACATTTCAAAACTTTTGTGTGGTGACCGGGAGCTACAAAATTCAACAAACCTACAAACATTTGTCGATTGCAGTTTGGATTGGCACAGATTGAAGAACGAGAAGAACGTAAGACAAACGGTTGATCTGAATTGGTTGGCTTCTAAAGATGAGAACGAAATTAACGGATAAAAGAATAAATAAACAAGTCTAATAACACCAGTCAGTATGAAAACAGATAACAAAACATCAGCAAGCAGCAAATCTTCTAGCGTGAGAGAAACGATGAAATCAACAAATAAAATAAAAAACAGTAAAATTTTTGAATAGAAATTTGATTAGTTCTTAAATTGGATGCAACCCAAAATAGTGCATGAAAAATAAGCAAAATTCTTAGGGTTTTTGAATAAATTATTTGAGACAAGTACGTAATAGAAACAACAGTTCACACCATATTGAATAAGTTTCTATTGTTGAATGTTTATTGCAACTGGAACTCAAAACTGATTGTTAAAGTAACAAATTCAGTTCAATAATTGTTCTAAGTAGACAACACAAAAGCACACGTTAGAGATTCAACGACTCATAAAGAACAAGAGCAAACCAAATAAAATTTAAAAAAACATCACTCATCAACCAGCACGCATGATTCATCGCCATTTTAGAAGCACAATCAATTACTGCAATCAACTTGAGCAACTTGCGAATAAAGTCAAAGAGACTGGCACCGTTACATCACATTGCATCATCAATTCATTTTTAAACAAATATTTTTTGAAATTTGGTAAAATTGTAAGAACTCATTGTACATAATCGCAGTAGGCCGCACTGAAGGCGGTGTCTCAACACTTAACATATGCGTATTTGTACAAGCAGAGTTGCCAGACAATGATTTGTCTCATACTCAGTACCACATAAAATTGCGTGTCCACGTGCATTCTTGATCATTAACTCTTTCAAAACATACTGACTTTCTACACGCTTGGTTCTTCACTTCACATATCATCTAATGAGAAAAAAAATATGATTCATCTTCACTTCACTTTCAACTTCATTCAAACATTTATACAAAACGATAAGCCTGTTTAGCTTATACGTACAAATAAAACGTCACGCTCACAATTTGTCAAATACGCTTGACATTTTTTTCCAATGAATATTTATATCTCCTTTCAAAATCGCCCAATTCTTTCCGCAATCGAACAGCATGACAAAAATGCATCTCAAATAAAAACAAATCAACAAACACATCACACAATCCAGGCATCATGTTCATAGCATAATAATGTGTAACACAAGAAACTAAGCAAAGAAGTTGTATAACCATATAAGAAACAAAGTAAAAACAATAATAACACAGCATTATCAACAGATAAGCAAAATAACGCGCATCTTAAGAATATCGGAATGCAATTATTGAAAGACATTGATGAAGCTGAAAAAACGGTCTACTAAGCATACAGAAGGAAACAAAACAATAATAGCATCAAAATGCGAATACAAACATTTTGAATAACTCAAGTCATGGATGTTATCAAAACACTGAACACATAAAACATTTAACATTGATTTGATCGGCTAGAGCAAGTTTAACCTTTTTTGGTCCGAATTCGGAACAGTTGAGTGACTTGACTTCACCAAATTGACACTGACTTACGGTTTGAGCACAAAAAAAAATGTGTGGGAAACTATGCATCATCATCATAGTCACGCACGATTGAGACCAATAAGTGTAAGGATGGCGGCATTACATATGTATTATGGAAACACAGCATCACACGGACACTAGACGCTATTCAATACCTACACATGCATATGAATGACATTGAACAAAAACAGCCCAGTGAAACAATAAAATTTACAAGTTCAACGAGTTTGTTCTACTTTTGGAGATATCACATGCCTCATGATGGCAATACTTCCCTATTTGTGGAAAGTGCGCAAAATAGGCATCTTGACCAAATAATCCCCCAGCCTACACCCTTCACGTTTCAGAATTTGTGCTGTGAAATTTTATCTATGGAAACAAGGACCAACGCTAAATTACTGGGATCAAGCGTCAAACGCCGCCGATATGCCAAATTACTGTACAAACTACAAAATTACACTCACTAATTATTCAAACCAATTAGGGTTTTTATCTTATTTCCGTCATACATATCGCATTATCAATTCAATTTCCGTTACACTTTCTTCTTGGCACTATGGTACGTAAGATGGTCAAAAATCATGATTCGTCCGAAAAGTCTTCGCAATCTAAATCAGATCATGTTTTCATAGTACTATAATGAAGCTCTATGATGAAGACTACAGTATTTTAGTTATTATTTTTGCCCATCAGATCATAATCCAGCTTTCCACGCTCGCCATAATGGCGGATGCCATAAATTAATTTGACAGTATCTGTGCCCCAGTTGAACTGAAATTATTAAACAATATTCTGAGCAACCCTTGACTACCATGGAAAATGTTTTGTTGACCGGTAACTATCGAAAAAATGGCAAGAAATCAAAAAGTGTCCAACAAGTAAATTTTCTGATTTTATTTTCCTAATTAAACTATTTTCTATTTTAGGTTTTGTAAGAGGAATACATGACTGAGTTAAATCTTCATTTTTTTTTTATCGTGAATCCGATCGACCACCAGGGGTCCCACTTCATTCATTGAGTTAACCCAGATCCTGATTGGTGACCTCGGAGGAGTTGCGCAGTCCTAAACGTGGACTGGCCTTCCGGGATGGGTACCCAAGACCGTCTACCTCCCGGGTCAACACGCCCTGGGTAGGGGAGAACTAAACAAATATCATTAAAGATTCTCAGCTGCGGGCGGTGATGGTGTGCGGCAGTGCACCACATGCTAATGTAGAGGAGGGTGCCGAGGAATGAGCCGGAAACACCGGTAGGCACCGGTTTTAAACCAGTGCCGAATGTGGGAGTCCGTAGAGGAGTGCATAGATGGATGGTCCGGACGACACGACACAGTGGAGAAACGGTTTCGAATCACCACACTTGATGAACGTGCAGGTAGACGAGAGTTTGACGATGACCCGCGAGACGTTTTCAGGCGTCACGCATCGACGGCCTTCCCGGAGGCGGGGAGAAGGCGTGAATGCGTGGCGACGTGATGACGATTATCCACAGTAACAGTCGGGTAGGCCCACCGAATGGGTTTTCCGGTGCTTGCTGACACGGATGGCAGTAGAAGTCGCATGGGACCACCGGAGAGCTTGGCTTGATGCTTTCGAACTTGGCGGGCAGCCCCGGTCACCTTGGAGTTCACAGAGATGGCGGGCAGCTCCAGGGTCCCGCTAAGTTGTCTGCTCGCCATGTGGTCGGTGTGGGGTAGGACCTAAGGCCGGGTTGAGAAACTTGTTGAAAAATCCTGCAGGATTGGTGGAGCAGAGCTTCGCTGAATTGCCAGTCTCACCTTGGGACTTATCAGATTCATGGTGGTCTAAACTAGTGTCTTCAGGATCCACTTCGACCGGAAACCTCCAACACTTAAAAAAAAGACTTGGCTCGACACTTTTTCGCCCACCGATTTCATTTGGATGTTGCTGTCTTTAATAAATTTACCGTCTCACATCGTATTAGAATAAAACAAAATGTTACCGTACGACAACAACGCTGTCTTCAAAATCTACTTAGAATTTCGGAATTGCTTTTGAAAACCCGTGTAGGATACCCATCGATTTTCGTCAAAATATTCTTTGTATCTCTCCGTAGAAAAAAAAAACGCTTAAACTCTATGATATCTCTAATGTTAATTATTCCTTAGTTTTTTCGGACAGATGTCGCTTGATTTTTCTTCAAAATACCGAAAGGAAGTCTCCCGTAATACCAAAAATATTTTTTAATTCAAAAGTCCTGCACGAGGTTGTTATAGATTTTCACATCAATTGATAATATACCGGCATCGCTACGGAATATTACCAGGATAAACTCACAATTTCAAAGGAATTCTCACGTAGTGCCAATTGGAACTCATAAAAAATTGCCACTTAAAACAATTTTTTTTCCTAGTTTGTTACAATATATGGTCTAAAGCTGAGCCGTCTACAGTAGTGTAGGGAACGAATGTGGAGCTCAGGTATTTACTACGAGTTTTAGTATGCTCCTTTCGTAACTGCAAAATTATTCACGAAATTCCCCACTATGTCGCCCGACACTCCTCTACGGACTCCCGCATTCAACACTGGTTCAAAACCGGTGCCTACCGGTATTTCCGGCCCATTCGTCGGACTCACGATAAAAAAATCAAGATTTAACTCAGTCATGTATTCCTCTTACAAAACCTAAAATAGAAAATAGTTTAATTAGGAAAATAAAATCAGAAAATTTACTTGTTGGACACTTTTTGATTTCTTGCCATTTTTCTCGATAGTTACCGGTCAACAAAACATTTTCCATGGTAGTCAAGGGTTGCTCAGAATATTGTTTAATAATTTCAGTTCAACTGGGGCACAGATACTGTCAAATTAATTTATGGCATCCGCCATTATGGCAAGCGTGGAAAGCTGGATACGTCATCACAATGCGACGAAGAAATCTTTCTCAGTAGTTGCGAAATACGATGTTTCGTTTGCATAAAATCAACGCACACATTTGTTTGCATCATCACTTGGACGAAGATAACTTATTTGTTTATATTTTATCGTCTAGAAATAGTCAATCGCTCCTCAGCGGCGGATCTTACCTTCGATCAACGTTAACAAGACCAAATCGTTGGATGTAAACACCGTCAACCCTTCCAGCTTTAAGGTAGCTGGGCAATTAGTGGAGAATGTAGAAAAGCTTTCAATATCTTGGTAGTCAAATGGTGGCCGATGGTGGCACCAAAATCAACATATAGACTGTTTCAGAAATTATAAATACACTTGGATTATTCAATTAAATGAACTGTTCTAATGATTTTTACCAACTTGTTTCAGAGTATAGCATATTGTACTACACATTTTTACATTTCATTCCAATTGTCTTGATATTTTAAAGAACAGTCGAGTTCTCTAATAAATAACTTAATTTTTCAAATTTGCATTTGCACAAAGGTGTTTTTCAATTATTTCGACATTGTTTATCACTAAATACCAAACATTATCTAAATTTTTATCACATTCGCTTTCTCAACAAGTTGTCTTAGTAATGCCTTGATCAAAATTTGGGAAAAATCGATAAAGGCATTCCTACAACATTTATTCGGAGATCAAGTTTCTTATTTTTTAAGGTTTTCTACGGAACATAAGAACTACCACACAGTTTCTTAGCTTTCCTGAACGCATTTAATCTAAACAAACTTATTTTTTCAGCTAATTCGATCCTCCAGATGGCAAGACTTGTCATACCATTAAAACGATGTAGTAAGCAGTAATTAAGACATTCGTTTGCTTAACGTTTGTTGCTACTGGTGTTGTTGAGAAACTTGAAACAAAAAGATTTGTATTGAGAAGGCCCGTAATGGTGGTTCTTGATCAAATATTCCAGTAAAAATTACTCTTACCAATCGAGAAATATCTTTTATTGCCGATACAGCCATTTTTATTGTGTTTGGAAATTAAATATTTTATCTGTGAGATTTTTCTCTTCTCTACTATGCTACATTTTTTTACCACTTTGTGCAACTTCAAATTTTAATCATCTAGTTTACAGAACCCTATTGTTTAACTTTTACCAGAAACATCAACAAAATTGGTATTATTTGCTTCGTTAGCATGTTTACTATAAGAGCTAGAAGAAACTTTTTTGGATATTATGCTCAAATTGAAATAACAGTTAATCGTTAGTGTATTTATAATTTCCGAAACAGTCTATAGGTGCTTTTGCGAGTTTAAGAAATACATTATGAAATTTCTACAGATGGTAGCTAACAGAATGAAATTTATTCTCACAAAATATCACGAAGGTAAAAAAATAACTTTTTGAGATATTTTATTTTTAGTAACAAAATTCAGTTTTTTTAGAAGAAAAACTATATAAATTTTTCAATGTGTATTTTTCTGAGAGCCACCATTTATTAATCTACAACTTTGCCGAAGACAGTTTTCCGATCAAACCAGCAGTTTCAGAGATATGATTTTTCATTTGCATGTGTTCCATTTTTTCATAGGCCCTATTTGAAAGTTAGTCGAGACTCAATAAAAAGTTTTAATATGAAAAAATAGTTATTTATATTGATTAGAACAGCTGTGCAAAATTTTATGCAAATCAAAAATGCAAAATAAAAAAAAAATGGATTTTTTTCGTGCTGCTTCGTGGAAAGCCTCATGTATGAAAAAACAACCAGATTAATCGGCGCACCAAAATCCGAATTTTTACTTGAACGTGAAATCTATGCTGCTATACGCCAGTGAAACCTGGTGTGTATCAGTGGATAACACTCAACGGCTGCAGGTCTTCATCAATAGATGCCTGCGGTTTGTTTTTCGTGCATGGCGGCCTCACAATTGGATCTCCAATGTGGAGTTCCGTCATCGATAGCGACAGAAATTCGGGAGCGAAAGTGGAGGTGGGTCGGCCATACTCTACGCAGGGGTAGAAACGAAATCTACAAACAAGCGGTAGACTGGAACCCAGCAGGACATCGCAGCAGAGGCAGACCCAGAGGCTCATGGCGGCGCAGCCTCAATAACGAAATCAAGCAAGTCGACAGAAATTTGACCTGGCCACAGGTTTAGACGATGGCTGGCAATCGCCCAGGATGGAAAGCTTTCAATTCGGCCCTCTGCACCACCGTGGGTGCCCAGAACTGAAAGTAAGTAAAGTATGGAAGTTTTTCGGTTCGACTTTCAGTCACGGAAAAAGCTTTGATAATTACGTTGCGATCCTTAGGTTGGAATCATCCTCAAGAACAACTTTTCCCAC
This sequence comes from Aedes albopictus, assembly GCF_035046485.1. Lineage (NCBI taxonomy): Eukaryota > Metazoa > Arthropoda > Insecta > Diptera > Culicidae > Aedes > Aedes albopictus. Next base: position 259,605,944 of record NC_085138.1, read on the forward strand.
TTTTCAGAAAAATCAATCACAGTTTTCGAAAAAAGCTTCTATTCCTGATATTTTTTCCGAGGTTCCAATTCACGGTTGCCCAATATCCTTCAATTGATGTATATGTTCTGGTAGACCGGTCCACATTTGTATGGTGAGAAAAAATGTGGTCAAAATACACGTGACACTTTCTAGAATCATGCCTTTGGATGAGAAGAACAATCTGTGCAAGTTGAGCTCAATCGGTTAAAAACTGAGCTGGCGCAAATGAGTTCAAGGTTTGTATGGGATTTTAGGACCAAATATATGGGAAATTGGATGACCTCCAGTCTCTCATTCAGCATGTCGCACATTGGGCAAAATCAAGCCCAAAGGTGGAAAATATTAATAACTTACTTAGGATAATTGTTCCCATCGTTGTGGTAGTACCTAATGTTGCGGTAGTGGCAATTGAGCACTTTTTCGACTGAAATGATACCAAAAGGCATTTTTAATAGATGTATTATGCTTAAATTATGAGATTGCACCATTTGTGTGCTTAAGATTTGCCCAAAAACCTATTTTAAAAAAATATTTTCCTTAAATTTTTTGCTGCTGTGTTCCTATTGTTGCGGTAGTGTTCCTAATGTTGCGGTATCCCATATGATTTCAATGGGATACCGCAACAATAGGAACCAAAATTAAATTTTACCTCCATAATAGGAACAGTGTGCCTAATGTTGTGGTAAGCGATTTATGATCAAAAACTGACAGAAACGTTAGTTTTTATATTTTTCCAAGCAAATTTGGATAGAAAACTACCAACTAACGTTTTGCAACCCTTCATTAGATGGTACGATCATTGTTTTTAAAATGAATTTACCTTAATACCACAACGATGGGCACACTTACCCTAATACAATACCTTATGTGACCACCGATGGCTTATTCGAAAGCAAATTTTCTCAAGAATTGGTTGGTGGATGATTCATGTACGGACAACTACGCTGAAGCGAGCTATAGGGCCCGTTCCCCCTAAAATTTGGGAATTTATGCTATTTTACGGCTTTTGTTATGATTTTAATGATTTTTTCGCTGGGATACCATCGCCCCAACTCCATTGAGTAACGTTACATACAAAAAGTCATTAAAATGTTGGAGTTTTAGGGTATTGTGGGGTCAATTAGGCCGTAGTAGGCCTTGCCTGAGCAAGGCGGATATTTTTCTGCGCTTGACATTTTTTTCTCGTTTCGGAGTGAAAATTTTCCAAGGACTGCGGAATTGGAGCCGATACTGTACGGATGGATTCTAGTTGGTACTTCAGGAGCGAAGTGTGAAGCGGAACCTACTTTTGGATTCGGCGAAGGATATTTCCCAAGGATTGCGAATTTGAAGGCAAATTTGAAAGATTGTGGATTGAAGAAGAATTTGCAACGATTGCATCGGAAGCGGAGTTTGCAGCGATACCTCCTCTTGAATACGGGGCTCGAGTTTCAAGGGTTTGGACGTTTGAAGCAGTGTGTTCAAGACATTCTGATTCAAGTTCTCTCGTTGGTGTTTTCGTGAGTTGAGTAACATTTATTTTTTATCAATTTTCTTTTATTACCCTTTTTTGTTCTCTCGTTAATAGTGATAGAAATAGTATTTAATTGAAAACGGTAGCCTGTTGCATAACTTTTGATCAGGTCAAGGAACCATTAATCGATCGTACCATTAATTTTTATTTACAATGGAAACGGATGGAGATGAAGGAGAATCTAATCCGAATGTTTCTCCTAATGATTCCCCTGCTGTGAAGCCTTTTCGGATAAAAATTTATCCACAGACTTTTGCGGGTCCTTTCGTTGTTTATTTTCGGAAAAAAGATAGACCCATTAATGTTTTATTGATTTCTTCTGAGGTTTATAAAAGGTATAAATCTATAAAAGAAATTAAAAAGTCTCAATTGACAAGTTTAGAATTGTTTTTGGATCGCGTGATGATGTGAATTTGCTTTTAGAATCGAAATTATTTGAACATTCATATCGTATTTATTCTCCATGTGATTCTTGTGAAATTAGCGGAGTAATTTATGATGATGATTTGGAATGTGATGCTATTATGAGTAATGGTTTTGGTATATTACATTGAAGGATCATCATCATCACATTTGGTTTGACCTGGGAGTTTGTGGATACTTGGTAAGATTCGTTGCTAGCAAGAATGAACGAGAAAAATAGGTAAGTTATGAGGGGAAAATATAATATGATACTTTTTTGATATTATAAAACATTCGGTATAAAAAACTATTTTTGGGAGTGGAGGGAAATAAGAGCTGTCAGTCGAAACATAATGGTTGGGAAGAGTGGAGATGCCAACTTCTTATTATAACTTTTATGTGGAGAATGGCAGATTCTTCTTTTTCACATTCATTGGGGCATCCTCCAATACGATGGCTTGCACTATATATAATTGTATGATCTTGGTTGTATAATTATAATGTTTTGCTTGATCAAATCAAATTGGATGGACAGCCCATTGCTATCGGGCTTAGTACCGTGCTACAATGAATGGAAACCATCATCATCATCATCATCATCATCATTGTGGGGTCAATTAGGCAATGGTATATTTTCAAGGTAAAAATTCATTTTTTATTTTTAATAGTGATTTTTTACATGACAATAACTAAATAAATGATCGAATAAACATGGATTATTTCTGAAGAAACTATTTTTGGCGAGTTTGATCTCAATGTATTGGTTATATTTGAGTTTTTACGCATACAAATATGAGTAGTTCTCATCTTAATACCACCAATTCCAAACATTTCCAAACGATGAGCCATTGCTTATATACTCTTATTATGTTGTTTGCGTATAGCCTCATAGACGGGAGGTGGTGACAGCATATCGTTTTAGAGCTTAGTTTATCCAAGCTCCCTTTTAACTTATTTTTTTATTGTTTTTAAATTAAAACAGCTTCAACTTGAAATTTCTATGCATGATATGAGTTAATATTGATGAAGAGCCAACCAGTAATATTTCCGCATCCTATGAAATTTGGAAATTTAGGGTACAATGGGGTTAAATGAAAAAAGAACAATCCAAAAGCTTGGATGACCATTAAGGTGGCCCACACTTATATGAAAAACAAAAATTTCGAAAAATGCCAAGTCTTACCTCCTCAATCAGTTGTTTTGGACTCCCAGAAGCTACGTTCAAAATTTGAGCAAAATCGGTTGAGCTTAAGGGGGCGCTCAAAACGCTTGAAGTTTGTATGGGAAAACTTGGCCAAATGTATGCAGAAATTTTAGGTTTTCGAATTTTGCCGCTAGGTGGCGCTGTAAGCGTTCAATAATCAAACCCTTTGGTATTATTGTAGGTGACTATATGCCAAACAACTTTGTCGAAGACCGCAAAGTGATCCAACGTCTGGGAAAAAAGTTATACCCTAGGAAAAGTTAGGATAAACTTTATTGTTATTTTTCCATTATACATGTAAAGGAATAATATCAATAATGAAATCTCAATACTTTGCCTCACTTTGCCTAAGGTATAACTTTTTTTACAGCCGTCGGATCACTTTGCGGTCTTCGACAAAGTTCTCTGGCATATAGTCACCTATAATAATACCAAAGGGTTTGATTATTGAACGCTTACAGCGCCACCTAGCGGCACAATTCGAAAACTTAAAATTTCTGCATACATTTGGCCAAGTTTTCCCATACAAACTTCAAGCGTTTTGAGCGCCCCCTTAGGCTCAACCGATTTTGCTCAAATTTTGAACGTAGCTTCTGGGAGCCCAAAACAACTGATTGAGGAGGTAAGACTTGGCCTTTTTCGAAATTTTTGTTTTTCATATAAGTGTGGGCCACCCTAATGACCATATACGTTGATAAATAACTTGTTTTAAAGATAATATCCATACGAGTTCTGATGAAGCACATGTAGCCGGAGCGGTAAACTCGCGAGTATTCAGCAAAACTATGCTGAGTGTGATGGATTCAATTTTCGGTCGGTCCGGGAGTTTTTGTGAGGAATTTCGTCGACATAATGCAAAATGAACGATAGCATTTTCTCTAAATTTCCAAATATTTTTTGGAAATATTTGGAATCGGTGGTATTAGGATGAGAACCACTCATATTTGTATGCATGAAAACTCAAATATAACCAATACTTTGAGACAGACTAACAGACGTAACACTATCGTACACCGATTTAAGGACCAATTTTAAAATATGTTAGTTGGCCGACAGGCTACCCGTGGTGCTCGTATCGGTTTTGTTCGAGTTTGACGTTTGCTCACTACCGCCACCTAGTTAACGGTTGGCCAAACTCAGTCTTTTTAGCATTGGGTGAACATGCATTCGTGACTATGTTTTGAATCGAAAAGTATTCGAAGTGTTACGTCTGTTTGTCTGTGCTTTGAGATCAAACTCGCCAAAAATGGTTTCTTCAGAAATAATCCATGTGTATTCGATTATTTATTTAGTTTATTGTCATGTAAAAACTGTCTAATACAAATAAAAATAAAATGAATTTTGCAACTTCAACAACACAGTAACCAAATCTTTTGCCCAACAGCATCAAATTAGGCAAGGAATCATAATACCCACGCTGTTTGCACCATTTTATTGTAGAAATGGAGTATTGATTATCTCACCAGTCACCATACAAAAATCTAGCTCACTACTTTCAATCTAGTACTTCACTGATTGCGTCCTATTGAAACTACACAAGCCTTTCAAAGTTTGTAAGGAAATTACTATGGGAAAACGATATTTTTCATCCAATCAACCGTAGAATTTTTTCAAGTGTTTGTTGACTCCCGATACTCCTAGGTTACTCTATCAGCTACAACTTCACCGAAGACCGCATTCAAATCGGACGCCTCATTAATTACTTATCGATTTTTTTTAAATTTCTCATAGTATGTGCCATATGAACCTGTTTTGCTTCTGGACCAACAAATCACCACCGAAACGGCTGAAAATTTGACAGGACTCTAGTTTTGTACCAAGGAATGTAGTGAACATATGGGAGTTCGCTTTTTTATTAACATGTTCAAAATCTGGACTGCTTTAGAGTTCTTACCTTATGTATACATTCATATACATAAATGGGTGAACCACTTGAGATGAACTCCCATCGTTCCTAAATGATGCAAGTGGATCCGATGAGTTTGAAGTGAAGTGCCACAACAGACGATTTACCTTCTATTTCCCATGGTTGCTCTACAGCACTATCGATTTTCAACGAACTCGAGACAAACGGAATTAGATGAATATGATACAATAGGTTTTAGAATATGATTGTGACAAGATTGTGATCTCATTGATTAAACCCAACTGCCAACTACTTGTTTCAATAGTGGAACTATTGATAAACAATAACAAAAACTGTTGATTAACAACTAAAAACTTTTTCGTTGATTTGAAAAATTAACCAATTTGCAAGAATTTGTTTTCAAACACTTTTTTCGGAATCGCTCCCTTGGCATAGAAATAGTCGTGGGAACGAAAGGGTTAACTAACGATCCCTTCCTGAAAATGAACATTAGTAGTAGGGGGTAAATTCATTGGGATCAGGGATTTAAACTTCCTTCTTGCTTCAATTGTGGTCAAAGACAGAATAAACAACTTATTCTAAGGGACTACCCGAGCAGGAATGAATAACTGACACATAACTGGAGCATACCAAAGTCAGGTATCATACCAAGGCAAGGTATTGGTTGGTTAGCCAGGTATTGAAAATAACTTATTCTGGTATTTTATAGGTATTTGTAAAATACCTCGTCGAGTTATTGGTTTGGTGTTGAGGACTGCTTGAGGTATTATTCAATTATGAAAAAATCGCTATTTGTATGGAAAAATCACCGAGTATTATTTAGGTGTTGCCAAACCTGATGTCATTATTCACGTGTTATGCACAGAATACACACCAGTTATTATTTTAGGTATTTTACCTCTTATGCAGGGCTACTTAATACCTCATTCAGGTTGTAGGTATTCGGTTTTCCATACCTGAGTTAGTTATTGTCCAGCTATTTTCTCCTGCTCGGGTAGTTGCTTTCCCACGGAAAAAAACTGCCAAACAAACTCAGACACTATGTTTTCCAGGCCACCTAGCGTCAATCACTCCCCAACAACCAGGGATGGCATGCTCCTCAGTGTGAGTGCAAGTGTGCGTGGTTTTAATATGAAATGAGCTGCACTGTGCACATTTTCAGTGCGGAATGCCATCCCTGCCAACAACTGCTAAACTCCAGCTGCTTCCCTGAATCTTGATAGTTTCACATTGATCAGAGAATTCGCCAGCTTGCCGGCCATTATTTCTCAGAAAAACAGTACATACTGCAATACCATCTTCCTTCTTACGGGGACTGACTGGATTTTACGCAAACTTGGTGTTTTTTCGGCTTTCAGAAACAGCGTTGATTATTTCAAATCATTGCCTACGTTTCGATCCTGTTGTTGGGATCATGGCATATACATACAAAATGGTTATTGGTGGAGTAAGCGCTCAGTTAATTACTGAGGAAGTGCTCACAGATTCCTGAGCAGAGAAGCAAGCTTTTTCCAGTTGGGACGTTATGCCAAGAAGAAGAAGACCCCTTCAATACACTAATTGCATAAGAGGATTCATTGTGGAAATCATTGACCAAGCGTCCCCACTATGATGTTTGTGCAATTCATAGTGTGAATACGCGATACAACAAACCCTCCTCTTCCGGCTGAAAAAGCGTCGCCTGGATGAAGCGGACTGCGAACAAATGGAACTGCTTCACAAGAAACACGGAAGTTCCATCAAAAGCTCATACGCGTCCCGCAAAAGCCGAAATATGCAGGGGTAAGCACGGGATCATCTAGACGGACAGACGTGAGGTGAGGTGGAGGGGTGGAAGCACTGCAGTTCTGAAGACGAACTTGCAGCAAACAAGCATATCATTTGTGCTGAAAAAATAGTTTTTCACAAGTTTTAGAGTAGCTATGATTTTTTGAAGTTCAAAAATAGTCGAAAACACAAAATTGATTTGATGCACCTCTTAATTTCAATGGATTTGGCTGAAATGTTGACCAGTTTCTTCAATCAAAAAATGGGGGTGGACTTCAGAATCAGATAACATTTTTAAAAATTGGACAGGCCAAATGCAGTATGTACAAAATATGTTTGAAAAATTGTTGATGGAGGCGCGTGGTTGTTTTAGCCTATTGACACGACGCCACATGGTTTACTTTTTGTATCACTCACAAACCACTGAAGATGTGCCGTATATTACCAACGACACCAGCGGATTATTCACGTTGTGGTTGTGTTTATAAGTAGAAAAAGTTACGAAAATGTAAAAAAAAAGGAAATTGATGAAAAACTGATTTGTCATGATCTGGGAAAAAGATCAAAACGATCGGAATAAAACCATGTGCCATGCTGCATGGAAATTGACAATTGTCAAACCATCACTAAGGACTGTTCAATTTATGAAACGGACAACTTTGTAAGGCTATAAAAAGATGACGCGTAGTTCAAATTTAACCACCCTTGCTTCGTTGTTCAGTACATCATCTGTCATTACAATGATCATTTTTGAATCGAATAAATATAGTTTTATTTTATAGAAAATCGGCCAGGTATTGAATAAGGTGAATTTTTCGATTGCTGAAAATTGAAAATATATATAAAATTACTGTTCACATATGGTATATCGTTTTTAATACCAGAAAAGTATGTGCCATGCGGCAGCAGCATGAGTAATAAACATTCTGGCAAAATTTAAACTCAATCGGGAAATTAAGTGTTGAGATATTAAAGTCTCAAGTAAGATTCGATTTTTTCAATAAAATTCAATTGTAAAGCAAAAAGTGCATGAAAATATTAAATAATCAATTTTTTTATGCATCCAGTCGAAAGTGGGAACAATGTGGTTTTAAATGCAGAAAACAGCTTCTTAATAGCATTGCTGGTTTGGTTACTGTGCGCTATTGCAGACACAGTAATCAAAACGGTTTCGTTCTTTGAAGGTTCTTACAAATAACAATGCAACCTAATGCAAATTTTGCATAACGATAATGTTGGAAATGAAAACTTTGCATCCGATTATTATTAAATAAGGTGTACAATAACATAGGACCAACATTGCTGAAAAAAAAAATAATAACAAGATTCGCTAGAGTCGAAAATCCGCATCAATGGAGCAAAAAGTGTGACATTTTTTAATATGGCCATCTTTATGGATTAAATTTTTGATGAAAAATGCAATTATAAGTAAATTTTTCTTCTGTATCATTCAGAGAGCAATATTCTACTACTCTGGACAAATTTTTAGCCGAATCCGTGATGTTATTGCAGCACAGGACTTAAATGAACATTTTTTCATAATTTCTATGAAAATAAGGCAACTCACCATATCAAACCGGAGACTGCTTGGTGCATTATTACTGACCAACTTTTAAGCTTTACCTTCAGTAGAATAGTATAAGATTCCAATACATTAAAAACTTCATGAAAATATGCATATTAAGTATGTGGAAAGTTATGTCGAATTTTGAGAAATGGGTTTTTATTGATGTCTTACGAAAACCGCTTCAGTAACACAATGAAGAACATTTTGCTTAATGTTATATTTTTCCTACATTTGAGAATAGCTATAGAAAGTTATGCAAAAAACTAATAATGATTTTATTGAAAAATTAAAAAGATATCGCACAAGCAAGTTGTCCGTTTTATAAATTGAACAGTCCTTACTTGGCAAAACAAAGTTTGCCGGGACAGCTGAGTTTGAAGTTATTGTATTAAAATGAAAATATTTGTAGTAAAATCTGTTGGTGTGCTGAATTATTTTTGAAACATTAAAAACATACTCAGTAATTTTAACGTATCCAAAGTTTTAAACTCGGCCTTAAGGTCAGACTTGTTAGAAACCCGAGATGGCCACCACAATGACCGACCTTTGGACCTACTCACGATTTTAAGCGCACAAATCTCACGAAGACCAGCGCATCTGATCTTCTTATTTTAAGCTTTTTTCTTTTTCTTTTCTGATGCACAATTGAACCGGGATTACAAGACGTTTGTCCTTAAAAATCTAACTTAGGGTGGGCAAAAACTTGTTTTGCCAATTCAAAGGGGGCGATAGCTCCGATAAGTTTGGGAAGCACTACTCTAATTGTATTATTTACGCAAAATACGTGTAATATGTGAAAGTGATTAACTCTAGTCATGTATTGGAGTCATTATGACCCAGACAGGCACAATAAGCGTGCACTACGTCAACGGAGTGAGCGTCAGCTAATGCACAAATAAAGTTGAAAGAACAGATAGGAGAATGTTACCCATCGGAAGGATAGTGATCCCATTTTCATCCAAGTTAAGTCATATACATATATGGACATAAATGATAACAAAAAGAACGATGAGAAGTGTAATCAATACTTATATCCTAGGCCTAGAGTCTCTAGAACATAGGTTCCCAAACTTTCAGGTCGCGCGACCCCCTTTTGCCAGCTGACGTAGTTTTCGCGACCCCCCATAGTAATTCCCTCATTTGTTGTCTGTTACAGTAAAATATTTTACTGTCCCTCTCGACCCCTTGGATGAACGCCGGCGACCCCCCTGGGGGTTCGCGACCCACAGTTTGGAAAACCATGCTCTAGAATATCGTTTGTTGTATTAACTTCCATTATACAATGAAAGGAAAGGTTAGTAAACTTCAAATCCTCAAATTACACTTCAATGTTTTATCATTACGGGATTTCTTTCACTTTCTAAGTGACACCGAAACCATTATCAGATGAATTATTATTATTAAGTTCTTCTTTTTTCTCATTTTATTTAATAGAATTATAAATATTTGCTTTTTACAAATATCATTTCTTTGATCTCTCATTTAGTTTTATTTTTCTGTACTCGGTAATCTTCTCTATTATTATTTACCATTTTTATATCATTAATATTATTATGTTAAATATATTAAAACATATAAAAATTATAAAGTTCACGTTTTAACATCGGTTTGTTTCTTTTTTCCTTTAACGTCTCGCATTTGTTTTCTTGTTTACTCATTGAATGACACACATAAACATACATGTGCTTATGCATTCTTCCATTTCCGATGGTTTCCGTGTATGTGTGTGTTTTATTTATTATTCTGACGTCATTATCGCGACCAAGAACTGAAAAATAACTAAACAAATAAAATAGTATACAACAAAAAAATTACGCACCAAAATCGAGTGGTTTCGGTTTAAAGTCTGTAAGGTAATGTCGCTTTCTATATAAATATAAAATTGTTTTAGGTGAATAAATAAATCCGAACAAAGACGGTTCCATAACGCTGCCCAAAGAGTGGGTTTTGGTATTACTGAGATTACTTGTTCTCTGATTCAGTGAAAGTTGTGTGTTTTACTGCAGCTACAGATTTGCTATCATTGATTTCAGCATGTTGTTTCTAGGTTTTGAATGGTTTCCATTTTTGTGTTTGTGGTAGAAAATTCCTAGCACTGTTCTAAATGGGGGATTGAAATGAAATCATGTGTTTTTGTCTGAACTGATGGGTTGTTGAGATCTTTAGACCCCGACAAAATGAAATCAAAGCTTTCACATGGTTGAATTTCTGGTACGATTTGTGGGTCGTTCCTAGGGTATCCCCAATGCAAGTTACATGCATAAGTATTAATGTTTTCGTAGTAGGTTCTTGTTTACCTTGCATTTTCGTATTGATGTATTATTTCTGTTTTTGAATATTTTCTTAATTTTGTGATTTATTCTTTTAGTCTTATGCTTATTAAGACTTGTGTTTTACGCTAAAACATAGATGTATGTGAGTGTTTTGTGTATGAATGTGAAATATATTTTGCCTTTTTATTTGTTAAACATTTTGAAACTATTGTTTTCGTTTGCGTCCACAATGACAATTTGTCAAAGGTCATGTTTGACAATCGCAGAGCCCATTGCGACTGTCACGCGGACCTTTATAAAAACTTCATGATTGTGTGCCCCTTGGAACATAAAATCAGATCTTTCGGGATCTGACCAGATGACAATTGATAAATTAAATACACCGTACTTATTTCTCCACTGATGTTTGAAACTGTGACTTTATGTGACCAAGTTTCCTTTGATAGTTTGAAATGCCTCTATTTTGAGAGCACGAGCAGTTTCCGTAGAATTGTGGAGCATTTGATCAAGGAAGGCATACATATGGCACAGAATGGTTGGAGATTCATGGAATGCCTCTTCCAATTAGAAATTTTTTAGAAGTTAATATTTACGAATGTTCAGAATGCCTTACGTTAATCAACGATTTCTTCTGATACAGAAGCATACAATTCACAGGTCAGAGTGCTATCAAAGTAGATCGGATCAAAATCCTGAATCGCCCAGCACAGCTGAACATCCGGCAAATAGGAAACTTGGAAAGTCAGCTGGTTGAACTTGATTTTTGCTGCACTGGTTAGATTCATACGCTAGTAAACCTTATTACATAGAATTCGTCTTCTTAAATCGCTCAGTTTTATGTACTGTTGTTGTAATATACACTGTTAGTTATCTAAAAACATAACTATAGCATTTATAGTTTGCTTCTTATTCTTAAATTTCTCTCATCCACTGCATACCATTCACAAACCAAAAACTGGATAAAACTAGTAAATATTCAACAAATTCATAAACGTTGAACTAATGCTTTATCTCCAGCTCGGACTTCCGAAACGATTTGAACAGTCATATAACTATATAGTTGAACGATAGAATTTTCTCGCCTTTCGGTTATCACTCCTCTAATAAAGCTGCTCAAAATAGTAAAATCTCAAACAACGATTCCTATGTCCTACTAGTTCACAAAACAAAAAAGTTTCTCCCGCGTCCCTTTTCTATCAAGTATAATAATTTACACAACGGTATCCCTTTTACCTAAACGTTATTTGAACTAAACAGTATAATACCTCTCGAGAACTATGAAATTAAAAACTTGGAAAAACAAAATAACTGCTTCCCTTGTTTTAGTATAGCACGCACATTGTTCATTTGTCTGCTACAGTAACAAAACAAGAATATAGATTATATTATTCAGTTTGCATTCTAGCACTACACCCCCATTTTCGTCTCCCGCACATCGCCAACCATAAATTTTATGATTGTGCCAATCTGTTCGACAGTTTCTTTTTGACCACATGCGAAATTACACTTTTAGCTGCTTATGTACTGTCGTAGATCGCTGTTGTTCTTGCCCTTGTTTAGTTGCTGTTGTTGTTGCTACTTTTTCCATATTTTTGCGCACATTTTTCGTTCGTTACTGATTGTTGTGTTATTATTAAAGATTTGATTTTACCTTTCCCACGTCATACGTCTCTACGAGCGCCTACGAGCAGGAGTCTCTCAAAGTTGTTCTTTTTCCCTCCTTCTATGGCGCGCTGTTTGATTTGATTTCGCTAGTTTGTGTTATACTTTAAATCCTTTTAGGGTTTTACTTTCATTTGGTTTCAGCTATAGATTTATAGACATCAACGAATGTTTTCTGTATGTGTGTTTCTTTTTTTATTACTGGATTTGTTTACTGGTCACTCTACATGTAGCGATATCTCATTTTCTTGTTTTATTTATTGTTTAGTTATGTACCGGGAGCTGCATGCATTTAGTTTCAGGCTAGTTGTTTTTATTCTTTAGATTCTTCCAGTTTTGCTCTACTTTTCTATCGCTTTGGCTGCGTTTTCCCATTTATCTGAATTTTGCATGATGCCATTATTAAATTTCTTTCGTTAGTAATGTTGTACGTACGTGCGTGCATGCCGCACAATTTCCCTTGTTTCCTAGTTTTTTTTGCTATTCAAAACGGGTGTTGAGAGATGCTCAATGACTATCTGTGGACGAAACAATGAAATAAAAGTGTTGCTTAAGCTGTTATGCTCAATTATAAAGGATACAGTGGAAAACGATGTGGACCAAAAACCAATAGAACAGCTTGAAAGATAGATGAAACCTAAGAGTTGGTAGGTATGAAATCACTTCTAGCTGTTAAGACCCATGTGTAGTGGTTTACGGATATGTATGTGTTTTAGATTGTAGAATAGTTTGACAATGATCATCCTTCTGGTTTTAGGGGGGCTCTAGGGGGTCTCGGTTGGGGGCTTTGAGAGGTCTCAAGGACGTTCCAGGGGGCTTAAGGGTTGTTTAAGGGGTCCCAAGGGGTCTCCCGAACGCTTCAAGGGGTCTTAAAGGGGTTCCCGGGGGTCTCAGAGGAGCATCTCAGAGCAATTTAAGGGACCTCAGGGGGTTTCGGACCGAAGCTCTTCAAGGGATCTCAATGGGGGGTCAGGGGGGTCTCAGAAGCACTTTAGGGGATCTCAGGGGGGTACCGTGTGCATCATAGTTCTCTCTCTCTTCTTGGCGTAACGTCCTCATTGGGACAAAGCCTGCTTCTCAGCTTAGTGTTCTATGAGCACTTCCACAGTTATTAACTGAGAGCTTCCTCTGCCAATGACCATTTTGCATGCGTATATCGTGTGGCAGGCACGAAGATACTCTATGCCCAAGGAAGTCAAGGAAATTTCCTTTACGAAAAGATCCTGGACCGACCGGGAATCGAACCCGTCACCCTCAGCATGGTCATGCTGAATACCCGCGCGTTTACCGCCTCGGCTATATGGGCCCTTAGTTGTCCCATGTTAATAGATATTTCCATAGAACATGGGACAACTATGCTGCATGCGGTGGTGAAGGTTTCAAGAGCTTCAAAGGATTTTAGAAGTACCTGGAGATCTCGTGAGTTACAGGTGACCTATGAAGCGTTTTAGGGTTTTAGGGGATTTCAGGGGCGTTTTAGAAGGTCTCAGGAGCGTTTTAGGAAGTTTCAGGACGTCCCAGATACGTTTCTAGGTGTTTCAAGGGTGTTCTACGGTGCTTCAAGAGGTCACAGAAGAGCCACCCGGACAGAAGGTCTGGGTAATGTTGGTTTAAGGACCGTCTTCTACAAAAAATAGTGAAAGCCAGGACTACACTTTCCTCGACCCAATAAACAACATTCTCACGGTCGCCAAACCTCTCCGGAACCACCAAGAAGGCATATAATTGCTTCAGAGAAGGTCTAGTGCACATCTCACACTCAAGGTTAGCTATGTAGCCTGCAGCAACGAACATCGATGACTCACTTTGGGGTGTCCACCAAGGTAGCAAGCTGGCACTTAGGGTACCTGGGGGTCTCAAAAGCATTTCAGTGTTGTTGAGAGGGTACCTGGAGGTCTCAGAGGCCTTTAAGAGGATCTCAGGAGGTTTCCAGAGGATCTCAGAGGGTAACGCCTGTCCTGAACCCCCCTAAGTTTTTGATAGCAATTAAAACACCCATGAAACTTTCAAATACTATTTAAATAGCCCTGAACGCCCTTCTAAAGGTTCCTGTGACTTCCTGAAATCTTTTCAACTACCTTGAAACGCTACTGAAACCCCTTGAAACGATTTCAAAAGGCACCTGAGACCCCTCCAGAGAAACCATTTAAACCCCCTTGTAATGCATTGACGCACCTCTGAAACCTCCATGATCCCATTGAAACGCCTTTGAAATCTCCGTAATCAATAGGACGAAATCAGTGAAGTACTAGATTTATACTAATGAGCTGAATGTTTGTATGGTGAGAAGATTAATTTTCTGTTTCTGTACTAAAATGGTGCAAAAAGCGTTGGTATTATGATTGCTTGTCTAATTTAATGCTGTTTGAGCAAAACTTTGCCTCAATTCATTGCAGAAATGGAGATCTTACCATACAAAAATTCAGGCCATTACTACAAATCTAGTACTTCATTTGAAAACTGAAACATGTCTAGGATACATACCGCGTCCTTTGAGACCGTGCGGTATGCACTGACCACCCTAAGGCACATCAGCCTGTGGGTACTCTCAAGTCGCTTCACCTTTCGATTGACCAATAACGCATTCGACCATGCAGCGGCGCCATTTAATTATTTATTTATTTATTAATCAATATTAACTTCTTTTCTCGATCAGCCTAGATAGCTGTGTAGTGTCGGTAGCGATTGTCTCAATTGGCTAAGAATCCACCAACAGGTGACCCCTCTAATTCATGGTGTGATGCGGCTTTATGCTTACCGTGCCTAGGAATGAATGGCTAGGGGGATCTAATAAAAACCTAACCGCTAACGGAGCCTGTGGAGTACCAGGGCGCCCTCCACAGTATGTAGCCCTTTACTGCGCTAACCGGAGCAATGGTGCAGTGGACCTTGTGTTTCTCCGAGACAATCAGCTGCCCTTCTTTAGTCTCACTTGAGGCTAAATAAGGGCGGGATTATGAAGATGTTGTTAATTAGTTTAAATTTTCACCTATATGGTTTCGCATTATGCGATTTACACAGTGCATTCTGTGTATCCTCGCCTTTGGTGTTTTCCAATCGATACCGATTTGTTTTATTGTTGCTGTTCTTTGTTGTGCTGTTGTTGCGAAGAGTTTAATCTTACCTAGTATGGGTAGTGCCTACGGTTAGGATAGCTCAGATCAATCTTCAGCATAAAAGAACAGCAACGATCAATCTTTGCAGACTTATGCAAAATGGAACAGCTCAAGTGGCCTTGGTACAAGAACCTTACTGTCGTAAGGGAAATTTCTATCTAGGAAACCTTGTGAACCCGGTGTTTGCCACTTTCAGTAAACATGAAATGACAAACTCGCGTGTCATGCCTCGAGCCTGTGTGCTTGTCAACAACGCAATAGTTGCTACACTCATCTCTGAACTAACCACCAGAGATGTATGTGCTAACACAATTGATGTATCTGTTGGAAACCTCAACAGGAAATACGTCTATTGTTCGGTGTATTTACCGCATGATGAACCATCCCCTACGGATGCTTTCAAACAAGTCATCGCATACTGCACTTCAAAAGGCCTTTCGCTAATTGTTGGCAGTGATGTTAATGCTCACCATATCATCTGGGGCAGCTCAGACATTAACTTGAGAGGCTCCAGTTTGATGGAGTACTTAAGTAGTACAGATCTTGTATTACTTAACATAGGCAACCGCCCAACCTTCATGGTATCTGCTAGAGAGGAAGTGTTAGGTATAACGCTTTGCTCTAGCAGAATTAGTCACGAGCTGATCAATTGGCATGTGTCAGATGAAGAATCTTTATCTGACCATCGCTATGTCTTTTTTGAACATTTAAATATTACTTCGCAAACAAACTCCGGTCAACAAACTGAGATCTTTTTACTGATTTGGTTGCGGCCAAATTTCATGGATACTCACCATCCATTGACACTCCAAGTGATTTAGATGATGCCGTTGATACTACAACGACCTTCATTATGGAAGCTTTTGAAGAAGCATGCCCTCTACGGTCTGTGAAGATCACAAGAGGAACCCCTTGGTGGAACTGGCGAAACTCACGAAACAATGTAGAAAGAGTTGGAACAGAGGACGTTCGGCTGGTTCGGAGGCTTTCAGGTCGGCTCGCAAGGCCTACAGGAAAGCTCTTCGGTCTGCTGAACGATCCGGCTGAAAAAACCTTTGTACAAAAGTTTCCAGCTTGAGTGAAGTCAGTCGGTTAAACAAAATCCTTGCGAAATCTAAGGATTTCCGGGTGAACGAACTTCGTTTGCCAAATGGCGTTCTGACTTCCTCTGATGAGGAAGTTGTGGAATGCTTGTTTGGGTG
This sequence comes from Aedes albopictus, assembly GCF_035046485.1. Lineage (NCBI taxonomy): Eukaryota > Metazoa > Arthropoda > Insecta > Diptera > Culicidae > Aedes > Aedes albopictus. The sequence continues at coordinate 259,622,538 of NC_085138.1, forward strand.
TTTTCCTAGATATCGAGGGTGCCTTTGACAACGTGCCTTTCGATGCCATATTGGAAGCCGCACGGAGTATATCTCCAATGATTTCCAATTGGATTCACCAAATGCTCAAAACCGATATCTCTTCTCGACATTGCGTCTAGCAGGGATTAGGAAATTGAGTGTTTGTGGATGCCCCCAAGGGGGAGTCTTATCACCGCTTTTGCGGAATCTCGTAGCAGATACGCTATTGAGGCAACTCAATAATAGCGGTTTTCCTACTTATGGTTTTGCCGACGCCTACCTAACATTGTTAGTTGGTGATGCAAAACGCCCTTCAGGTAGTTGAGGGTTGGTGTCGCCAATATGGCCTTTCGGTTAATGTGAGTAAAACATCTATTGTTCTTTTCACGGAAAGGCGAAACCGTAATGGCGTTCGACCTTTGTGTCTCTTTGATTCTGAAATCGATGTGACTGAACAGGTAAAGTACGTTGGAGTCATTCTTGATTCCAAGCTTTCCTGGACACCTCACATTGAGTTCAGAATCAAGAAAATTAAGAATTGCCCTTCGGGCAATGCCGGCGTACTTTTGGTACAACTTGGTGTCTAAAACCCAAGTATATCAAATGGATTTACACAACTGTGGTTCGGCCAATATTGGCTTATGGATGTCTTGTGTGGTGGCAAAAGGGTGAAGTGAGAACGGACCAATCAAAATTAGGCCATCTCCAAAGGATGTGCTTAATGGCGATGTCTGGAGCGTTCTCTTCAACTCCTACGGCAGCGCTAGAAGTTCTCTTTGACGTTGCCCCACTACACATTCATCTCAAACAAGAAGCACTTTCTTGCACTTACCGGTTACAGGTACTCGGTCTACTAGAGGAAACTCCTGTGAACCGCACATCAACACACACCTCGTTGTTTCCACTTTTGGTGAATTGGGACAAAATTGTCCTTGCTCCAAGTGATCTTACAATTGCTTGTAATTTTCCATATAGGACATTTTCCACGATATTCCCTTCCCGGGAAGAGTGGACATCTGGTTATCTGGAAAGAAGTATTTCAGAAGGCATCGTATGTTACACTGATGGCTCCCTTCTCGAAGGTCGAGCAGGTGCTGGTGTTTATTCTCGTGAGCTAAGGCTGCATAAGTCTTATTCACTTAGTAGACACTGCACCGTTTTCAGGCCGAAATCTTTGCTCTTATGTGCGGAGTGCATTCCGCACTTCAGCAGCACGTAATGGGCAAAGTAATATACTTCTGTTCAGATAGCCAGGCTCAGATAGCACTTGCTTCGGCCAACTCCAGGTCGAAGATAGTTATCGCTTGTCGAACTCAAATCGAGGAGCTGAATTCAGCAAACGCTGTTCACCTTGTATGGGTACCTGGTCATTCTTCCATCGCTGGAAATGAATTGGCTGATGAGTTAGCGCGCTCTGGAGCATCACATGACTTCATTGGCCCTGAGCCAGCTATTCCGATATCGAAGTGTTGGATTAAACTTCAGATTCACACCTGGGCTGTCACTCAACACAGACAATATTGGAATAGTTTGGAGTCATGTCGTCAAACCAAATTGTATGGTGCTGAGCCATCTCTATGGGTGGCGAAGTATCTAACTAATCTGTCTAAGCAGAATTGCAGCATGCTGGTCAAAGCATTGACTGACCACTGCCGACTCAGCTATCACATGGCGAATATTAACCTTCATCCAGCCAACGTACATTTTCCACCTTCGGAAAAGCACAAAAATGGTCATAACTTTTTTGTTTTTCGATGGATTTTGATGAAATTTTCACAACTTCCCGAAAAACTCTTCTAGTTTATTATGCCGGGGACATGGGTACCTAGTCCACATGGTTCCGGAGTTATTCCGGCCACATACTTTGCGCAACATCCCGCAAGATCCCGATGAGATAGAAGTATAGTGTCTTCGGTGAATTTGTTCATCAGGTTAAGAACTAGCTGGCAACGGCGACTTTGGTTCGGAATTCGGCCACTAGGCGGCGCCAGTGGCAAAAATGTTCAAACCCTCATATCTCAGAAACCTGATAAGATAGAATGATGCTGTCTTCGGCAAAAATCTTCAGCAAGCTCCGAACTATCTGATAGTGAAGTCTTTGGTTTGGGATTTATCCGCTAGGTGGCGCATTGTGTATGAAAAATTCAAACACGTTTATCTCGATACCCTAATGAGGTACAAGCATGCCGTTTTCAGCAAAGTTGTTCAGCAGGCTAAGAACTATCTGGCTATGGCGTCTTTGGTTCGAGAATCGTCCGCTAGGTGGCGCCATGGTCAAAAATCTTCAAACTTCTATATTTCAGAATCCTGATAAGATAGAATGATGCCGTCTTCAACAAAGTTCTTCAGCAAGCTGAAAACTCGTTATCTCAAAAATCGGAAAACGTCCAGTAAACTTTTCCGATAGTTAGAAGGAAGTAAGACGTATCTGGTGTCCTTGGTTCTGATATTATTCGATAGGTTCCGTCTAGTATTAAGAAAATATTTGTATGAACACCCTAATTACCAAAAAGTATTCCATTTTCAGCATAATTGTCCAGCAAGCTAAGAGCCGTTTGGCAGGATAGTAGACTGTCGAGTACAGTGGTACAAGAGGCAATACTTTAACACCGTCTTTGACAACCTGCAGACAATTTTTTTTTATCTGTATTAACGAGATGTTTAGCCCTTGGCTAGTTCATCTCGGGACCCACGCTTCACTTCCCTTCCGAAGAAAGAACTCACATATTTTTTGTGAGATTGTCGGGAGTGAGATTCGATCCCAGGTCCTCGGCGTGATAGTCAAGTGGTCTAACCAACACATCAGGTCCGCTCCACAAGCAGACAAATTTTGTCGCCCTACAATATTGCTTATTTTACTCCGTTTTTTTTTTCTTCCGGGTATGTCTCCGGAAATTTCTACAAAAACTCTTCCGGGAATTTTTCCATGAATTTCTCCGGGAGTTCAACCGGGAATTTATCCAAGAATTCCACTGGGAATTCCTCAAGAACTTCCTTCAGGAATTTCTTCAAGAAATCTTCCGGGAAATCCTCGAGGAAATCCTCCAGGAATTCCTCCGAGGATTTCTCTGGAAATTTCCCCAGGATTTCCCCTAGGACTCCCATCAGGAACTCCTTCAGGAATTCCTTCGGCAATTTCTGCGGAAATTCTTCTGGGATTTTTTCCAGAAATTCCTCCGGACTTTTTTTTCCAAGATTTTCTTCGGGAATTTCACTGGAAATTTTCCCAGGAATTCGTCCATGAGTGCCTCCGGGAGTTCCTCCGGAAATTTCTTCAGGATTTGCTATATGAATTTCTCCAAGAATTTCTCTAGGAATTTTTCCGGGCATTTTTCCAGGAGTTTCTCCAGGAACATATCCGGGAATTTTATAAGGAAAACTGTCGTTTTTTTTTTCAAGAAAATCCTCTGGTAATTTATCCAGGAATCTCTTCAGGAAGTCTTCCGTGATTTTTTTTTTCTCACAAAACCCTCGAGAATGTCTCCCGGAATGGGGCACGTTCGGTGTAGTACTAAATTTGTAGTAATGAACTGAACTTTAGTATGGAGAGAAGGTCAGTTCTCTGTTTCTGCAATTAAATGGTACAAAAAACGTGGGTATTATGATTTCTTGCCTAATTTGATGCTGTTTGAGCAAAGCTTTGTTGTTGTTTATGTTGCAAAAAATGGAGAAAACAACAACACTGTTGCCTAAAGTTTTGCTCAAACAGCATCAAATTAGGCAAGGAATCATAATACCCACGCTTTTTGCACCATTTTCCTGCAGAAACGGAGAATAATTGTCCTTCTCACCATACTAAAATGTCAGCTCATTACTTTAAATCTAGTACTTCACCGATCTGTCCTATTCCTCTAGGCCTTTCTTTACGAATACCTGGGAATTTCTCCAGGAATTCTTCCGAGAATGTCTCCGGGAGTTTCTCCAGGAAATCCTCCAGGAGTAATTTTGGGAATTTCTTCTGGAAATCTTCCAAAAAATCCTCCATGAATTCTTTCAGGAATTCCGCCGGGAATTTTTAAAGGAAATCTACAGGATTTGCTCAGGAAATCCTCTGGGAATTTCACCATGTATTCCTCTGCGAATCCCTCGAGGATTTCCTCCAGGAATTCCTCAGGAAATGTCTCTAGGAATTCCTCCGGTGATTTCTCCAGCAATTCCTCTGGTTAATCCTTCAGGGAATCCTCCTTCCTGTGGAATTCCCCGAAGAAAATTCCTGGAAGAATCACTGCAGGAAACCCCTGAGGGAATTCCAAAAGGAATCCCCGGCAGAATTCCTGGAGAAATACCCGAAAGAATTCCTGGAGATAATCCCGGAAAAAGTCCTGAAGTAATTACTGAAGGAATCACCGGAGGAACTGCTGGAGGGAGTCTTAGAAGAATTCCCGGAGAAATTCCTGGAGAGAATCGTAAAGAAATTCCTAGTGGAATTCCAGGAAAAAATTTGGAAGGATTTCATGAAGAAATGTTCTGGAGAAATTCCAGGGAGAATTTCCAGAGACATTCCCGGCGGAATTCCTGGAGAAAACAATGGAGGAATACTTAGAGAAATTCCCAGCGGAATTCCTGGAGACCCCAGAGGGTTTTCTGAAAAAAAAAGTCACGGAAGACTTCCTGGAGAAATTCTCAGTGCACTTTTATGAAAAAAAAAAACCCGGAAATTTTCCTGAATAATTGATTGATTGATTTGTCTTTATTAAAGAGACTTTCAGCCCTTGGCTGGTTCGTCTCTACGCCTGAAGAAATTTCCGGAGGAATTTCTGGGGAAATTCCCGGAGGAATTCCTGGAAGAATTTCTGGTGGATTTCCCGGACAATTTCTTGAAGAAATTTCCGAAGCAATTCCTGGCGGATTTCCTGAAGAAATTCCCGAGGGAATTCCCGGAGACATTCCCGGAGATATTCCTGGAGGAACTTTTAGAAAAAAAATCTTGGAGAAATTCAGCCTGGAGAAATTCTTGAAAGAATTCCTGGAGAAATTCCCAGAAGAATTCCTGGGGAAATTACCTAAGAAATTCCTGAAGGAACCTCCGCAGAAGTTCCTGATGTGGGTCCTAGAGGAAATCTTGGAAAAAATTCCGCAGGAATTCCCGGAGACATTTCCAGAGGAATTTCTAGAGAAATTCCCGGAGAAATTCCTGGAAAAACTCCCGGAATAAATTCCCGGAGACATTCCCGAAAGTAAAAACGGAGCAATATTGTGGGGTGACAAAATTTGTCTGCAGGGTGTCAAAGACGGTGTAGCGAATAACCTAGCGAATAAATCACGAATCAAAGACTCAACTATCAGACAGATTATAGTTTACTGAAGAACTTTGTTGAAGACGGCATCATTCTATCTTATCAAGATTCTGAGATATAAAAGTTTGAAGATGTTTGACCCTGGCGCCACCTAGCGGACGATTTTCGAACCAAAGACGCCATTTCCAGATGGTTCTTAGCCTGCTTAACAACTTTGCTGGAAACGGCATGCTTATACCTCATTAGGGTATCGAGATAAACGTGTTTGAATTTTTCAGACACAATGCGCCACCTAGCGGATAAATCCCAAGCCAAAGACTTCACTATCAGATAGTTCGGAGCTTGCTGAAGATTTTTGCCGAAGACAGCATCATTCTATCTTATCAGGTTTCTGAGATATGAGGGTTTGAACATTTTTGCCACTGGCGCCGCCTAGCGGCCGAATCGCGAACCAAAGTCGCCGTTGCCAGTTAATTCTTAACCTGCTGAACAAATTCGCCGAAAACACTATACTTCTATCTCATCAGGATCTTGAGATATATGTTGCGCAAAGTATGTGGCCAGTTTTGGTACCCCAAGACACTCCGGAATAACTCCGGAACCATGTGGACCAGGCACCCATGTCCCCGGTATAATAAACTAGAAGAGTTTTTCGGGAAGTTGTGAAAATTTCATCAAAATCCATCGAAAAACAAAAAAGTTATGACCATCTTTGTGCTTTTCCGAAGGTGGAAAATGTACGTTGGCTGGATGAAGGTTAAGCAAGCTGATTCATTTGCCTGTGATAGCTGTGAATCCGATTATGAAACTTAGTATCATTTGATATGTAACTGTCCAGTTTTCGCGCAACTGCGTTTCCGAGTATTCGGAAAACACTTATTAAGTGAAACTGACTTAAGAAACCTGAATCTTCAGGATATTCTATTGTTCTTAACCCGCTGTGGTAAAGAGCTATAGGCTCTCTTTCGCTTTATGCGTTATTACAGTGCCCTTTTCAGGGCGCTGTTTGAACCCATTGTGGTACGCTTGTGCGTTAGTACCCTCTTCCAGGGTATTTTTCCTATTTCCCTACCTGTCTCTATCCCCATCCAAATCCTTTTTCCTTCCTCTTCCCTCAGGTAGATGATGAAATAGGGTGTTATTTTGGCGATGGCACAAATGTCCCAAATAGAGGATAACGTGCCTCTGGAGTTGGCCTTCTGATACCTGATACCTGATGCAGCGGCGCCATACCGTAGTATGGAGACCGCTACTGCCGCGAGCAGCTTACGCTTACTCGAGACTGTTGTCGATCTATTTAAACATTGTCTTTCACAACGCCATTATCGCCATGCTTGCCCTTTTGCAGGCATATTCTACGTGGCTTCCGAATTTCAGCCTATCGTCGATCATGACCCCTAATTGCTTCAGAGAGAGCTTGGAGTTGATTGTTTACCCGCCTGCGGTGACCACTGCCTGCTGTTCAGACATGGGGTTGTTCACAATCACCACCTTCGCTTTGTGGTGCGCGAGTGCCAGCTGTGGTGCGCCCAGTAGCACAGCCGAAAACATTTCCTGACAGCTGTGGCGGGAATCGAACCGCGCTCCTCCCTGCGACTAAATGCTTAGTGATCTTAGCCGCACGACCACGAAGTCACAGATTCAAATTCAAATTTTAGGTAGTAGTGACGCAAACCCCATTGCAAGGAGTATGTTGTTGGTTAGGTCTTTGCTTAGGAATGCGATTAATAACTAGAGCAATGAACATAGCGCAAGCGTGAGAAATCACATTACATCCCCAGCTGACACGTCAGCAGCGGTAATAGACAAAATGTGATTGGTCGGTGTGCTTGTTGAGCATTTACCAGCCGCCGGAAACCTACGTCGAGTGTTTCGAACCGGGACTGGGACTGCAGAGGCCAGCAAGCTATGAAGGGCGTAAGGCACAAGGTTGCACTAAGCGTCCCAAGTGATTGATCTGTTCCGGAAAATTCTTGAACATCAAACACTCGAAGGTGTGCCTGGCTTCCAAGAGAGCAGTTGCTAAATCAAAGTACATGTAACGCCACTAGACCAGAACCATTACCGTGAATGGGGACGGATAATGCAAACGATAACGGCAATCGCTAAGATTAACAAGGTTCTTTTTTGAAGCTGCTATATGACTTCACGGTGGTTGATCGTGCAGTTCACGCTGCTGCTGGGCTGTATGACGACCGTGCTGATAGGGCGGAAGCCGTTGTAAAAGGCGGGTTACTTCAATGCCTGGGTTGTAGATCAGGGAAGCCAATTCACGAACCAACACCAAATCCTGTTAGAGATATCATTGAACGCTTACAGTGCCACCTAGTGGCGAAAAATGGAAAACTTAAGATTTCTGCATACATTTGGCCACGTTTTCTCATTCAAACTTCAAGCACTTTGAGTGCCCTCTTAGGTTTAACCGGTTTTGCTCAAACTTTGAACGTAGCTTCTGGGAGTCCAAAACAACCGATTCAGGAGGTAAGGCTTGGCATTTTTATTTTTTTTTATATAAGTGTGGGCCACCCTAATATGCACCCATGGGGTAACGCCTACAGGATCGTAATTTATAATGGCTACCTTCGAACAATCCCCAGAGATGCTGGAAAAGATCATTGAGGGGCTTTTCCCACGGCATAACTGGAGTCCTTCCTTAGCTTCCTTTCGTAGGATCGTCGAGGACTGCAACTAGGGCGGGCGATGAAGAGAGAGTCACCGATAAGGAACTTGTGGGCATTGCCCGAATAGAGTTCTGGATAGTCATTGCAGAAATTCCGTAGATGTTCAGATCGGTTATGCAGAAATGTCTGGTCAAGGGATTCTTTCCGGTGGTATTACTGTGCCAATATGGGCAAAGGTCCTTCCAGTAATCAGTAACGAGTAAACGCTTTCTTTTTGATTACTTAAACCACCGAGACAGCTATCGAGTGTAAGAAGAAGGGTATTCGCATAGTATGCAGTAGTGACCCGTAACGTAAGGAATGAGATGTTGAGGTAAGTGCCCATTGGGAGTGGCTAATGAAATTACGCTGGAGGTCTACCGTGAATCGATCGAAAATGTGGAGCTGGCTAGAGCCGACTCGATCGCGGTGGTGGAGAAGTGGATGAGCTCCATGAAACTGGAATTGGCTCGTCGTTTTCAACAGTGTGTACACTTCAGGACTATGAATCATGGTCAAAGTGGTTGATTCCGTAGGAAAGGTAAGCGTCATTTATTTTAAAGCTGTTTCTTAGGGTCTGTTCCAATTAGCGAATTAAAATTAATTTTTACTGACAGTTCGATACTTTGTCAAGTTTAAGTTTAGTTCTCCTAAGGAAATAATTACACAGCGCAACATATTTTTGTCTCAAGAGCAAACTTATGTGCCTCCGAAGGATTTTGGGCCGCTGAATCCGAATTCGGGCTCAGATTTGCTCCAACACGTCACAATTTTGAGCTATACCTCAATTTATAGGCCAAAATATGCGATTTTGGGCTTTTTTGACTGCAAGCCATTAAGCAAGGAAATATTTATTTTAAGCAATCAAAAGGTTAATTAGTCAAATAACATCTAAATTAACGACTCATGCAAAATATTTCGTTTTACCTAATCAAATTTGTTAGATTTAAGCATTTTATGTTAGTATGAAAACTTGCATACAACTTTTGGAGGGTGACTTGTATGGGAAATACCGTACCTAACATAAATCGCTTAAAACTATCAAATTCGATTTGGTAAAACGAAATATTTTGCATAAGTTGTTAATTTAGATGTTAGTTGACCAATTAACCTTATGATTGCTTAAAAAAAATATTTCCTTGCTTAATGGCTTGCAGTCAAAAAAGCCCAAAATCGAATATTTTGCCATGTAAATTGAGGTATAGCTCAAAATTGTGACGTGTTAGAGCAAATCTGAGCCCGGATTCGGATTCAGCGGCCCAAAATCCTTCGGAGACACATAAGTTTGCTCTTGAGACAGACAAAAAGTTAATTTTTGTAACGCTGTGTTATCGAACTGTCAAGTTTAAATGAAAATTAATTTTAATTCTTCAATTGTAACATACCCTCAGTAAAGTCATTTCGAAATGAGACACGGAAAGATCTTGCAGAAAGGTTCTATATCAGAGAGTTGGGATGCAATTCCAAAAGGAAGAAGTACAAATTTGAAAACTGAATGTATATAAACAAATCTGTTGTATTGAAAATAGGAAAACGAAAACTAAAACATGGAAACAAAATCAAACAAATATTTGAATCGTTTATTGAAACCCCATTTTATTTGTAATACAAATTATATTTCACCTAAGGCTATAAACTAATAAAAATATACACATAAGTAAAGCTGCCCGCGTTTGTGTCCTCTTGCTCATGGTAAGAAGAGAGCCATAGAAACAACACGCCTTTTGTTTCAATTTAGAGTTGGGATAAAAATTTAGCACGATATAACAAAGAATAAAACGTCAACTTACCAGTCAAGCCGATTAATACTTGTCAGGTTGATGATTTTGATCGGATGTCAAATTTGTGGTTTATGTTTCCCCCCGCACAGCCGACACGAGACGCACATCCAGTGGCACGCCCTAAGCGGTGGATAGCACCAGAGACATGGCACCAGAAGCGACAGCAACGCCAAACCAATCCACCTGAAAGAGCAGAAATGATATGCTTAGCACTGGAAGAGGAAACTCGCTTGAGGCACATATCCACTTACCGTTTGGTGCATCCTGTTTCCGCCGAACACGAGCACGGATGGGGAGCCGTCTCCCCTTCCGAGTCCTTCATACAGTGGTACAGCATGCACTGTGCGCACAACATTCCGGACATGTTCTCGATGGTGGTCCTGAAGCAGTCTGGCGCGTAATCGCACGAGCCTTTGTAGTTGCGGTCGTCATTGTAGAATTCTTGGCAATATCTGCAAAGGAAGGTGTGGATTCAATGTGGGTATTTAAGCAGGTTTTCATGAATTATGTAAAACAAATTTCCACATTTTTACCCTTTATTCTCCTAATTGAAAATTTGTTTTTGTATATGAAACCGTAAATTTTTGTATGCCGCGTTCCCATTTATACTCCGTTCTTTGTACAGTTAATAAATAAAGGTTTTTCTCGACCTCTTTGAACATAGAGTATAACCGTGGCGGTTAACCATATATTAATGGGAAACAGATAAATCGCATTCAAAAGCATAGGTAATAAACTGATAAATTACTGTGAGCAGAGAAGCAAGCCTTGCCGTAATAAAAATTGAAAGCTGAGTTGCCTCGATTCTGCTTTTTATATTGCTTGGGTTCGTCGCTTAAATATTTTCTCATCGTTCAAGTCTCTCAGCACACAAAATTGAGATAAGGGGCTGTCCATAAACCACGTGGTTAGAGGGGGGGGGGTTTGGAAAGTCCTAAAAAATGACCACGTGGTTTATGGACAGCCCCTAACGCTTAGATAGCATAGGCGTTAACGACCATGCACCTCCATGAGTTTATCATCCTATATCAACACATATATGTACGCATTTCATTAACAAAATTGCTTAGTACTTATCGAACCCCAATTCAATGACAAGCAAATTGGTACTCAAACTGAAGCTTAGTATCGAAGTTATTTTGTAGTACAAGGCAATGTTGCAATGGATCTTCTTCGCGAGCATTCATTTAAGCATCTTCGCGATCCAAAATTCGCTGCTGTTCATTTTCTATTTTCGGCTCGTGAATACAATTCAAGCAACGCGAATGAAGGAACGAACGAAACGGTATTCATTCCACCACGAGCGTGCTGCCTGCGATGGTTCTGTTCGGTACGAACTTTGACAACAACAATTATCGTGCAGACTGAAACTGCGGACAATTGAAACTTATTTTAAGTTTGGCACAGCTCTCCATTCCCGATAAAAAGATTATAAGAGAATTCAAACACAACACCACTATTGTTTTATACGCAATGGCATTAGCTGGCGTGAAAAAAATGCATATTTTGCTCCAGTAACCCATTTGTGAAAAACAATTGTTTGAACCATTCAGCAGTCTAAAGCTCGATTCAGGACGGTAGTTTGTTTTCATTTGGGTTCGTCTTGAGCTTGACCAAGTCGGCGGTGGAGTGTCATACTGCAAAATGATCTCTTGTGCACTGTAATACCCTGGACAGACATGTGATACGACTGTGATTCCTGTACAACGGCACGCAGTGTCAAGAAAATTTTGACAAGACTGACTTGAACTGAGAGAATTTTCAGTATGGCACTCATTTCAAGCGCAATTGTACAGTGGTTCTTGTATCACATGTGTGTCATAAGTATAACATGGTCACACTCAAAAAACAAAATTTTTAAAATGTGCATTATAAAAATAGCAGTTAAGCCATTAAATTTTTGCACTCATATGATTTATTCAATCTGCTTTTCAGCTAAATCTGTTGTTCGAAAAAAAAAAATCAATTCATTTTAATTCATACTTCACACTGTATTTTCAGCATTTATCCCATTGTGCGCCACTTTATTTACGTTTTTTTGACAACTATCTCCTCTCTTCTCTCGCATCTCTGACTGTAGCAAACTACCGTGATAGAGGGTGACTTTAAATACAATACAATACAATACAAATTCAACTCATTAACAGCGAACTATTGTTATGTTACCCATTGAAATCACCTTGACAATATAAAATTTAACATAATTACAATGATTGTTGAAAAAATAGCCGTGTTTAGTGGTAAACGTGTATAGCAGTGTGATCAATTTAATCCTACTTTGTTCAACACCACTCAGTTCAACGGTACGATTTGCCGTGCTAGCAAACCGTGATTGAAATGAATTCAGATTTTTGATCACAAAATTGAAAAATTAATAGGTTTTGGGCAATAAATTACTAACCAGGTGAAAGTTTGAACAGTTTCTAGTAAAGCATCAACATATTATAGTGCTGTGAAGTTTGCAAGTTGAATAAAAAGTGATTTTAAAAAAATGGGAGACGACCTTGTGGAGAAGAAAAGTGTGATGAGTGCTACATTTTGGCACGAAATTGTGGAAATAATGTGTAAAGTTGAAATTAGTTCTTCCCAATGGATATGAAACATAGTTGTTTTCCACAAGTAGCAACTTCAGAACATTTTGAGAAGGTAAGCTAGCATAATTTAAAGATTTTGTTCGACAACCTCCGTGCTAATCGATGACTGCGGTGAGGGGAGAGAGGTGTAAGGGGAGCAGTGGCTGCCATACTCGCTGCCATTTTGAAGCTTTTGCAACTATGTCCTTAACATAGCTAGCATTGGCGTTAACAATTGTTAACCATGCACCTCCATGAAATAGTATATCATCCTATGTCAACACATCGTTGATGAAAAAATCACCAGAAAACGAGCAAGCAAAAAAACGTGATGTTTTCGATTTACATTGGGAAATCAAAAGAATTACGTGGGTTCACTTGCCGGCCTCCTAGAAAGATACTACCTAACCACTGGTAGACATTTGTTCAGCCAAGTACTATTTCTTCTATTTTTTCGCAACTGTAATACAGTGCCAATTCGTTCGTTGCCCGGATAAAAACTAACCATAGGGTATTTGGTGAAAACCATTCTGTACCATACAGTGTACCAGCTACAATATAGTGTATTGTAATGGAATGGTTCGCTAAAAGCTTTGCACATTGATAGCTACTATACATTTACATCCGATCTTTATGTAACAATATATTATACTGTTTTTCTTACGTTTGAACCATTCACTATTCCGAAACAATCTTTCTCCGTGCATTTTTAATTATTTATTTTAGTTTATGATTTTTTCCGTGCTTTGTTTTGTTGATGTTCGTGACTTTTATTGCAAAGGAAATGAAAGAGAAAAAAGTGAATAAGTTGAAACATCTATTCAAAGTCAATAAAATGTTATTAAATAAAGTGTTAAACCAAGTGTCCTAAGGACTGCATATCCAAGAGATATGGTGGGCTAGGTATGTAGAGTGCGATGAGAGGAATACGAATGTAGGTCAACCCGGAAAGACGCAGGCCAGATTACCGTAAATCAGTGGATGAGTTCAACACTATTCTTTCTCCTCTTCTCTCATGCGAAATTGCCTTGTACAACAACCGAATTAAATGCGATTTATCTTTGACATTTTTAACATAAGGACTGGACTGGACACTGAAACGACTTCTGATATAAGTTCGTTTTCGCTTTTTAACCTAACTTATAGTTGAATCGAACTTGACAGTTTTCTCATGAGTTGTTTTGTACATATTTCATAGTTCAGTCACAGAGAACAGACATCCAAGTCCAGTTCTGAAACTGTGTAAGGAATTTAACGGCCATTTGAAATCGGCAACATAACTGGCAATAGCGTGGCGCTGCAATCGGTTAATTTTCCACACTAATTTAATTCACCACTTGACATGTTTCAATTCACCACTGACTGTGGCAACATGGTGTTTGGTGGCGTTAGTGTTGTCATCGTGTATTGGTTGGCAACCATACTCAAGTGGAGATTCAAATCCTTACACAACTTTCCGAATAAAATTTATTCTAGCCTGGATGTCTGTTCTCTGTGGTTCAGTCAAACTGGAGCCTCAATATTGCAATAACGGTTAAGCACGCTGTAATGATACTTATGTACCTCGTCACCCACTTCATGCAACTACATTAGTGGTCTAATAACACTTAGCGCGCTAGGCTAGGCTAGATCCATCATGCCGCTCAAAGTGTTGCCACAAATAATGCTTAGTTTGCAAAATCCAGTTATCTGGCTGGTGGGACACGGGAGCCTAAGCTTCAACTGTTAATGTAATCAGAGGCTCCGGGCTGTTCGGGTCCATATGAAGTTAACCATCAATGTTAACTTCTTTTCCCGATCAGCCTAGATAGCTGTGTAGTGTCGGTAGCGGTTGTCTCAATTGGCTAAGAATAACACTACGGACCACCTGTTCCGGGGGTAAAAGTCCACTAAACAGGGAACCCCAATCCAAGGTGTCAGGCGACCCGTGCTGATGGATGAATGGTTGAGGGGGTTTAAAATATGCTTGATCTTTAACGGAGCCCGTAACGTTGGTAGATCGCCTTTATGTGTTGCGTTACGGTTCAAGATCTACCAAACCGAATCCTAGTGACATCCGGTTTGTCAAGTTGGGGTAATGTGTTTTGGTAATAAGGATTCATGGTACGAAGTCCTTGTTACTGGTGACAGTTTCTAAAATTGCATTTATTCTGCCTTGCTGATAGTTAAAGAATCGGACTTTGCCTACCCGAGACTACACTTGATGTTAGGAAAACAAACATGCTTTACGTATCTGATTGCGTACTAACCTATCAAGGACTGTTAATTCAAGGACTCACGTGCATTCTTATTGCAGAACATATTCTCTAATTTGACAGAGTTTTGCAACTAGCCTAAAGTCCCGGGTTTTTCTTTGTTGTCCTGGGACTAAACTAGAAGCAAGACATGGATGGGGGGGGCTAGAGTTCCGATGCATGGATAAATATCAGTACCACCGTTTTGTTTTTCTCAGAATGCAAATGGATTGTGTTTGATTAGGGGCGCTCTTTCACTGAGATTTAAATCTCTATGATAACGGAACCTTTTCATCGCAATCGATTTCTTACACCTCTGGGATAACAAAACAGGAACTGTACAGAAATCGATGCTTCATTGCCTCTCAATGACAATGGAGTAGTACGACATGCACTAAATCCTAAGGATACGGGTAATGCCACAAAAGATCTAAATACTGGTCGCAGTGGCTCACCCGAACAGAAAAAAAAAATCAGAGGCTACTCAGACTTAGACGAGTTTAGGTTAGTTTGGCTAGAACTGCCATTATCGAAGGAACATGACGAGATAATATAACATTATATGGTTTATCTAATGTAAAACAATACAACATAACAAAAGAGAACCATTCCAAAACCATGATTAAATTTATAACCAGTAGTGAAATTACAATTAAAAACAATATGTTTACGGTGCATTTTATTGTTTGAAACCATACGTGTACCATACAATGTATGGTATATGAAAGCTCACGTATCAGTATTTTGAACAATTCATTTACAATAAAATGTATGGTTTTGTAAAAAAATATATATGGAGAAAAAAATTTTATATTGTTACGATATTTAACAACCCGTATAGTATATTGTAAAAATCTTATTTACAATTCACTGTATTGGTGTCTACATTACATCTTATTGTTTTTGTATTTTTTATTTTTACAGTGTTGTTTATTGTAACAATATGGTTCTAAATAGTACTGTTACAATACAACATTCGGTTTTTCTACTGTATTTTTTATTCGGGTGAAGACTTGTTAGATGGGCTGTCTCGATGGTTGGATTTTCGCTGCTTGCGGTAAAATCCAAAAGAAAGGAGCTGTCAATGTCGATGCCTGACCGCCGTCGCATCCAAGCTCCTATGCACATTGGTCGGGCTCCATACAAAGGGGCGGCCAAAACTCTCAAAAAAACGGAATTGATATTTTTAAACTTTTTTTCACCTTATATCAAAGATAGTGTATTGTAGTTTTATGATTCTTAATTAAAAGAATACCAGCTTTTGTATTTCAATGACATTTTCACTGCCAAAGTGGCCTAAGTCATAAAATTAAAAAACGAATTATTCGAAAAAAGTAAAATAATAATATTTTGAGAATGGAATATATGTTGTATGTTATCCAGCATATGAAAGCTTGTTATTGGACTGTTTGAATGCACGTATGGTCCACTGCACGATTTTATACTGGCCTGCTTACTCTCACACGAAATTTGACGTTTTAGAGGTGTCGGCACCGCTCAAATGTCAAATTTTCTGTGAGAGTAAGCAGGCCAGCATAAATTCGTGCAGTGGACCATGGTGCAAAATTAATATGTCACAAAACTTTTCAAATTTTCATATATTGTACCTTAGGAATATTGGTAATTTTGAAGTTAAAAAACGGTTCGTGTCGTCACGTGTCGCCGCAATTTCGAATAGTACATCTTAAACATCATGCTTAGGGCTGCATAAAAACATTTAAACATTTTGCAAAAATTTGCAGCTTTTCAAATTAGAGCTATTTAAAAAAGTCATGTTTTTTCTTATATTTTACGTTATTTTTTCATTTTTGACTGAAATAAAATTTATCTTCCCACATTTTTCACACGTTTTGAACAAACTTGATTGGATTAGATCGAAAGATGATCATTTAATTAAATTCAAATTATTCAAACGCAAAACATGTGGAGTTTACTGATTTTACTGATTTTTGAAATTATTGAAGTTATGTAATTTTTGAATACCCCTTTTTAAACACTTAAAATACTATATAACATATCTAGACAACCTATAACTTCGATTGAACACATAAAAAGTGTTTTGGCCGAACTTTATCTTTTTCCGACCATTGTGCTATGGAGAGAACGTTTGTGCAAGTATGTGAATGTTTCGTGGCAGGTGTATTTATCGTCACTTGCGTGTACCTGAAGCATTTTAATCAGTTATCATAATGCCTCAACAAACGCATTCTTGCAGAGACAAAATGTTTTATAGATGATCTGTAGAAACAAATCATGACAAAAATAAAGGTGATTCTGAAATTAGACAAAAACAAATGTCTAGGCAAAAAATCGTTTTTGTTTCAGTGTCCACTGCATCTACTGTAAAACTTGGTTCTCCCGACCAATTTCATAAAACTGCTTATAAAGCTAACTGTTCCACCTGTTCTTTTAACAATCGTAAGAAGTGCGCCTTCTGGCAAAGAGGGGACAAACTAGATATAGAGACTTCCGTAGCTTCATGGAGAACAATGATTTCACATAAAAACCATCAGATTGTAAAATTTTGCTCGACCAACCTTTATAAATCAAATAAGTGTCGGGGCCCGTGGCGCAGTGGTCCACACGTTCGCTTCATAAGCGGATGGTCATGGGTTCGATCCCAGCCCGGCACTTGCAATTTTTTGTCAGTTGCTCTTTCCCCCGAGAGCAACTGACACCTGACCCTCTTCGGAGCATATAGCTCTAACGGACCCGGAATTCGGATATCGGCGAACCGCAACTCATAATGGACGACCCCCAATCGGACTGGAAAGGGAACAGCAGCCACACATCAACATCATCGTGCTCATCATTCTACCGTGGACAGGGTAGAAAAGTTGAAGCAGCACAAGGCACCAGTTCGATATAGTTGAATTAGAATAGAATACATGTAGGCGCTGTACAAAGTGTAAGTGCAGCGTCCAATTGGAATCGCTCAAGTAGTGCCCTAGTGGACAAAAGAGCAGTAAATTAGGTTAAGTGATTAAGAATTTAAAAAAAATCAAATAAGTGATAACGTTGGTTAGTGGTGTATGATAGTTGAAAATAAATCTTCTATCGATGGCATTGACGATGGCCAATTTCTCATGAAAACCGAAACAATTCCAACCAGTTTTGAAAATGGGTATCAATCAACAAGTGAAAAATCATTGCAAAATTACCTGCAGCGTAATCGAGTCTTGATGAGCGTGGTTTCCTTCATGGGCGGCGCGTCGAGGGCGTTGCGCTTCTTCAGACTAGATGTTGAGTCCCGCCGGCCTCCGATCAGCGAGCCAGGTTCGTCGACAACCGGGTAGTTGTATTCGTGCACCTTCAAGTTATAAAAGTTGTACTTTAACTTGATGTCTCCCGGCTGCACGAAGGTTTGATTAATTGGTTCGAGGGCACGGGTCGTGTTACGTAAGTGGAGAAAGGTCGGTAGGATTGGTGGGTTCGTTTTCGGTTGGTAGGTTAGCATGCCGAATGGAATAAAGAGGTGAAAAGAAAAAGGCGTTGGGTTAAAATTGGATTAACGTTTAGCTGCGGAATTGTCTTGAAGCATGTTAGGAGCTACTTACGTCAGTAATCTGAACGTACGAATAGTTGTCGCCAGGTACTAGTGGAGTAACTTTTTCATCACCAGGCTTTATCAGAGGTGACGGTTTATCGCTCGATATGTATTGAATACTCGATTGCTGCTGCTGTGATTGTTTATCGACGCTTTCTGTAAAGATTAGTGAAAAAGATATCTTTTAAGGAGAGTTTGAGACACTTTTGATTTTGCGTGATGTAATACACTGATGGATGCTGTGCTGGTCTACAATCGTCTACCAGAAGTAATATGTAGAATCATATTACAGACTTGATGCTCTAAGGGCCGATTTCTTCACCCGGGCTTAAGCGTTAAACCAGGTTTAACTGTATGGGTAAGCCTGGCTTACCGGTTAAGCCGAGGTGAAGAAATCGGCCCTAAGGACCCTCTTAGACTTTAGTGGCAAGTTGTTTATGTTTAAATCTGCACGCTTTGAACAAAAACTAAATTGCCTGAAATAATTTCTGAATAAATAACCTGAGGATTTCTTGGAGAGAATCCTGGGTAAATTTCTTGAAAAGTACAGCAAACTATTTGTTGCTGGTTCCAGAAAAATTTAAATTGCCAATTTTTGCTTAATATTTTATGGAAACTCGTGAGTTTTTTTAGAAAGTTTGACAAAACGCCTAGCGTGATTTCTGATAATTCCCATAAACAGTTTCTCTTATTCTGGTATTCCTCAATGAATTCTGCTTATAAAAATGTCTGAAAGAATTCCTATTGCTATTTTCCGACGAATATTCTGGGGGAGGAACTATAGAGAACATTTTAATGTTTTGTATAATCCTTCGAAAATTTCATTGGAAAACAAATGTACCTCTAGATTATACTATTTTACCGTTTATGCAGGACTTTTATAGATTGTAGATATTTTGCATACCTGGATTTCGATATTCTACAACTATGTGTTACATAGAATTATAAAGTTCGTTTTGAACTTTAAGATTTATTATGCTACTCTAGAAATAATAATTGTTATCACAATACTTACGGTGACTTCCACTGCCTTCGGAATTCGACCGCGATTCAGAAGGTTCCACTGGTAGATCCAATGTCTGCAATGGAAATAAAACCGAAAGGACCCAATTAACAACCGCTCGCGACCGATATCAAACTGCAAATGACAACATTCCTAAAGAGAAACTCACCATAAACACGTCGTCTTCGCCAACTTTATCGACATCGTGGTATTTGTTGTGCGTCGTGTAATCATCCATACCTGTTGTGATAATCGAAGAACAAAAGAAGAAAAAGAACCCATACGATACACGGTTAATAGGGATTTGCAAATTCCCATATCGTGAACCATCAATTCCCAAAGAGCATATTAAAAACGTGGACAACATAAAGCGTACATAGGTGTACAACGTAACGCTACATATGGCAGAAACAAACTACTGAAAATGAGATATAATGAAAACAGAAACCAAAAAAACTGACTACACCACATCGAACGACACAGATCGTTGATTTTTCGATGAAAGTAGAAGCATTATGTCACAGCAGAACGTCACGCAAGTGGTCAGGTCACTCACGTCACCCACAGTGTCCAGCGCCACGGTCCCAGATGAACCATAAAAGTCTATATTTTCTATAGAAAGTATGTCCTTACTTGGACTTTGTGTTAGGCAATACGGGAAAGCATACGTCAATACGCCATTGCAATCGCTCTAAGTGGATAGTATATTATGTAAGACGGAAGCGCTTCAGTCTTTGGTAAACTATCTAATTTGTGCATGTTTGGAAGGTTTGGGAAGGTATTACGGGATAGTCCAATCCAGAGCAGTGCTCCTTGAAGTACATTTGTTTGTTCAATCACATCGAGATTAAGACAATCAGTAATGGTACGCCACTGTCGTGCTTCTTTGTGGCTGTAGCTTTTGAATGTTTGCCAGATCGCGCTCAAACATTAGCTCATTGAGCTCTGAGCGCTCCACGCCTTTTTGTGCCAACCGGATCGGTAGCGAATACCAACTTTCAGGTTTGCTGTCCGACATTCTTGCGAAATACCCCGAAATAGGTACCATCGAGCACCGACTTTAGCCACCTTCTTGATGTTGGTAAAATTCTTCTACTACCTCGAAGCTATTTCCATCTATCATGGCATTACATTCTATGCAAATACTGTCGTGTTTGGTTCTACCAGCATCTAGACCAGCATGTACTACGGGTTTGATGTATTCGCCACCAGAACCTCTTATGCTACTTCACGTTGCAAGCGGGTGTACTGCTATGGCACCGTTCCAAATATTCTGGTGATAATATCTAAGTCGCGCGCAAAGCACACGGGTTGACCGGATTTCGTAAAAATCGTACCCCGGTTATTGAGAAGGCATTGGAGTTAGTCACCATGAGGCATGAGAGTTCGTCAGTCCCCGGCGAGATCATAATTAACTGCACACCGTCGATCGTTACCTTGATCAGTCTGGTCATCTTCCCAGAAAGGCCGTTCTCGTCCACGATTTTCCATAGCTGTGTGCAGTGATACTGTCCTATGCCGCCTTGAAGTTGGTGAACAGGTAATGCGTTGAGACCTGGTATTCAAGGCATTCACGAATAACTTGCCATACAAAGAAGATCTGGTTCGGTGTCGACCAGCCGAAGATGAAGACATATATGCCGTCTTCTCCAAAAGGCTGCACAGACTGAACATTACTAACACCAGACAACGGACAACACAAATTCAGTTACCCGGTGGAAAATTTTCCGTTTATGAAAAGTATTCTCCGACTGGAATGAGAATCGAACCCACACTCCCAGGCTTATGAAACGCCTAAACGATTGATGCCGCTTGCCGCTAACCACACGGCTACGAAACCTATCACTTCCCACGAACTCACTCATTTTGGGTAACAGCTTACATAAGGCGTTCTGAATATTCAAAATAGGGATCGCTCTGAAATTCTAATATTCCAAACGGCCACCTTTTTTGTGGATAGGATAGATTATCCCTTCGTTCCAATCTTCCGGTAGCTGTTCGGTTTCCCAGAACCTAATTATCAACCAATGCAGACATTTGGTTAACTTTTCCGGCCCATCTTGATGAGTTCTACTACGAAAACACTGCTTTGTTTTTTTTAGAGCTGGTGGATATCATCTTCAAGATCCCTCATCGTGGAAGTTAGTTCATTCCCGTCCTCTGCTGCACTAACGTAGTAATTTTCTCGATCCCCCGTGCTTACATTCCCGCCTTTCAGGTTCTTTCGAAGTGCCGTATCCACTAATCAATGTCCTTATCCCGTCTGTTGTGGAGTGAAGGCATCCCCCTTAAGCTACATCCCTGACTCGATTGCAAATTAACTGCGGTCAGTAGCCTTTATCGAACAATAAATTAACTGACCATCACGGCACCAGACAGGCTAGATAGGATAGATCGGTTGTAAATAACCGTTCGTGTAGATAGCAACCTGCTGGATTGATACGCGATAGTGAGAGTTCGACTGTCGTTTGGGAGATAGCCGGAGAAGGGATGCATTTAAATCAGCAGTGGTGGATATGTTGACAAGAGATACGGTGACCGATGATAAGAGAGGAATCTTGGCTCTTCTCAATATCTACATTCTGCGATCGCGATCAACCATCTGGCAATGACCTTTAGATCGACCAGACAGTTAACATCGATCATTCCCTCCGATCACAGGCGCGCCGGTGAAGACCTACGCACGGCTTTTTGTGAACCTCTTTTTGTTTGTAAGCGTGATGTTAGTTTTAAGACAATAAATGTAGTCCGTAGAGTTGGTGTTTGTTTTAAAAATACAGTTTGTTTTAATGTACCGCGAGTGAGTGTTATTACTTGAAACGGAGGAATAGTGCCCAAGGTCTGCAGGAGTCGGCATTCTATCTAAGAGGAAGGAAGGAATAGTTCACTCACACACCAAGAACCAATCCACCTAAACCAACCATCAACCGGTCGAGTGTTGAGGAGCCATCCCACTAAATCGAAGGAGGTAAATATTCTTGCACATGGCGACTAACGGCACCAAGGCTTTGCGAGATGCCTTCAGCTTCTTGTAAGACTTTCGTGTATATTGAGAACGTCACAGCAGATCCATTTTTTCGAACTCCACTTCTTCCAGACGGCGTTTATTCTCCCGGAAGAGGCACGTATCGCTCCATATTCTGTCGGGTTTCATTCTGCAGCAGTATTGTCCCGCCCTGTATTCTTTCCTCCAAAACCGCTCTGCACTCTTCTCGAGCCAATCGTTCCGTCGACCCCGTTCCACGTATGCAATCGTACTCAAGGCGGCGTTGATGATGGTTGCAACTAGAGTAGTCCTCCAGAGGAGCCACCATACATCGACGGAGTTTTCGGCGTAGTTTGATCATCACTAGTTCAGAATCGATCCTGTATATCAGGCCGAGGTCGATTTGCGATTTCGTTTGCTATGGTGATCTCCAGGTGTTTGCAGTTCGGAAGAAATTATTCAGCCTATCTTAATGCATGGAAAATTCCTTGCTTGAATCGCTTCCGGTTTTCTTCGATCTCAATACGCAGTTGTGAAGAAATGACAATTCAAATAGCAGTCTCTGTAGTAGAAAGTTTCTGCCAGGAATCGCTCAAGAACTTTCTTGAGCGATTCCTTTTGAACACGAAACTGGGCTTATACCAATAAAGGAGGCGGTGCTGAAAAAAAGGTGCTACGAATGGCCATGTTCTTGGAATTGGTAGAATTAATGAGGCATAAGCTGTGCGTCAGCTGGTTGACGTCATGATGCGGCGGTCTGAATTCCTCCTCCTGAACGTTATGTCTCCTATGATGATCATGACATCGTGGCTTGGGCAGCGGACGTGTTCGCGTTCCAGCTGCGCGTAGACTGCGTGTTTGTCATCATTTGTGGTTCCGGAGTGGGGCCTGTGCACGTTTATCATGCTGATGTTTAGAAATCGGCCTTTGATCCCACCGATCACGATAAAAGCTGTATCCAACTTACGTGTTTAATGGAGTAAATCTAACCGATAAACGTTTGTACCATGGATCCTGTCCAATGAACCTGCACGTGCAGGCTAGAATGCGGGTGCTCCAGATGAATTTAAAAGATCTGCAGTTCCACATACCGAGCAGACAGAAGTCTGCACATACTAACGTCTCTGGTGATCCAGTTTTCATGGAACGTAAAATTTTGTAACATCTCCATCGCACACTTCGATACTAAAAAAGGTTTGGGCTTGAGCTTGATAGAGCGCCCATAGATACTACTCCAGTATCGCCAGACCAGCTATACTCACACAAGGAATCAATTAGATATCTGCCAAGGACTAGCAGGATCTTCAGTGTGTGAGCGTTGGTGATCTTCTATTTTTAGGCGACAATGGCGCCTGCCACGTCAGATTGCAGATCAATGTGGGGATGGGGAAGGAAATGATGATTGCAATCGTTTGTATCCACATCAGACCGAATATACCTCTGCGTCTACACAAATTTATGTGGATTTTTTTTAGTGTTGACTGTTGGTGGGATATGGTCGGCAGAGGGTTCACACATTGGTGCGTGGATACCAGGTGTAAGGTGATAGAACTGGGTGCTTTATTATTCTGAAAATTGCATAACCCGTACGCGTTATCTGGTAGATTGACACTGTGCAGTGAAAGTTTTGGAAGGAAGGGAAACGGCTTTTTCAACCCATTTCTGTTCTAGCGATGGCTACCCGAGCAGGAGAAAATAGCTGAAGAATAACTAACTCAGGTATGGAAAACCGAATACCTACAACCTGAATGAGGTATTAAGTAGCCCTGCATAAGAGGTAAAATACCTAAAATAATAACTGGTGTGTATTCTGTGCATAACGCATAAATAATGACATCAGGTATGGCAATACCTAAATAATAATCGATGATTTTTCCATACAAATAGCGATTTTTCCATAATTGAATAATACCTCAAACAGTCCTCAACACCAAACCAATAACTCGTTGAGGTATTCTATCAATACCTACAAAATACCTAAATAAGTTATTTCCAATACCTAGATAACCGACCAATACCTTGTCTTGGTATGCTACCTGACTTTGGTATGCTCCAGTTATGTGGCAGTTATTCATTCCTGCTCGGGTATAAACATGTTAATATATATGTGAGTTGTAGGGTAAGACATCAAACTTTGAACTAGTCAAATTCTAATCTTAATTTGAACCATTTCGTAATTCATTAAAACGACGTACTTTTTAGGCAAATATTGTCCCGAAAAAGATGTTAAACAGCTTCTCGTAATATAACCTGATAACATGGACTTTAAAAGCATTGAAAAAAGCGTTTTTGTCATGGAAAACAGGCAATTGAAAAATCACTGCGATTTCACCCATTTTCCCTCAGAGAAAGCACTCGTACAGCTCATGCATTGTATCACACGCAATATGTTAACACGTCAAATGAAAGCTTATTTGTCGTAGAATCGACCAATCGAATAATATTCCGCATTATTCGACATAAAATTATCAAATTTAAGTAATTCTTACTTGGAGAATGTTATCTTAAGTTGAACCATTTGTAATCTAAATTTGAACTAGTAAACGAGGGCGAGCTTCCAGTGTTGGCCGGCAGACTGCGCTAGTGGTTATTTTGTTTACTCTTGAGGGATGAAAAATTCCTAAATTAGTTTCCAAGTTCCTGAAGAGTTTAGAACATTCTTAGTTGAATTTCCACTGTCTAATGAAAAATAGTTATGGAAATTAGCAGATGCATGTGTTTTTCTATTGTTCAGCACAAAATTGGCTGTTGTGGGAGATGCTCGGGCTGCTGCCGCCAGTAGTTCAAATTAAGATTAAAATTGGTTCAAATTATGATTACGATGGTTCAAATTAAGATTAAAATCATTGTTGACGCATAATCGAATATTTCAATGAAATTCGGTGCAAATACAAGCTTTTTACCACTTAACAGAAAGCTTATACCCGTGGCTTTCATGTACAAAAGATTTTGCGGTAGTAATTTATTTCCATGTGGGAGAAAAAACAACTCAAAATTTGCGCTACTTCGGAAAGCCGCAATTTGGTTCAACTTTTGATTACCTACCCTATATGCAGAGAGGTTGTATATGTAGAGAATGTATACAGAAAGATACAAAGTAAGAGGAATTAAGGGCCGAACCAGGAATTGAACCCAGGACCTTCTGCATTCGAATCAGAAGCGGTAGCCACTAGACCACCAAGCCCGTCTATTTCGATACCAAAAAGGGCTTTGGATTTAATCATATTTTCATATGCACAATGCAACAACAATAGTCTGGTTGTAATCCCAGGGACACCATCGTACGTAACCATCCCTTTAAAAACCGTAAATCAATCCTTTTGTGAAAAAGACCTAGCAACCGACACTCAACGTAACGTTTGTCTTATAGTGGATTAGACATTGATTGTTCAGTAAGAACAAAACAACCTGCGAATGAATGCAAACTGCTTTTACCTGCTAAAGGTTTAGTATTGTCGGTAGTACAGAAAAACAGTCATTAATCGATGATATTGGGCAAAAGTAAAACTAACTGATGTTGTACAAAAATATAACTCAAAATTATTTAAAGTGGTATAAAACTATCCCAGTCTTGGGATACCTTAGGCAGTGTCAGATATTTCACCGACGTATGGCGTAACAAATACAAAATCTCACGCAAGCAGTAAACGAGTTCAAAATGATGAGCCGAAACAAAAAGTCAAAAAGCAACAAAAATAATTCATTGACAACAAAAATGAACATAAGGCCAACTTACCATATCGGGGATCAGTGGTGGTGTCAAGTAGAGATCAGGATTTGATATGATGTTTTAATTTTATTATCGTTTTGCGTATTATTCAGTTCATTTTTTCAACAGCACGACAATTTGCGTTTGTTATTTTGTTTTACAGAGTTTGTTCGGTTTTGTTCGGGCGCAATCAGAAGCGGTGTTCAAATAAAAGAGAAAAAAGAAAGAGAAACACAAACAGTAGCTAATTGCATTTCTAACAGGAGCAATGATATAATTTTAAAGAGCAAATCTCAAGAAGGCGCAAAAGTAGTTTTGCTTTCTATTGTAATAAAGATAAACTGGCTAGATCCACTAGATGGATTCGGCTGAATGTACGGACCGCTACCGGTCCGGTATGCTACTCACCATCAATAAGGTCATCGTAGGCACGAATGATTCCCTTGTCGAAAGCTCTCGCATCGGCCGCAGTTTGGAAGGTGAGCCCATTCCGCTGCTTGCCCGCCCGCCAATGATGGAACGTGGGCATCACTTTGAAGTACTGCAAATCTCTATTAATAACACAACTTAGTATAACCTAAAAGAAAGCAACATTAGTATGTTTTCATTCGATGCTCAAACCTGCAGACTCTTACTGTTTGGTCAGATATTCTTTGTCCATAGATGATGTATTCGTGACCGCCACCGTCCGGTGGCAGTCGTGCACGTTTCCGTATCGAAACGTTTGCCAGACCACCGCCTTGCAGTGGTAACCAACCTTCAGTACTTTCATCTCTGGCCATTACTTGTGCGCGTACTCTAACTAAGAAATCACTGCAATAAAAGATGTAGGTACAAATTAGTTTAAAACCGGTATCGTGCGATGACCGCGATAACGCGCTCATTCAAAGTGGTTTCATGCTAATGATCCGTTTGGAAATGGCAACGCTTAAAACAATACTCGTAGAATAGGATTTTAAAACAGTTTAACCTTCCTAAGATGTTACGCTGGGCGCTCCTTGATAGCGTAGTGCACGTTCAGCGAGCCTATCTGACCCAACTAACAATTGCAAGTCACAAACAAGCAAGCTTGCTGAATTGTTGCTTGATAATGGCAATGATAGCTAAACTAAAATTATGATCTACACTTTACTGTTTAAATGATTTTTCAATTGAGAGATTAGTCAATGTTCGACTTTACTCATCGATATTAACAATGATAAATTAAAACACTTTTCAAAAGTTTAACAAGAAATTTATTCGACAAGCATTGATTCCTTTACAAAAACGTTAAACAAAACATTTGTCTGCATCTTATTAAGCTGATGTATTGATAAGCATATGTTCCTGTACAATGTGATTTTCACTTGTCGAATAAACGCCAACAACCCGTCATAGTTTGACTCGGAACTTTGTTCGGATAGGGATAAATCATGGGTTCAGACAACCAAGTTATTAAAGAACCAATATTTTAAACAAATCACATAACATAAAACAGAAAAGAATTATGTAACTCAACATTGAGTGCCAAGAGACGTAGTCAACGTAAAAATGATGCATTTATTTATTATTATTAGTCTATAATAAGATATCTTGTTCCTTGATTATTATCAGCAGTTCGATTGATCGATGCATTTGACATTTCAGTGCTGTCGTGTTTACTAAATATAGTTCCCATAGTCACCTAGATAACCAAACAGCATTCAGAAGTCGACACATTTCAAGTATCCCTAAATATCCTCATGTACTATTTGTTGAACATTATATCAAGATTCCATGACAAAAATATAAATAAAAAAATGCCTAACGGATAATAACTGACGGAAATACTGACAGCGAAATCAGAATGGAAAACACCTGTTTTGGGTGAACAGCTGCTGAATTATAAGGCGTTGTTCAGTTGATTACCTCGTATTGTGCTAATTCCCCAAGCAGAGGAGAATAGCAAGTTTATAATTACGAAATCACATAACCTGTTTTTATATCTTGTTTTGTTATTATTAAATCATCAAGGCATAGCTTTTCCATAACAAATTTTGTTGGACAATCTCATTTTGTTATAATCAAGCTATCGATATACATTAACTAAATTACATTTAAATAGCATGTTTTGTTTAAGTACAAGTTTAGTTATTATTGTAGTATTGATCCACTTATCAGCAATAGCACAACAGTAACAAGTTTTGAAATCACAGCAACAATTCGACAATTATGACCTGTCCCTTTGTGTTGTTCAATTTTTTTATTCAGTTAAAAAGGAAATTTCTGAACGACTCCTTCTAAGAATTCCTTGAATAATTTTCGGATAAGCACTTGGAAGCTCTGGAGGAACTTTCGATATATCACTGGAGAAGTCTTCAAGAAAACTCCTTAATTTTATTATAAATTTCGAAGATAATGCTTCTGAGCAAATATTAGAATTCTTGGCAGAATGTTTTAAAAAAACTCCTGGAGAATCTTTCGGAAAAACTCCTGGTGAGATCCTCAAAGAAATTTTCAGAGAAATCTTGGAATGAACTTCAGGACTGATGATTACAGGAAATTCTGAAGAAATTCTTGAAGGGATTCTATGCAGTATTCTGGAGGAATTTCTAGAGGATTCTTTGAAAATCCATGAAAGATTCCGTAGAACTCCCGGAGAAATTTCTGGAAGATTTTTGGACTCATTTAATGAAAAGTTTATGACCAAATCTGTCGATGAACTTCTAGAAGAATTTTATGGCAAAGTCACTTCATAAACATATAAGGAGTTTTTGACGGAATCCTTAGAGAAATAAATAGGAGAAATTTTGGAAAAAAAATATTGCAAAATATTCTGGTGAAAGTGCTGTAGGAATAATCAGAGGAAGTTCAGGAGAAATAACAATTTTTTTTTTGAGGAATCCTTGTAGAATCCAGGAGGAATATTCGACATAATTCTTGAATCCAGGGAAAAATCGGAGGAATTAAAACAAAGTTTCCACTGGGACTTGACCAGCCTCGCTTCAACTTAGTGTTCTTAGAGCACTTCCATAGTTATTAATTGAAGGGCTTTTTTTGCCTGCCATTACATGAATTTGTATATTGTGAGGCAAGCACAATGATACATTATGCCCAAGGAGTCCAGAAAATTTTCCCGACCAGAACGGAAATCGAACCCGCCGTCTCCCCAATCGAAATCGAAGCTCGTCGTATTTGATAATAGAGAAGTTACTAAAGTTCGATTATCTTGCGACTTCAAATCTCTTAGAATGAATTAAAAGCTGACTATTTCTCGATCATTTGAAAATATTTCTTACGTCAGAGTGATGAACCTCATGTTATTGGCGGGCTTGTGAGACAAAGCGAATAATTTTATATAATAAGTATTATAACTTATTTAGTAACGAGTTTGATATCATAGCAAATTCTGCTCTCCGATCATTATCAATAACATATTAATATCAAAATTTATTATTGAAATATTTTCTGAATTCACTGTTATTAAGTTGTTATTGAAACTAACAAAACAAGTTATTGAAATTGTTTCCCATGAACATTTTTTTGTTATGGAATTTGTTTTTTTTTCCGCTTATGACAGACAAGTTCATAACACAATATGTTATGGTAATAACTTAGAAATAATCGATTTTATTATTCAGTTATTTTGCCCAAATAAGACAGCTCCTTATGCTGTTGTTATTCCCTTCTGCTCGGGTCACCACTGCTGAACACAAGTTCAGGAGTGATCATTATTGAGTCATGGGAAGATTATGTTTTGCTTTGGGTGCTGCATCTCACTATCTCTAGGATGGCGCAGATAGGAAGGCATGCGGATGGCAATCAACAGGTCTCGAGTTCTTATCCGGATTTAGGTAATTTTATATGTAATTCTTGTTTCTTAATAGGTGTTCATAACATGATCGCGAATAATTACACTCGTAAGAGTTCAACATTTTTGCATTTTATTTATTTTTGCCAATGCTTAATTAAAGCTTTCCTGTGTATTTGTACAAAGCTTTTTACAACAAAAAAAAATAAGTTGGTGCACAACATGATGCTTTATAACTTCGCCAAATTTGTGTGAACAAAATCCGAACATAAGTTGTACGTGAAAATAATTCAAATGTTATTCAACATTATGCTGAATTAATTCTTCATAATGGTGCCTGTTAAATGAGTGATTGTTAGTTGGGGAGTCATATTGACCCCAACATCCTACTAGGGTTAAGAACTTCAGTTTTGTGTCAACCTATGGTTTCGGTCATAGGGTTTTTATCTAACTTTCGTCTTTCTTAGCACCGACCAATAATGATCGAGTTTATTCTTCCGTCTAGCCCACATCCATTTCGGGTGAAACCTGAATTGAATTCCGGACACACTTTCTACGTGACACTATGGTACATAGGATGGTCGCAACGCAACGCAAATCAAATCATGTTTTCAAAAGGTAAATGAACAGAAAGATTTTAAAATAAGGTGGATGTAGCTTGAGAATAACGACCAATACATGTCAATTAATATTTTTGCCCACCAGATTATTATACGCCAACACAGTTCAACGCGGAAATCATTCTTTGTGATTGTAAAATACGATTTTTCGTATACAGAAAATCCACGCACACTTTTGCTTGCATCCTTCCTAGACGATGAAAGCTTGTTGTTTACATTTTATCGACGGGGAAAAGTGGTTTATTTGAATAATTGAATAGCTTTTGCTGCATTTTGCAGCAGTAAAATCCAACTTTGAAGTGCTACAGAGCTTTTCTGGGGTGTGAATTGAAGATTGGTTCAACAAGTGCAACTGGTGAAGTGAAAATTGAACGGTGATGAAGATCAGCTCGACTAGCTGCTGCTTTGGTGCGGTTGCCGTCGTCTAATGCAAAACGAGAAAAATTGTGAAGTCGCAAGAAACGTGAAATTTTGCGTAATTATTCGATTTTCAGTGCTAAGGAGGATGTTTATCGATAGTCTACACCTTTTTACTTGCATCTAATGAGGCATCGGCAGAGGTAAGTAGGAATATCTGAAATGATTTGTTATTTTCATTCTGAGCAGACGAATATTAGAGCATGCGACGAAGTAAATTTTTACCCTGTTTGCTTTCGAAACTGCTATTTTCAATTGTGAAACACATTTTCTAAGCAATGAGTGCCCGTAACGTGTTTTTTTAACTTATATTCTAAAATCATCATTTGTATGACATGTTTGATGTTCATATCAAATCTTTCAGCCACAATATTCTATAGCAGTTCATTTAAATTGTTAGGAAATATTACGTATTAGGTATTAAGTTCATTAATCCCTGGGTCTCCAATTCACCTTGTGGTTAAGTTATGGAACGCCAATCCGGAGCCGGCGGGTTCGATTCCTGTTCCAGTCGGGAAAATTTTCTCGGCTCCCTGGACATAGTGTATCATTGTGCTTGCCTCACAAATTCATGAAATGGCAGGAAAAGAAAGCCCTTCCGATTAATAACTGTGGAAATACTCAAAGAACACTAAGTTGAGGCGAGGCAGGCTAAGTCCCAGTGAGAATGTAGATTCATGAAGAAGGAGAAGAAGAAGAAGCAGAAGCACGAATATTTCAGAGATCCTTATTCTGATGCTTCAGGAGACTGTACTTTCCAATAAATATTCGAGTTTTATAGATTCAATTTTGTGTTTCAAATCAAGGATTCTACAAATTGGTAAGCAGAAAACCTGGAAGCAGCGGTCAACATAGCTCTGGTCCTCACAAGTTCCTACCTCATGCTTCCACGGGTCAAGCGATGACAAAGACCGTCGGCTAAGTTGTGTGCTTTGCTGGTACTGCAGTCTGGGCACTGTTGTCATTCTGACTTCTACTAGACAGATTTCGCTCCTGTAGACGAGACAAACGAGCGTGGGCGGTCTCCCTAGCCGACGAAAGCGCGAAAGCCGCAGGATGAATGTTACAATGCCCGTAAAAGGCACGCTGGTTCGAGCACCTTTGGAGCTTTTGGAGCTTTGAAAGCCTTTCTCAAGTGTCGACCACGCCATTAACATCTCCATCAAAAGTAACACCGAAGCTCCATCATTTCAGCAGGTAGAAACAGTCTTCCGTAGTATGAAATTCCCGGGGGCCGATCGCATATCAGCCGAGATGCTCAAATCTGACCCCGTAGTAGCTGCACAACAAGTGCATCAATTATTCCGCAGGATGCAAGGTGTCTAAGTAAAGGTGCTCAAAAATGACAATTTGACTGTATACAATAATTGGCGGGGTATCATGTTACTGTAAAGTGATCTGTTCCTCCTTCTGAGATTACATTTCTCCTGGATTTCCTTCTGTGAATCTCGGTAAAAGTACTTCCGAAGATATTCCAAAAGGAATACCATTCCCTGAAGGAACCTTTATAGAAATCTCAGAAAGAATTCCTAGTGGATTCCTGGTACTGTTGAATGCATGTCAGATGGATACCCGTTAAAGAATTTCAGAAAAAAACTCCTGAAATGATCACAGAGGGAACTTCTGAAGGAATCCTCGAATGACCCCTGGGAAAATATCAATTGAAAGAATGAAATAAAACAACGTTGGAATTTTCCAAAGTCATTCCGGATCTTTCCTGTAATCTTAAAAAAATCCTTAAAAATTTCCAGAAGGCAAAAGGAAGGAGCGAATTCCGGAAGGAACTTCTGGAGAAATACCGGAAGAAATCATGGTTGAAATTCACAGAAGGATGAATCTTAAAACTCTTGGATAAATCCGAGAAGCAACATCTGGCCAATCTTGGGGGAATCCCAGAAGGAGGAGGGAATCCCAGAAGAATTCCAGAAAGAGCTCCTGAATGAATCTTAGAAAGAACTCTAGGAGGAATTTGAGAAGAAACTTCCGTATGAAAATCCGAAGGGATTTAAAAACTTATGAAGGAATTCAGAAGAAACTTCTTAAGGAATGCCTGAAGCAATTCATGGAGGATTATCACCCTGCAGCAAGCGAAATGCCGTGAATACCAGGTCTCAACGCAACACGTGTTCATCGACTTCAAAGCGGCATACGACAGTATCGACCGCGCAGAGCTATGGAGAATCATTAATGAAAACGGCTTGCCTGGGAAGCTGACTAGACTGATTAAAGCAACGATGAACGGTGTGCAAAACTGCGTAAGGGTTTCGGGTGAACAATCCAGTTTATTCGAATCTCGCTGGGGGCTGCGACAAGGTGATGGACTCTCAAGCCTACTCTTCAACATCGCTCTGGAAGGTGTGATGCGACGAGCCGGGCTCAACAGCCGGGGAACGATTTTCACAAAATCCGGTCAATTTGCTTGCTTTGCGGACGACATGGACATTATTGCCAGAACATTTGGAACGGTACGGTGGCAGAGCTTTACACCCGCCTGAAACGCGAAGCAGCAAAGGCCGAACTGGTGATGAATGCCTCAAAAACAAAGTATTTACATGCTGGTAGGCGGAACCGAACACGACCGGATCCGTCTGGGTAGTAATGTTACGATAGACGGGGATACCTTCGAGGTGGTGGAGGAATTCGTCTACCTCGGATCCTTACTGACGGCTGACAACAACGTGAGCCGTGAAATTCGGAGGCGCATCATCAGCGGGAGTCGGGCCTACTACGGGCTCCAGAAGAAACTGCGGTCGAAAAAGATTCACCCACGCACCAAATGCACCATGTACAAAATGCTAATAAAACCCGGCTCATTTCACGTTGAGCATCCAAAGCCATCGCACAGTGGAGCACCTAGTACATCAAAACTGATCAAAATTATTTTGACGCATTTTCGCAACCCAAATGCAACCCAAATTAGTAATGAAACGTATTTCATAGTTTTCGTATTTTTTTATTTCGTCATTAGGGTGACCAATTTTATGATTGTAAAAGTCAAGATTTTTCGAAACTAAAATTTTTCAAAAAATCACAACTTTTGAACCAGTTGACCGATTTTAAATTTCTTTTTTTTGCTTGAAAGCTGTTGAGTTCTAGTTTTCAGCAAAAATACGTTCAGAGGGCCAAATAGTGTTTAAAGGCAAATAATATCATATAATAATATAATTATCACGATTTTTTCAAAGTTTTGCAACTTTTGAAATCGGAAACATCCGGAAGGTTTTCTTTCTGCATTTGAAAGAGGAACAATAGTTTTATCATACACTAAAAGCAGATTTTCCGGAAACAGCCGGAAAATCAACTTATTTCATTTTGAATGTACGGTAAAGGATTCCATCAAATATTTTTTTCAATATTTTCATATATTGTATGTAAATTCAACGTCAATTTGTTTGGGTTTCAAATTAACAGAATAACAACATTAGGGGTAAGGCGGTGAAGTTCTCTTACGGCAAGCAACCGTGCGCCTCCACTGGCTTTTTTTTTTAATAAACACGAAGTAGTGCTTAACCGTGCGTCTCCACTACCATAGAACTGGTAGACCGCCAAGTGACCACAACGCAAAAGTGACGAACCCGTTAGTGAAAAATCTGTGCAAGTTTTCGAAATAAAGTGACTAAATAGAGCTAGTATCCTTATTCAATTTTCCCTTCCTCCGCACTTGGGGTAGGCAACAGGTGACTGTTGCCACTTGAAGCGGTATTCAAAAGCGTGCATGGAGTCGATCTGATCTGGATTTGTTCTGATGTCCCATGGCCTCCTTTAGTGGAGGTGACCCGGGTGGCTCAAATGGCAGGAGCTTTTCTGCTTACTTTGATCCTAGGAATGAGTTCGGAGCTGTTACCACCTTACTACTAACAGGGATGGATGGAAGCAGCCTTCCAGTTGAGCCGTTCATCATCGGAAAAAAGCATCGAATATCTTGTTGGGCCTATCGAGTCTGCCGAAAGTGAAGCACAATGCAGCCGCTATGTTCTTCGCACGAGGAAAGTTACGCAGGTAGAAAAACTTCTTAAGATGACCGAACTGTATGACGGTACCGGAATTGAAGTTAAACTCCACCCAACACTGAAGACGAGTCGCTGTGTGATTTTTAGTGATGACTTGATGCGGAAAGATGAGGATGTCATTGTCAAGGAACTACAACCGCAAGGAGTTATTGCGGCACGAAGAATTCTCAAGAGCAACAAGGAACCCACCACTGCTGTTATCCTCACGTTCAATCGGCCAATCTGTCCTGAAACTGCCAAGGTTGGGTTATTGCGTGTAGCTACAAAACCCTACTACCCAAATCCCCTGCTATGTTTCCAATGTTTCCTGTACGGTCATTCTCGAACAAAATGTCCGAACACCAAGCTATGCCCCAACTGTTCCAATGATCACGAAGAAAGGAATCCATGCGAAGAACGACCATTCTGTCGAAACTGTAAAGGGTCACATCGACCTACCAGCCGCCAGTGTGAAATATACAAAACCGAAGCAGATGTAATCCGAACAAAAATTGATTACAATCTGTCATATGGTGAAGCTCACGCTAGAGTCGAAGCCGGAAACGGAAGTTATGCTGCGGTAGCTGCTGAACCACGACTCGATCATGCTAGACTAAACGCGCTGTCGCCCAAATGCAGGAAAAACAAGAACAAATCGCAAAGCTGGAAGAAAAATTACGAAGCAAAGATAACGTTGAAGAGCAGGCTCAGTATGATCATCGAACAAAACAGACAAAAAAATCAACGAACTTCTAGAACAGATCCGACAGAAAGAATCGAGAATCGAAAAACTCGAAGCACAAGTTGAAAACATGATGAAATTCTTCGACGATTCTCTTAAAACCTATTGTACTGCACAAGATGTCCTCTAGGCGAATTGGTTTCTACTTGTAGAGCTCTTCAAGTAAACGATAAAACGATTATGAAATTGTCAGTTTCTGTTGCTGCTGCAGCTTTTATGTTGGAAGATAAGTTAAATTGAGTTACAATATTAAATTCGGGATTAGTTTCTAATACGATTGGGGATATTTCCGTACTGTAACAAGGTCGTTGACTGCCAAGCGGAATTTATCGTATATATGTTGCAAGATGCTTCCAAAAATTGCAACGCGCCTAGATGAAAATGCGATAATCGAATATTTGAAATCAGTGAATCAAAATTCAACCATCGCGCAACAAAAATGACATTGTCGCAACCTGTATTTGTTGCGACAAAACAACCCATGCGACATAAGTTTGTCCCAACTTGAAAATAATGAGATTAACATCGTACACCACGAGTTTAGTGATTTTGAAGCCTTGCATTGCGATATTCGAACGGTAACTTCGAGTCGGTAAACACTGCAACTCTGGTGAAGCTCTATCATCAAACAGTTTCGACTTTGGGTTAGTAATAATTGATTATTCACGAGTTGAAAAGTACGCAACAAATTCAGCTTCC
The DNA here is from genome assembly GCF_035046485.1 of Aedes albopictus. Lineage (NCBI taxonomy): Eukaryota > Metazoa > Arthropoda > Insecta > Diptera > Culicidae > Aedes > Aedes albopictus. The sequence goes on from NC_085138.1 coordinate 259,658,504, forward strand.
GTTTTGTCTGCAACAAAAAATTTCGAGATCATGTCATTATCTGTCACCAGTAGGGATAAAGACTAATCGTCGCACCTTCTTTGTTGCTTCTTTTGTGCCTCTTTTGTCTGACAATTCTCTTCACTGTTTGAAATTATTATTTCAGGTCACAAGAGCAGTTTTCATGAGTTTTCTCAACATGGCTTCCATTGTAGTCCACGTAGACGTCATTAGTTTTCGGTGATTTTAAGGCTCAAATAACCATCATTCAGTCATCAGCAATCATCAAATATTCAAAAGCAGTTTTCTTCCTCTAAGTTACAAAACCGTCATTGAAATTTCACTGTTATCCAGATGGTGACTAGAATGCAGTGATAAAATTGTATCAACATTGGTTGAGATTTCAGCGAGAAAACTGCTTTTGAGTTTTCGCTAAACGATGATGGTTTGTTTCCTCTTAACCAACATCACCATAAGATCGCCTTAAATTCATTTCCACTGAAGCAAGAGTTGCAAGCGTAACTTAAAAGCACTTAGATTTATAACGTTCTCCACCAAAAAACCGCCTTTAGTTTATTTCTACTTAGCAAAGGGTAAGAAGTGTTACTCAAGAGTACTCTGATTTATGACGATTTTGATGAGGATTTATGCCAACTTTGCCGAGAACGCCATATATCAAATTGTAAACAAATAAATAATTGCGTGTACCGCGGTGAATTTCGGAATAAAATGAGCCGGCAATTGAAATTGGGCTCTCTCATACATCAAAGTTCATCAGCAGCCTGGTACCACCGCCAACCGGGAACCAGCCTTGATGCAGTGCAGTGCCAGGTTCCTCCGGTAAGCGTTCCCGAAAGGTAAGTTAATGAGTTTAACATTGTTCATCATTGTCTGCAGATTGAAGAATTAGTCACCAATTTTATGGGAATCGACGTCCTGGATAACCGAACCAACCTCTTCTCGGATGCTGAAACCAGAGGAGTTTTGCACTGCGCGGCGTCAGGGTCAGTTGTCGGGACGGGTGATCCTGGTTGGCAGCGGTAACGGATCGACACCCGGAATTTGATGCTTGTGGATTTTTTTTTTAATTTTTCGTCTACCAAACTATTCTTATTCAAGAACAAATACTCTTGCTCAAGAATGGTTGATTGAAGATAACTACAAGAGGCTCTTAAAACTTACGTTAAGGTCAATAGTTCTTGTTGTGTTTGTGGTTTTATGCACTGAATCTCAAGTATTCTTCGAGATGTTTATAAAACCATATATTGATGAAGAGTAGTTGTGCTCAGTAGAAGCTATTATAAGATAAATTAGGCTATGAAATGCTTTGATAAAACTATCATAAAAACAAATAAACCCAAATAGAATCAAGAATGTCACTTGGGAGTCAACACCGGTTTGAGGATTGGGAAAGTGCAGTACCACCCTCACTTCCAAGAGAAGCGCAGCAGGCAGGGGAAGCTTTCCAGGACGCCTTACTCCAACCTGTTGAAAGTGTTCCCGCTGTTGCGGCCGGTAACATAGAAAACAGACCAAACCAAGAATTACTTATACGAAATCGCTTATCTCCCCCCATCCCACCAGAAACTGACGAATATAACGGGTTAACCCGTTAACGCCCAAGGTGTCTCACAATTCAAATCTTCAAATAAATATGTTATCAAAGGTCAAGTTCCAATAAAATAAACATGATTTGACGAAAAAAAATTAAAGTCTATGGTGTAGTTCCAAAAAAATTCTTCATTGTAGGTCTTCAATATCTGATAATTTTCTCGAGCTCTATTTCAGCACAACTTCTACGCTATCGTTATATTCTGATCCGTATAGATACAATACAGCTCTAAACAAGTAAGAGAGATGATAACCACTCAAAAAGAATAGAAAAAGAACTTTTATGCAATTCAGTATCATAATTTATATTTTATCTAACTCATTTTGGTATCATAATGGCCATTTTTTCCGAACTGGTTCATTATGCAACTGAAATGAGTTGTATAATGAAAAATAGTTGTATAATGTTCATAATGCAACTCATTTGAGTTGCATTATGAACATTATGCAACTCAAATGAGTTGCATTATGAAAAAAATCATTGCATAAAATTTTGTATGGAACTCGTTGCAAAACTCGCTTTTTTCAGCACTCTTCGTATTTATCCAACTCGGCAAGCCTCGTTGGATAAATGTACGACTCGTGCTGAAAAAATCAACTTTTTGCAACTCGTCACATAAATAACTATTAAATTGGGGCAGAAATATAACCCGATAAACGCCTAAAAGTATGCAATGTATGGTCCTTGTAATTTCATGTAGTTTCGACTGCAGTGTTCAACATTCCTCAAACTTATTTTTTGTAACATCAAATAAAGAGTGCTCATTATGTGTAGCATAACCAAACGTTAAAATACTGTAGAAGTTATATTTTACACAGATAATGATTTCTAATAAAGTAATTGAGTTTTTCCTTTAGTTCCCCCACAAACTCTCTTTACGTACTCACCATACGTAAACTTTTCAGAAATGTTGCATGTTTTTAAAAGAAAATCGTGTTAAATACTGTTCCTTACACACCAAACGCTTTCAGCAATATTTTGCTGAATTTTGCCGAGCTGAAGGGTTCAGCAAAATTTTTTGCTGAACTTTTGGCAAAGTTTGCTGAATTTCAGCAAAACGTTACTGGTGATCGGCAGAGTTTACTGAACAAATCAGCAAAATTTTGCTGAATTTCAGCAAAATGTTTACTGAAACCTTCAGCTCGGCAAAATTCAGCAAAATTTTGCTGAAACCCTCAATCGATTTTTGGTGTGTATAATTTGTATCGTTTGACAGATACGTATTTCGACCTCAACTATAAGGTCGTCTTCAGTGTCTCGTACTTACAGGTATTCCACTAACACGCCCAGGTTCATCATCATTCCATGTTTTGATATAAAATTTCAACCAGATATACTCTACACGGCCTCTCCACTTATGTTTGCACTACTCCATGATTCTTTATTCGTGAACAATATGTGGGTTTAATGATGCTAGTCTGGGCACTATCAATGTTACAACCACCCAAAAATTCAATTTTGTTCGGTCTACCAATTGCAATTTAGAATTACGTACAAAAGTCTGAAAAACATAACGCTGGGGGGAAGAACATTCCCGGTAGAAATCTCTGAAGGAATCCCGAGAGGATTTACTGAAGGAATTCTGAGAGGCATATCTGGTAGAATTCTGAGGGAATCTCAACTGAAACCTTGATAGGAATCCCTGAAATAATCACAGGAGAAATCCTGGGAGGAATTGCTGTATAAATTCCGAGCAAGGATCCCAGCTCGTAGCAAGAATTCCATTAGGATTCTCTGAATATGTTTCGCCAGAACACTTTGAAAGTATACTAAAATGAATCTGTAAAGTAATACCATGAAAGAACGGTGGTTAAAATTTCTGAAAGAATCCTTTCAGGTTTTTCTAAAGCAATTCTGGCAGAAAACTCCGAAATTTTTCACGAAGGAATCCTGTAAAGAATACCTGATGGAATTCTTAGAGAGATGATCATGATTCCTGATGAATTCTGGTCCGGCCGGTCAGAAGCTGAGCAGGTATTGCTGTAAGAACCATAGAAGATGTCTCTATGATCTAGGATTGCCTGAAAAAAAATCTCGGAAGAAATCTATATTTTTTCATATTTTTCTTTCGAGAGGAATCCCTTAAAAAGTCACAGCAGGAATCCGAGAAGGAATCTCTGAAACAATTCCAGCACAAATCCCAGAAGGAATGCAGAAAAGAATAACTAAAAGAATCACAGCAATCTCGGAAGCAATATCTGAAGGAATCCTTGGAATAAACCTGGGAAGATTCTTGAAAGGAACACCTGAAGAAATCCTGGAAAGAATTCCTGAAAGCATCTCGAAAAAAAAACTCAGCTCATCTAATCTCATCTCAATTCTTCATTCCACTCTTTAGCCTCTACCTTACTGTCTTCTTTGCCCTCTAATCCTCTATCATAACCTTAAACCCTACCATCTGCCATACCCTCTACCCCATACTCTACCATAACCACTGCATTATCCTTTACCATACCCTCTAGTCTATATTGTATTTAATCATACCGTCTACCCTACTCTCTACCCTAACCTTTTTCGCACCCTCAACCCAACACTCTATCCTATCCACTTCCCTACCGTCTACCCTAATCTTCTACTCCACTTCCTCTACTGTATCCTTCATCCAAACCCTCTACCAGACCGCCTTCTCCACCGTTTACCCTACCCACTACCCTACCATACTCATCAAGCCTGATCGATAGATACCCATATTGCATGGCACCATTGTTTAAACTCTCATTCCGTGGCCGCCATCTTGAATATGGTCCGCCATCTTGGATTTAAAATTATGTTAAATATCGATTTTTGATTTCTATTCATCAAGCCCGATCGATGGATACCCATATTGCATGGTATCATAGCTCAAACTACCATTCCGTGGCTGCCATCTTGGATATGGTCCGCCATCTTGTATTTCAAAATGCCGTCGGATATTCATTTTTGAGTTCTACTAATGAAGCCCGATCGATAGATACCCATATTGCATAGTATCATAGCTAAAACTCTCATTCCGTGGCCGCCATCTTGGATTATGGTCCGCCATCTTGGATTTAAAAATGGCGTTAAATATTGATTTTTGACTTCTACTCATCAAGCCCGATCGATAGATTAGATACCCATATTGCATGGTATTACATATCAAACTACCATTCCATGGTCGCCATCTTGGATATGGTCCGCCATATTGGATTTTTAAAATAGCCTCGAGTATTCATTTTTAAGTTCTACTTATGAAGCCCGATCGATAGATACCTATATTACATAGTATCCGAAGCAGAATTGCCGTTAAAAAGCATATATTCTGGAGTTTTGACCGCCATCTCGGAACCTAAGCCGTCATCTTGAATTCCAATAACCCTACTACCACATCCGAAGGAATGTGTATGCCAAATTTGATTGAAATTTCTTGACGCATTCCAGAGCTATGCCGGTACATTGATACATACACTATGTTTCATAACTATAGATCCAAACAATATTTTTTGATACTCGGATATGTAGAATGAATTTGAATCATATTGTTCTCCTGTTTAATTCATTATTTAGAGTAGACATGAGAAAAGTAATAATTCGATATTTCATGTGTTCTCTGAATCTGATAAATAATCTTATATAAATTCCCTTGTTTCATAACAATAGATCCAAGCGAGAATTCATTCTAGTTAATTTAACCTACACAAAACATTCAACATATCAATAATGTGTAGTCACTCTTTTGTTCTTAATAAGCTCAAACAGCCTAACCAGAATACTTTTAATTTACTTTTTATGGATTGTATTCCACGTTCAAACAACTACACGGTTTAGATTTGGAAAACATCCGTACGGCTTATTTTATTCACACACTGCTTTTATAATCAACCCTACAAATTCTCAATGGGGTTCTGGTCAGGGTAAGGAGCTGACATTTCTTCAATCTGAATAAGCTTTTCACGAAACTAAGCCATATTTGCTTGAACCGTGTGAACAAGTGTAGTCATGATCTTGATAAAACATTGTCTAATTTGTTAAAGGGCGTTGCTGCAAGAAAGGATAGTATATATTTTTCAGGTTCAGAAGCTCGGCACATCCCTGGATGCTCGTCCATTCGAGTCGACAGAACCCTCTCCATACCATCATACCGCCACCCCCGAGAGATTCCTTGAGAAGTAACGTGATTGTTTTCGTAAATCTCTCCAGTACGAAAAAAGCCATTCGGTTTTTACATGCTGAACTTCTTTTCGACCAAAAAGGTCTCCCAAAGTGTCGAATATGTCTTGAGAAGCCAATCAAATAAATATTTGAACGAATAACAGTTGATTCGCCGCATGTTGAAGGACCATCCTATCTCGGTATATCGAGATGAGCAGAATGAACTGTAATATGTTGAAGAATTTAGAGATCGAAATGAAGAACCAATTTTTAAACTTTTGTAGCTAAGGAGAACCTTTCCCAAACAGATATAATTTCACCTTCTCAGAATAATTAACACTTTGGAAACCAGGTACAGTAACCTGTAAAAATAGTGTATTGACAAATCGAGAAAAAATCTAGATTGAAAACCATCGGAATTGAATAAAGACAGGGAGATAAAGTGATAATCACCTTCAAAGAACTGTAATCAGTTTTTCTACCTTTTAATTCTGCTCTCTATGCCGCCCTGTAGAGGGCAGTATTTAGAGGTACAAAAATGAATACACTCATTCGAAGAGGGTATTCTGCATAGAGGATTCGAAAAGTCGGTACAAGATGATCTGTAGAACATCAAGATGTCAAGATGTGGTATCAACTGTAGTACGTAATTTACTCCAATCTCACGCATGTTATAGCAATCAAATCTTGAGCACGAAATCTTATTATGGTTCAAATGTTGTGGAGCTCATTCCATTTCTTCACGTTGATCGTGTGAACATTCTTTCAGGACTCTATAAATTGTCAAACGCGAGACGTCTAGTGCTACCTAGTTCTTTCTTTAACCGATTCAAACTTTTTAGCGAATTCATTGCGATCCTTATTCCGTTTTGTGCGATTATACAGCTTCATCGTGTTTTCTTTCTGCCGTATTGAATTACATCTTAAAAGAAAATTACAACGGCACGTTGAAATCTGCATACACGACGAGAAATTTCACAAACTGTTAAACACATGTCTTGATGTGTCAAAATCTTTCTTATTCCAACTTCAGATATATATTTTGCACATGGCATATTAAAAATTGAAGTTTACATGTAACAATACGTCAAACGCCGAAATAAACCTGAGCACAGAACCTAAAACAAAGCGTTGATATAGGCACAACGAATGACTTACATGTATTGGATCTATAGTCATGAAACAAAGGGATTTCAGTTTTTTTAATTTTTCTGTATACACACATGTGCATGAATAAAATTATATGGTAGTATGTGTAAGGCACATGGGTAATCATAATGGCGTAGTGCATGAAATTATCAATTGCACTTTGAATAAATAGCATATAAATATTAGATGGATCTATAGTTATGGAACAGAGTGTATATACATACGTACATACATATCAACATACAAATAGACAAACATACAAACATATAAACATACAAGCATACATATATACATGAAATCATACATACATTGACTTTTGTATGTATTGATAAACTGCCCCTATTCGCATAACAGTCCCATGTTTGCTGGGTTTCCTATTCACATGGGACTGTTGTGCGAATGGGGGCAGTAAACAACTCTGCCGAAGTAAAGAACTATAAATCATTAATTATTGTCTAGATTCCTGGGAAATTAATTATTTTCGCATTGGAAATGTAGCTCATAGATCGTGACAATATGTCATCTTTGCAGTATCGTTTACGCCACCTAGTGAACCAGTCACAAACTATATTGTCCACTATGAGCAAGGTATGGGTGTGGAGAGCATCTTCTCTGAAGAAAGTATTCTAAAATTTTGCATATTTCTGGAGATATTCACATCAAAAGGACTATCCTATTTATAGGACGCTGGGCGTTCGGGGCATCTGTCCTATAAATAGGACGCTGGGCGGATATGGGTTAAGAAAAATCCCCATACTAGCATTATTAATACAGTCACTGATGCACAAACTCGAAGTAATCACGAATAAGGCATTTTATGAGACGTTTCAAATCAGCTGTTTTTTTTTAATGTTTTCCAGTTTTGAAGTCCAACCGCTGGGCCCATTTATTTACATTTTCGCTAGCATAACATGTGACACAGGCCCATCAAATAAACGGAGTTCATTCATCTGCAAAAATGCGTCAATCCGCCCACTATAATCAATATCCGTAGACCGTGGGGAGGTTTTTTTATCTGCTAGTGATATCATGCACCTCAGGGGATTGATAAATGCCACATTAGAAATCAAAACATTTCTGTCAGCAAAAATCTGATTGGGGCTCACCACATGTTATGCTACTTTTCGCGAAAACAAAAACATCAAATGTAAACAATAACAATGAGCGGCCCATCGGTAGCACGTCTCGTAAAATAGCTTATCGCCCTCGGCCGACCATAAAAATCAATGCTACGCAACAAATCGATCACCCTCCTCCGGAGCGGGGTCCGTAAAACCAACGCCCAAGAACTCGCACTGGTCCTGACTATAGACGACTAAGTACATTCCTATAGCGGCAGCTGGTGCGAGGAGACTTGCCAACTCTCAGGCAAGAAGACAATATTTTCCATAAGAATAATCCTCCGCCGCTTCATCGAATCTCTCTATATCACCTATCCAGCAAACATGTCCAGACTTCAAAGACAGTACAAACCAAACATTCTTAATCCAGTGGAATATCCGCAGTGTCTGGGCCAACTACAATAAATTCCGAAAAATAGTAGATGAGCGGTTGCCCATCACAATATATCTCCAAGAAATGATGACAAGCCAAACATCGAACCTGCTAAAGAACCGATATCACTGGACCATCTGCAGCCGTCCCGAGAGTTTAGGAAACGGTATCGCTGGTCTCGGTGTGCGCAGAGATGTACCTTTCCAAGTAACTCAACAAGATTCAGGCTTGCACACCTGTGCAGTCCGAATTGGTAAACCGTGGAACATCACTGTGGTATCCATTTATGTGCCACATACGCTAAACGATCAGGAGCTTATCGGTAAGTTGAACGATCTTTTACTAACCCTCGAGCCTCCATTCTTGCTCTGTGGAGATTTCAACGCACCTCATGAGGTGTGGGGAAGCAGCAAGTCTAACCGTCGCGGTCAGTTACTCCTGGAGTGGGCGGTGTACCATGATCTTCTGGCTTTGAATGACGGATCTCCAACGCACTATCACGATACATCGGGCTCTTTCACTGCAATCGACGTCTCCTTCGCCTCCATTTCACTAGCTTCGAATTTTTTTTGGCACTGCGAGGACGACCTTCATGGTAGTGATCACTATCCTATTAACATTAGATCCAGAAGCAGGCTCCCAATCATCAGGTCAAGACAAAGATGGTTCTACAAGGACGCTGATTGGACCAAGTTTGAAATCGCTGCAGCTCAAAAGATTCCAGCTGATATAGAGGCCATATTGAAAACATCACCAAAGGCATTTCGAAGCAGGCTTAGAATCGATTCCGAGGACAAAAGGTGTATCCGGGAAGAAGAGCCAGTTATGGTGGAATAAAAAAGTCGAAGAGAAGATCAAAATGGTTCTACCCCATTACCCCGAATGCCACTACCCCGAACGCCATTACCCCGAACGCCACTACCCCGAAAGTCATTACCCCGAATAGGCCATTACCCCGAAAGCCGTTACCCCGAATGGGCCATTACCCCGAACACCACTACCCCGAATGGGCCACTACCCCGAACGCCATTACCCCGAAAGCATATTTTTAGATGGGTTATTCTGATGATGGGTATTTTATATTTTTATTATTTTAATAACATTACTGACAGCTTTAATACCAGAAGATATCATTGTAAAGAATAACCTTAAAACATAATAATGGAATAATACGTATTAGAGATGATCTTGTATGAGATAGAGCTGTCAGCAAAGGTCCTTCAAATACTGGCTATCGATATTGGCTCATTAGGCCGAAAAGACATTTGGCCAAAGTATCACTAATAAGCCTACTGATCATTAGGCGAGATCAAATAATACAAATTGCAAAATTGGCCCGGAAAGAACATTTTATAGTTACACACTTAAAAATTCTGAAATTTGCACGAGACCGAAACATCAATGAACGTAAACATTTTCAAGACTGAATCACAAATTGGACTCAATTTTACGCGCATGGTTGGTTGCGTTAGATGTCAACAAATCCACTTCACCAGAAACGTAGAATCAGTATCACATTCATCTGCCACCTTCCAACTCGGTGAAATAGCCGAGAGGTAAGAGATGTGGCTCACAATCAGCAGATCCTAAGTTCGAGTCCAGGCATGTTGATATTATACTTTTATATGTTTTATTTATCAGTTCGGTTCTAGCGATTGCTAGACGCTAAGAAAATATAAGTCCTGGGAGACGTAAATTTACATGTTTTGACCTCTAAATTTGTGTCTTTGAAGAAGCTCGTATATGTCAGGTTCAGGACACCTAAAATTGCATGATTTTTTTTAGGTGTGTAGAAAAAGAAAAAATCTTTTAAGGAGGAATAGACAATTTGGTAATAAAACTCAATAACAGTGTAACTTAAAAAAAACATTCCTAAAATGTGAAAAAATGTGATTGATAGGTTGGCCGCCAATAAGGTCTGCAAGGATATAACTAGAAAGAACAGCATATAAATTAAAGAAGGGCAAATCTCCGATGGGACCATTCATAAATTACGTAGACCGAATTTTGGTCACCTTGGTCCTCTCCCCCTCCTCATCGTAGAATTTTAAAAGACAATTACACCGTCTTCGGCCAGAGGCCGCACAGACTGTACATTACTAACATTAGACAATGGACAACACGTATAACACTCAGTGGCCCAGTGGAGTATTTTCTGTTTTGACGAAAAGTTTTCCTCGACCGGAGCGGGATTCGAACCCACACTCCGAGGCATGCGAGATACCTAAACGACTAACGCCGCTAACCGGTCGGCCACGAAGTCCACGATTTGTTCATATAAAAATTTGTAAATTTGTATAGAACTAGAATTTGGATAGACCCTCTCCTACTTACATAGTTTATGCACGGCCCCTATACATAAATCTGCAAAGGGCAACATGGCTACCAAACAACTCTGTAACAATATAAGTCGAAAGAACAGCCCAACTTTAAAAGAAGGAAAAACACTAGATGGAATTAATAGAGATATGTCGCCAAACAACACGGTAACGACGTAACTAGAAAGAACAGCCTATAAATTAAAGAAGGGCAAATCTCATATACAGTAAGCAGCTTTCACTCCCAGTAAATTATATAAGTGCAGCTAGAAGAACAGCCTTTCATGAAAAGAAAAGCTACAGTTTAGTCGCCAGAAAAAAAAATAGTTAATTTGGTCCAACGATGCTGGATCTACCTTGCTAAGTGAACTGAACTGAATATCTAAAATCCAGTCCAGTACTAAAATCTTGAAAAAAATATTCAGAGAACAATTTTAGGGCTTGATGTTCTGGAAACTGATCATCAAAATCAAAAGAAAATCAAAAGAAATCTAGTTGCCAGTTTGGCCGCAAGTCAGTTCTGAAAAATTTTACTTGAAAGAACAGCCTATTATTCAAAGAAGAACAAATCCGCTATGGAGTTAGTTATTCGTTTGCAAATAAACTACGTAACACTCAAACTCGAAAGAACAGCTTCTGATGAAAAGAAGGAAACATTTCTATAAAGAAATTAACAGTTTGGCTACCAAACAACTCTGCAATAGTACACGGTTGGAAACTGCAAACTCAAAAGAACAGCCTATTTTTAAAAGAAGGCAAATATTTGAAGAAGTGTAGTTTGATAACCAGCATAATCGTTTGCCACCAGTTACAATCGTGCTTGAGGCCAACCAACTTTTAAAAGAAGGGAAAATGTCAGTTTGAAATACTTGTAGTTTTTATAGCCATAGCTATAAGTTCAAAAGAGCAGCTAGTTTAAAATATGGAAAATTTGTCTTTACTTGTCTTCTTAATTTCATTACGTTTGCTGCTTTCGTTTTTACGAACCTTACTTTTGCATGAAGCATAACATACGGAAACCTAAGGGAAACGGAACCTATCTTAAACAATGTGCTCCCATTGTCATGCTATCTAAAACGAAGTAAATAAGAGCTATTTGATTTGTGTTTAATTTTTATATTTTTTTACTCGTTACAAAAAGAAAACGGAAAAAATCGGTACCTAAATCGTCTGTTTAAGAATAGAATTAACATAGGGGCATAGGATGGAGAAGAGTATTCATACCTACACTAGTAACTGATTGCCCTTTTCTAACTTATAACCACCTTCATCAACTTCTAATCGGTCACCACTTTTTTGGTGATCTCCTGAACGATTCGGGGTAATGGCCCTTTCGGGGTAGTGGCTTTCGGGGTAATGGCTTTCGGGGTAATGGCTTTCGGGGAAATGGCTTTCGGGGTAATGGCCCATTCGGGGTAATGGTTTTCGGGGTAGTGGCCTATTCGGGGTAATGGCATTCGGGGTAGTGGCGTTCGGGGTAATGGCGTTCGGGGTAATGGGGTGGAGCCGATCAAAATACGACGAAAAGCTCTACGAAAGCTTAAGAAAATGAAAGACGACGACCCTGCCAAGGCAACCGTCAAACAAAAGTTCAACATCGCTAAAATAGAAGCACGGAAGATTGTAGATGAAGCTAAGAAAAAATCCCGGAATGAGTTCCAAAGTATCTTCGACAGCAGCTCGTCCGCGTCAGAGCTATGGCAAAGTTTCAATAAACTCAAAGGAAGGAAGCAACTGAAAGGCCCGGACTCATTTTAAACGATGAACACACTAGCGACACGGCAGTTATAGCAGACCATCTAGCCGAATTCTTTGCAGCGACATCATCTACCGAAAAGTACCCCGAAGAATTCCAGTCAGAGAAGCGAAGCTGTGAACAACGCGATATAGATCATGAGACCAACGAAAACGCCCTGCTTGACGAGGAGTTTTCCATTCAGGAACTTTTCAGGGCCCTGGAACACTCAAAACGGACATCAGTCGGACCGGATCTGATTGGATATCCAATGTTTCAGAGACTACTTTTCCATTGCAAAAGAAGCCTGCTGCATGCCTTCAACCGAATTTGGAGAACACGACAGCTGGAAGGAAAGCGTGATCATTCCTATTCCTAAAAATGGTGGACTCAAGAACGACATGAATGACTTCCGTCCCATTTCCCTTACGAGCTGCATTGCAAAAACCATGGAGCGAAAGGTGAACCATCGGCTTGTCACCCATCTGGAAACCCAGGGCGCCCTGCATCAGCGACAATTTGCCTTCAGAAAAGGAAAAGGAACAACCAACTATCTAGCCGAGTTTGACGATGTAATAACAGCAGCAGCCAAAAAAGGAGAACATTGCGAAATCGTTACCTTAGATATAAAGAAAGCATATGATAGAGTGTGGCACCGCAACCTCCTAGAAACGGTGATTGAAAACCAACTGGGAAGTCGGATGAACAATTTCATTTCCAGTTTTCTGCAGCATCGTACAGAAAGAGTCTGCTTCGGCGGACACCTATCCAAAATGGTACACCTGGAAAACGGTGTGCCTCAGTCCTGTCGGTAACACTTATTCTTCTTGTAATGAACGGCTTGTTTAAAGTTGTCCCAAAAAACGTACAATTGTTTTTGTACGCAGATGATATTGTCATAATTGCAACCGGAAAAAGAGTTGGGTAACTCTCGCTGAGACCGGCCCACTATTTACACCTTGTCTTCAAAAATGTTTAAGGTGCCGATTTTCTGAAAGCCCTTGCTAAAAAAGTAACAAAAATGCATTTGGTTACTCAAATTGATGGACCCCCGTTAGTTTGCGCCACAACAATTTTTGCAGACCCCTCGATTTTGGACAAATGGTGGCTCATTCAAACCGTTATAACTCGAAAGTTTCTCCAAACACCACCTCAAAATGAATTGTTTTTGAAAAGAGGAAAGATAGAGCTACTATTTACAATAATAAAAAGTTGGGTCGGCCATATTGATTTTGGCCGCCATCTTGGATTTTTATACCAAAACATTTTTTTCACCATGAGGGCAACCACCGATTTTCAAAATTTTTGCATAAATTGAAAGCTGAGGCGTTTATGCATAACATATAAAAAAATTAGAGATGTCTTTTTTTCCTATCAAAAGTTATCTGCAGTTTTGTAAATTAAGCCACGTTTTCTCCATACATTTCCTTGCGCACCGGCAACGACATGCAACTGCAACCGAGTTTACGCCTGCATGTATACACAAAGGCGCGTGCCGCAAAATTTGGCCAAATCGGAGGTTCGTTTCCGTTTTTGACTGTTTCTCAATGATGCGGGCATGGTTTTCATAACTTTTAAAGTGTTTTGAAAAGCTTAAGCCTTCAGCTTTCCATTAGTGGACTCAGAATTTGATTTCGTGTCCGTAAACACTGCAAAATAACGCTGCATTTATGTAAACGGCCGGCACCGGGCCCAGTGCGCAAAAGTGACATGATTTACAAAACGCCAAATATCTTTTGAAAGAAGAAAAAGACATCTCTATTTTTTTGATATGTTATGTATAAATGTCTCAGCTTTCAATTGATGCAAAAATTTTGAAAATCGGTGGTTGCCCTCATGGTGAAAAAAATGTTTTGGTATAAAAATCCAAGATGGCGGCCAAAATCAATATGGCCGACCCAACTTTTTATTATTGTAAATAGTAGCTCTATCTTTCCTCTTTTCAACAACAATTCGTTTTGAGGTGGTTTTTGGAGAAACTTTCGAGTTATAACGGTTTAAATGAGCCACCATTTGACCAAAATCGAGGGGTCTGCAAAAATTGTTGTGGCGCAAACTAACGGGGGGTCCATCAATTTGAGTAACCAAATGCATTTTTCTTACTTTTTTAGCGAGGGCTTTCAGAAAATCGGCACCTTAAACATTTTTGAAGACAAGGTGTAAATAGTGGGCCAGTCTCAGCGAGAATTACCCAGTTAATTTCCTTCGAAAAAGGCTTCAAAACGCTGTCGCAAAAATCGAAGCATGGGCAAGGGGCGGCTCTCGCTATAGCTACGAGGGAATCGATTGGAAGGTCAGTAATTTTCACGGACTCGGCCAGTTGTCTACAAGCACTTGAAGGAGTAAATTCGACGCACCCGTACATCCAAGCAATCGAGAGGGAAGCGCTAGGAAAGGACGTTTGTTTTTGCTGGATTCCAGGACATTCGAATATATTGGGGAATGAAAAAGCTGACAAGGTGGCAAACAGTAGTCGTCATCAACAAAGGGCTACTCTATTTGTTCCCAAACAAGACATCATCAGAAGGAGCCAAGGAATTATTTGGAAAGTGCATCAGACAAAATGGGATCGTGAACCAAGGAAAACCACAAGGATTGTTAAAACGAGTGTAGGCAAGTGGATAGATCAGAAGAATCGAAAAGATCAGATAATTCTGACTAGGCTTATACTAGGACATATTTGGTTTACAAAGCACCACCTTTTTGAAAAGAAACCCGCAGAAATCTGCATAAATTGTGATAGAGCTCAATCTGTGCATCATATTGTGGTTGAATGTGCATTATTCGAACAATTGCGTCGCGAACTAAACATGAAAGAATCTTTGAAAGACATTCTCAAAAACGATCAGAAAAGTGAAGAAATAGTGTTGAAGTTTAAAAAAAAATAGGATTGTACAATAAGATATAATGAAAAAGATTGAATTATGTAAACGAATGTAAACGAACACTCAATAAGGCTAAAGAGACGAATGCCGAGAACGGTAAAATCTCTAAACAAAAAAAAAAGACCGGTGGTCCTCTACGGGCACGAGACATGAACCATGCGGGAGAAGGACCTGCAAGCACTCGGAGCTTGCGAGCGACGCGTGCTAAGGACGATCTTCGGCAGCGTGCAGGAGAACGGTGTGTGGCGGAGAAGGATGAACCACGAGCTCGCTGCACTTTACGGCGAACCCAGCATCCAGAAGGTGGCCAAAGCTGGAAGGATATGGTGGGCAGGGCATGTTGCAAGAATGCCGGACAACAATCCTGCAAAGCTGGTGGTGGCGCCAACTTTGATGCTGTTGCATGTCGTTGCCGGTGCGCATGGAAATGCATGGAGAAAACGTGTCATGATTTACAAAAGTGCAGATAACTTTTGATAGGAAAAAGATACATCTCTTGTTTTTTGATATGTTGTGTAAAAATGTCCAAGCTTTCGATGCAGCGTAAGAATTTGAAAATGGGTGGTTGCCAACACGGTAAAAAAATGTTTTGGTATATAAATTCAAGATGGCGGCCTAGTTCAATATGGCCGACCATTTTTTTTATAACTGCAAAGAGTTCATCTAACTTTTTTCTTTTTAACAACATTTTGTTTTTAAGTGGTTTCTGGCGAAACTTTCGAGTTATAATGGTTTAAATGAGCCAACAATTGATCAAAATAGAGGAGTCTGCCAAAATGATTTGGCCAGAGTGCTTCTATGTTGGCCACTCCCATAAGAAATACACGTGATTGGCCAAAATAGAAATCAAAGTTGAGAATATGTTCAAAACTGATGCAGTGCTTCTAGTTTGGCCAGCGCCACTGTTAATGCAAAAATCAAGTATAAGCTTGATTTCTTCATTTTTATGTCAAAATATAGATTGAAACCTTTCATTTGACACATTGGTTTTGGTAGTTTTCATAGGATTATTGGATATTTTTATAAAAATGATTTCTCTTAGACTGGCCAAAACCGGTGCTCGCACCCTAGTTGGTTCAGTAAAAACTCAGATTGACCCATAATGAAAAGTAATCGCAATTCAGTCCCATTACGAACGTGTGTACCCCGCTGTACAAAACCGAACACGGTTATAGTTAGTTTTATACTTTTCACGGTTAAGATTTCACGTTTGAGACATTTTGTGAAAGTGTTTCATGATGATCGCAGAAGCTTTCAATTTATGACGATTTTTTTGAAGTTTCACATGACACATACAAGTCGAATTTGAAAACTTCAGAGTCCATTTTCTGTCTCAATGCTTACTTTTTACAGATGGAACTGACAGTAGGTCATTTGTATTGTGCACTAGAATGAATTCTTAAAATCGCGGTAGAGTTGCCCTATAAAATCAATTTATTTCGAAAAACTTTCTTGTTTCAAATTCTACACAGGTAAAGTCTTCTACAATGTTTCCGGTAAAAAAAAAATGAAAATCCATTCATGTGTTGATGAGATAAGGTTTATTTTGCTTCTTCGAACTTTCGGAATGCCGTTTTACTTAAATGGGGAAAAAACGGGAAAAGAATTCCTGCAAGATGTCTAATTTCGTGATCTGGCGCAGGGTGTAATTATAAGAAAACAGCCAAATCTAGCGCACTGCTTTTTTGACCATCAATGGGAACAATGTTGGTATATTTATTTTCTGGATAAGCTAAATAATACTCATGTTATTTACTACTAAAGTAGCAATAACCAAACCTGTTCGATTAATTGCTCCAGTATTGATACTGAGTACTCTCGCTGTTGAGTTGCTCTCGCTTCATTCTCAGCACAGATGAAAACAACCTCCACGCGATGTTTTGCATCTGCCGTGATGATGAGAAACGAACTCCACGTTGATTCACCTTACACTTACATTCTCACTCGTCTCACTTTCAGGTTCAGTTTGTTGGTTGGAAGGAACATGAAAATAGCTGCCTCGGTGGCTCTCTTAGAACAGCTTTAGACGACCCCAGGAGCGTTACCTAAATAGCGACCCGATGTCTATGTTGGTATGCACAACAACAGGCAGTGTAGCCGACCAAGGTAAAAAGAATGGTGATAAATCAGGCTTCTGATATAGATGGTGAATGAATTCTTGCGCACCAGAGCGCCCGCCACAGGAGCAGAGGGAGCCTGTAGTGCCGTTCATACTTTGCCTCGCCGTAATCCTGAATGGAGCCATTGGTTTTCATTACGTTTCAAGTTGCTGTCGTGCAGCACGAATGAAATAGGCATTCATTTTTTCCACTATATATGCATGCATGCAATGTTATCGCGTGATGTGGAAAATGTGGTGGACAGGGCAGAGACCAGGCGAAAATGAGGGCAACAAGGTATACTAAATATACATACATACCATGCTCCATTCTAGGTAGAATAGAGAGATGTAATGAATATTAAATCAATTGTGAATAGAACATAGAACTTAAACGTAGAGTTCCTGAAGGAATTGAATTGCCATTAGATGAAAGTTTAGTCCAATGGCAATATGTTGGCATATGTTGTAAATTTGTTCTTTTAACTGAAATATTACAGGAAATATCTAAGATTTATGCCAAACTTTGTGATTATCAACAGCGCAGCGTAAAGCGTGAACAACAATTGAGGGGGTTAGAGGCAGAGGGGTGTAAGTGACCAAAAATTCATAATTGAGATACATATCCTACGTGACTCTACGAGATCAACTTTGTTTGTTACCAAAGACCCGTAATTTTTAAAAATGTTTTAGCATGTTTTCTCATTGAACGAAAAAATGACGCTTAACCATGGAGGACATTTGTTTGGAGGCAAAGGGGTGTAAGTGCAATATTACTTTTATATTATTTCTAAAAAATCAACATATTAAACTTTATTACGAGTCGATGTGCATCTATGATCCCTTTGTTTTTGTTTTGAATCATGGCTAATTTAAGGGCCCACGGCACGTGCCGAATGTTATTAAGGACATAGTTGCTGGAGTGCCAAAATGGCAGCTGGTATGGCAGCCACCCGCTCCCTACGTCTCCCTTCCCGCATCTGGTAATTGCCGGCAACGCAGGATTAAGAAAAAAAAAACTTTGAATTATGCTGTCTTACCTGCACAAAATACTCTGAGATTGCTACTCCTGATAGATAATTGATTTCCATGCACTTCGTGAAGTATTCCTTTAGAAGATTTGCAATAATTTCTTCACTTCGTGCAAAAATGCAGCTTGCACATCACTGTTTGCTACCACGAGCGCGACACTCCATTTCCTAAAATCACTTTCAATTTCACTTCCTGGCTTCCCAGCACTATGGAAATTTGATGGTATATGGGAAATTGTTGAAGTTTTCAGCAAATCACGAGTTTATCGTCAAAAAATCGCGTATTTTTCACATTTATGCTCGAAAAGCCGATGCAATTTTGGTTGCGGTTTACTGATTTCAAAAAGCGTACCGTTAAACTGCGTGTTGTTGTCCTGCACTGCATGAAACTAATCAATTCAGTCACGAAATAAGAGCCATTTTTCGCAACTATTCACACAAAAAATGCAAATGCTGTGTCCGGAATGCATATATCAACGCGATATCAATATAATAGATAACACTAGTTTACAAAATAAAACGAAAGTCGTGAACTTCTGTCAACGACCAAAATTTTTGAAGCACAATTTAGCGCTGATTTCGAAACCGAACTTGAAAAAATTTTAAGTAGAACAGTTTTTGAGTTTTAGCTCAATATTGAGTTTTACAACTTTTCAAAATATGTAATTTGCTAAAATTCAAATATATTGCGTTTTGTTCAACCAATTTTAAATCTTTTTCCATAAATTAAAAGCTGAATACAATACCATTCGATCATCTGAATACAGGTTTTGCGTCAGATTGATGAATTTCAAGATATTGGCGAGTTTTAGGGACGATCTCTTTAAATTTTAGCAAAATTCCTAAAAATTTTTGAAGAAATGTATTTTTTTCTATAAGAAAAAACCTATTTAAAAATTCTTTCTCAACGTTTATTTGACATATCATATGTCGGCGAGTTACAGTAAAAAATTCAGCTCAATCGTAGCATTGATTACGGAGAATGAGATGTGTGAAGTGAGCGACGTTGCTTAAAAATAGAACAAAAATCGATTTCAAATCATCACCCTTGTATGGAAAGTCGAAAAAATTTCCGCTCTACTGTAATTTTTTTCTTTTGCATTTTCGAACTCAGGGCATGATTCTACACCAAAAATGAGCATCAGCTTACCGAGTTCAAAAATGTTGTAAACTAGTGTAATTTTTTTGTTGTTTAATAGTTGTTAGTTAACAAAACTGCATTGATCAATGTCACCCTGCATTACTGTAGTTGCCTAAGACAAGAGAGGAGAGGCGCGTTTGGAGAGAGGAGAGGGCTGTCAAAAAACGTAAATAAAACGACGCATAGTGTGAAAATCGTTAACAATACTGGACAAAAAAAGGTTATAAGGATTCAAAATTCTTTTCTGATGTAGGTTGTGACAACGAGTCGACATAATCAGTAATAAGTAAACCAAAATTCAAAATTTTGACACATTCTTCTGCTTATTTCATTTAGGTGAAATCAGTCTAAATATGTTGTACTTTTCTGGCCAACAAACACTACACAGTGAGCTGCATGGATTGTTTGACTTGAGTGGGTGGTTGGGTGGTTCTTTTGGGTGGGAGACAGACTGTTTGTTATGATCTGTAGCAACCTTCACCTTAAAAATGTAGAAATTGCAATTTATCAGTAGGTAGTTTTCAAAGTCACCTCTGAACTAAGTTTCATTAGTTATTTAAACTTCCAAGTTCCAAGAACATTTTTTTACTGATGAGTAATGGAAGAAGCTTTAGATAGTTTTTCTTCATGTTTTTCTTACTAATAGTAATACAAACATGAGAGTCTTAGACGTTCTGTTTTATTTTTGGTATGATTAATAGTTCGCTAAAGTCATTAAATTCGTGGAAGATTTTAAAGTAGATTTCTTTGGGGAAAAAAAATCGGCTTGCCGTCTATCAGATTGCGTCGATTAATTACCTCCTATCGCCCACATTTTGTTCCGGCTGGACCATCTTCAGAGCTCGATAAACAGATCAACGTCTCCATATAAAAACATGAGTTTGAATTCCTTTAGAGGCAACAAAACTCACGAACGGGTGAACATATCAGCACGATTCAATTCGTCTACCGGTCGGCTGTGATTATAAGTAGAAAAAGTTCCGAAAATCAACTAAAAAGTATACAAATTGAGAAAACACTAAAAGGTGTTTGAGCTAGGCAGACATTTGAGAAGATCGCAATGAAATTAATCTAGATAACGCCAAATAATTGTCATAAAAGTCTATATCACTACATTTTATAATGGCAATACAGCGTTTTCCGGGACAGCTAGTTTTGTATAATTTTGAAACTGTCGGGATGAAAAGGATCATGCTGTCTGGTGCACCTTTGGGCCATACATAACATATGCCATGATTATTTATAACTAATCTTGAAATAACGAGGGTTCCAAATAATCAAATAAGTAATAAAAATATGGCTCAATGGCCCATACTCGATTCTTGGTTTAAGGTGAAAATCACCAGCGGCCACTTTTCAAACAACGCATTTTCTCGAGCACAAATCTAGAGACCCATCAATCGCATTAGCCTGAAAGTACTACTCAGTGTTCACTACATATAAGTAATCGCAGCAAGAAACAATTTCAAATCAACTTGTTTGCTGGATTCCCTGATTTGTGCTCAACAAATTCGAGTAGAATAAAAGACGGCCATTGTGGCGGCCATCTTGATACTCCAGCAACTTTGTCCTTAAAAGATAAAACACGTACCAAAAATGCGCAATTTCCTTAACCCTCAAAGCCCCAGGACAAACTTCTTTTTTTTAATCGGCTGATACTCAGGATCTGTGAAATATAAAAATAAGCGGTTTATACTATGATGGATGGGAAGAGTTGTACTTCATGTAAGAGTAGTTGTCAAGTCGGAAGTTCATGTTTGAACCTGTTTTTGCACCGAAAATAAGTGTTCCCTGGGGCAATGTTTTGGCGAGTCGTCTATGAATCTGGTATTTTATAATAATTCTGAAATCTTTAACAACTTAAAATGGTAGGCCAACGCAAGAACACAATGCTGGGGCTGCTTTCTGGAAAGAGATGCATTTGAAACTTGGTCCCAGGAGTGTACTTCCGGTAGGACTCCCTAAGACCCAATTTCGTGATCATAATCATTTTGCACCCGAAAAGATGATTTTAGAAGTTTGGTGTCTATGCAGAATTTGTTTCGTATATTTGAGCCCTTCTTTTAAAAGTATCACTCATGTGATTAATCCACCTAAAATTCAAACACGGGTCATACTTTTAGCCAACGAATTATTACTAGATCATTGCATAGTTTTAGGCGTTTATCGGTTTCTGTCCCAATTTAAAAAATTGATTCCAATTTGTAAAAGCACACTTCGCTAAGAAATTTAAGGCCTGATTGAGATTCCATCTTGATTGATCTATCGAGAATTAACAACTAAATATTGAAAAAGTAGCCTAAAGGCAGCTGTAGAACATATCGCCAAACATAGCACCAGGGAACACTTATTTCCGGTGCAAAATCAGGTTCAAGCATGGACTTACGGTTGGACAACTACCCTCGCATGAAATGCAACTCTTCCCATCGATCATACTGAAAATCGCTTATTTTTATATTTTACAGATTTTGAGTATCAGCCGATCAAAAATAAAAAGTTTGTCCTGGGGCTCTGAGGGTTAACTTTACGTTTTTATTGAATCGGTTTGAAGTGTATTCTTCAGTTAACATCACAAACTAACAAAAAATAAACTCTGTGACCATTTTGTCGTATCAAGGTTACATAAAGAAAGGCCTTCAAAATTAAAGTAGGCTTATTAAGCTTTTCTGATTTAACCGTTTCTTAATCTGTATTTTCAGTTAGGAACAAATAATTATGCTTTGTTAGCATCATTCACTTACAACGAGATTATATTTTCAAATTTGAGACACTTTTTGCATATTAACCCTCTAATACCCAATCCCGCCTTTAGACGGGGTATAGTTTGAGCATTTTTGTAATTTTTGTTTCGTGGAAAATCATTTTTTTTTATTTTTTTGGCTGATATTTAGGACTGTTCTGTATATCTCAAAATGGTTTTTGGTGTATTTTAAAATGTATTTACATTTTTTAAAAATCATTGAAAAATTGATGTTTTAGTCACCTTTTAGAAGTCATTGTTTATTTTGTATTGAATCGCTACAATTAACATATTTTAAATTTTTCCCAAATCATTCTATCCTTGTTTAATTGTTTAAGGGAATCGAATACACTCTAAAATTATTTTCCTTAAAATTACACGGAAAATAAAATTTTCTGTGAAAAAATTTTTAAATAATAATATTTCAACAATAATCATAAAATCTTAAAATGTTTTCATCTCAAAAAATCCGTTCCCCAAATTGGCTTCCAGGAAAAATATAAAAGTGTGGGGATGTTCAAAAATAAAAATTAGAAAAATCAAAAACTGAAATTCACGAAATCGAGAATTAAAAAGAATCATCTTCCAAAACATGTTTCAATCGATTTTAGATGACGAAAAATGATATTTAGATCAAAATCAAAAATTTGGGTATTAGAGGGTTAATAGTATTAGAGTTGCAACCTTATTGAGGATTTGTTCGGAGGCAAAGGGGTGTAAGTCAATAGTTTAGTGGTAAAGGGGTGTAAGTGCCAATGACCAAAAATATCCAATTTTCATATTCTAAGAAAAACAACATATATAACGTCTAAGGTCATCTCCAATGATGGAGTTACTTGATAGTAGCATATTCGAGGCGATTCCGACCTTCTCCGGTTGCTGTTGATTTTTTTATAAGATGTCAAAGTTAACGTCCATTATCTCAAAATCAGCTTTTGGTCACTTACACCCCTCTGCTTCTGACCCCCTCAATGTTGTACGGATATTCTCAAAACCTATTGAAGTAACGGTGCAAAGGCAGGATATATAAAAATATATTCAGCTTATTTAAATATCAAAGAAAACTGTGGCATCGTTCGTACTCAGTTCTTGAAGGTATTTTTGTGAGATTCGGTCATCCTGTTAGCTTTACAAAATTTTATGGTATATTTAATATGGTGATTGGAATTAGCGACAAATCCTTTCGGTTTTCTAGTGAACTAGAAAGCATGTCTTCAGGTAGGTAAAAGCTGGGTTTGTCACGCAATTCAGATCCCATTAAGATCAATTAGCCTCTGCCCAGCAACTCATCCCTACCTCCGCGTGACACCGGCCGGGTAGCGAGCAACCATAGGGAAGATCGGATAACCGATCCCGGTGGAAACTTTGGTCGTGGGCTGACAAGGAAGGGGAAGGGGGGTGGTTAGGTTGCTTTGCAAACCTGAGCGTCTGTTCGTGTGCCACTCTGAGGAGAAGCGGCTCACAACAACGTCTGATCCTCGTTTTAGGGACGGCTGATCGACGTTCGTGTGCCACTCTGAGCTCAACTGTGGTTCTCGGAAATGGAGGGACAGCGGGTTTATTGTGTCCAGCCGTTTAACGGAAAATCTGCAACACAATAATACGAACTGAGATTATCGGCAACGATTCCAGCGAACGAAAAGGACTTGCAATTTGAAACTCCGTACGTGCAACTGCCGATCTCTCAATTTAATTGAAAGCACTCGCATATACTCGCCAATCTATAATACTGAAGGACCGCGGGTTCGGCATCGCAGCGCTGTAGGAGATGTGTAGGACAGGAACCATGGTGCGAACGAATAGAGGTAATCATGCGATCTACCAGAGCTGCGACAACACACGTGAGCTGGTGAGCTGGGAACAGCTTCCATCGTGATGGGTGATATGTCGAGATCGAGACGCATGATTGCTTGATTGCCGATCGACGAAAGAATGTACAGGTTGAGGATCAAGGGCCGATTGTTCAACTTCAGCATGATCAACGTACACTGCCATCACTCACTGATGATGATAAAGACGCATTTTACGCGCAGCTCGAGCGCGAGTACGACCGCTGTCCAAGTCACGACGGTAAGATCATCATAGGAGATCTAAACGCTTAGGTAAACCAAAAGGAGAAATTCAGACCGACGCACACTAGCTGACGAATGAAAACGGACTACGACTCACCGATTTCATCGCCTTCAAAAACTTGGCCATATGTTACAGATTTATACAAAATATCCCCCTGTGAATCACCACAGCAGACGGAATCGCAAATCAACCACGTTCTGTTTGATGGACGGCCAACATCGACTCCGTCTACTACATGGTGATGGTCAATCTGCGCCCAAAACATTCCGTCATCAACAATATACGGTAGGGGTGCAGCCTAGAGCTGCACAGAATCTCGAGGCAGCGTCACCAGACGAGGGTGAGCTCGCGATGTGGCCCCTCTAGAGGACTGCTGGAGAACAGCCATCAACGGCGCAATCGAGAGCACTTTCGGGTACGTGGAACGAAGTCAACGGAGCAGAACGATTTTGGAAGAGAAAAACTGATGTGCCGTTCCCAAGAAACACGGAAGTTCTATCAGAACCTCAATGCATCCCGTAACGGCTTCGTGCCGCAAGCCGAAATGCGCAGGGATATGAACGGTAGCCTCCTGACGGACGGACCTAAAGTGATTGAGAGGTTAAAGCATCTCTTCTATAAGCACCTAAATGACGTGGAGAACGTAGGCAAGGGATACTACGGCAACGGAGTGAACGGCTAAGCCAGTGTAGCAGAGAACGGAAGTGATCCAACTCACACGTCGAGGGAAGTTAAGGATGCCATCCACCAGCTCAAAAACAACAAAGCGGCTGGTAAGGACGGTATTGCAGCTCAACTCATTCAGATGGGCCCGGAATAGTTATCCACCTGTCTGGTCCGGTTGATGAACCGAAAAGCTACCGGAGGAGTGGAAGGAAGCAGTAATTTGCCCCATTCACAAGAAAGGCGACCATTTGGGATGTGAGAACTTTCGAGCGATTACCATTTTGAATGCCGCCTAGAAAGTGTCATGTACCATACAAAGTGCCAAATACCATGTTCCAACGCATAACCTGTTCATCGACTTCAAGGCGGCATACACACAGCTATGTGAGTCGTGAAATCCGAAGGCGCATCATCAGTAGACGTCGGACCTACTACGGGCTTGAGAAGAAGCTGCGGTCTAAAAAACTTCACCGACCGATCACAAGACCGATAGTCCTCTACGGATACGACTTATGGACCATGCTCTAGGAGTACTTGCAAGCACTCGGAGTTTTCACCGGTGATAAGAACTGGGTGTAACGGCGAAGGATGAACCACGAGCTGGCTTCACTCTATATGGTGAATTCAACAGCCTGAAACTAGACAAAGCTGGACGGATGCGGTGAGAAGGGCATGTTGCAAGAATGCCGGACAACAACCCTGTAAAGTTGGTGTTTGCTCCGGTTGGTATAAGAAGACGTGGAGTGGACAAAGCACGGTGCCCAGACAACCAGTAATCGTATAAGATGTTGCATGAGATGATAAAGTGAAGGCCATTTGCGTGCATGCCTCCATTCAAGCGCATGGAAAATGTACGTATATCGCCTCCACTTTAACATCTTATGCAACATCTTATACGATCACTGGCTGACTGGATGGGCAGATCAGGTAGAGCGTGATCTGTTAAGCGTCTTAGAATAGAGCATTTTGGTAGCTGTGATGCATGTATTGTAAGTCGTGGGAAACAGAATTCCAGTACATCCGTGTTATCCGAAGTTGTGGGATGGATCTGGTGTAATGGTCCTTTACACCCCTGACTATCACGACGAGAACCTAGGATCAAATTCCATTCCCGATATGCTCACACAAATATGAAGCCGTGGGTCCCGACATGAACTAACCCCGGGCTGAAAATCTCATTAATACAGATCAAAAACGTGTTTGAATTATCACTTATAATCATATAAGGTTTAGTCCTCCAAATATACGCTCGTCAGAAAGCATCGCCTACATTTCAAACTCAGTAGGGGAGATCGGGGCATAATAGACACTCGGGGCGAAATGGACACCTCTGTTTTTGCCGAAACCGTTGACTTTTATTGAAAATTGAAAAAAGACACTACACCGTCTTCAACCAGAAGTTGCACATACTGAACCAATTACATACTGGAGCGGGAATCGAACCCACACTCCGAGACTTACGATACGGCCAGACGACTAACGCCTCTAGCCGCACGGCCATGAAGCCCACGTTTATGTTAAACTTTTAATGCATAAGTGTAAAGGAACAAGTAATAGTTCAATTTTTCAAAAGTTCCATTTATTTTCCTCCAAAATAATTCAAACATCATTGAAATTGAAATATGTTTTTATATGGTGAAATTCTTATAATTTCTTATAATCATTATATTTATAAGTAGGAGCATCAAATAAGGTATTACGATTGTTTGAGTGTGTCCACCATAAAAACAAGTGAATTGTTACCTTATCTACATGTATATGCAGATTTAGCAATGGATGAAGCATTTTATTTTTGATCACAATTTATTCAAAATAGCCATTTCAATGTTGTAGTCGATTCGGGGCGAAACGAACACTGGCAATTACGAATGGATGTACGCGCATTGCATACTGTTAGGCGTTTTAGAGAGTTTAGAAAAAGTCAATCCGATTATTTTAGTCTACAGTTTATTTAAAAAACTTTGATGTTATGTTAACTCGTCTTAGATGGAGTATTATATCTGTGGTATTGATCTCCGTAGGCAAATTACTTAACTGGTCGATGTGATAAAAGAATTGGCATAAAATATGCAGGGGTGTCCATTATGCCCCGATGAGTGTCTATTTCGCCCCGTACCTTTCCTGCCAGCCCTAAAAAACACACGGTTTTCAATTCATTATTTCTTCACAATAGAGACATATTCTACCTGCTGTAAATGATTGAAATACAAAGGAAACAAGCTAAAGTTGTCAGCCAGAACAGTTAACATGTTAAGTTTTTCTCTGTTATACAGGCACAACGTACTCATATCCTTAGGGTGTCCAATCTAGATGATCAATTGAAAAGGGCCCATCTGCTTTTTGTAAACAAACATGTTTCTGTCTCTGTAGGGCCCATCTGCATTTGTTAATTTTGCCCCATTTCCCCCTAAATAACCCATTTTCTCAATCGAAAAACAATTTCAACAGATTGCGGCTAACCAACCATGTTTTTTTTTTCTTGATGTAGAATTGACAGGTGTATTCTATGGGGCACACCTTGATCTGTGTCATTGACTGGATGTGTCCATTTCGCCTCATTTTCCCCTAAAAATACTGTTCTCCTGGATTAATAATTAGTTTCAACTGATTGGGGCCAACAACCCATTTTTTTCTAATGTAGAATGAGGCACAACTTGTACTGAATAACACTAGTTTACAGCATTTTTGAACTCGGTAAGCTGATGATCATTTTTGGTGTAGAATCATGCCCTGAATTCGAAAACGCGAAGGAAAAAAAATACTGTAGAGCGGAAAATTTTTCGACTTCCCATACAACGTTGATGATTTGAAATCGATTTTTGTTCTATTTTTAAGCAAAGTCGCTCACTTCAAATATCTCATTCTTCGTAATCAATGCTCCGATTGAGCTGAAATTTTTACTGTAATTTGCCAACATATGGTATGTCAAATAAACGTCGAGAAAGAATTTTTAAGTTGGTTTTTTCTTATTGAAAAAAATACATTTCTTCAAAAAATTTTGGGAATTTTGCTAAAATTTAAGAAGATTGTCCCCAAAACTCGCCAATATCTTGAATTTCATCAATCTGACGCAAAACCTGTATTCAGATGATCGAATGGTATTGTATTCAGCTTTTAATTTATGAAAAAAGATTTAAAATTGGTTGAACAAAACGCAATATATTTGAATTTTAGTAAATTACATATTTTGAAAAGTTTCAAAACTCGATATTCAGGTAAAACTCAAAAACTGTTCTACTTTAATTTTTTTTGAAGGTCGGTTTCGAAATCAGCACTAAATTGTGCTTTAAAAATTTTGGTCGTTGACAGAAGTTCACGACTTTCGTTTTATTTTGTAAACTTGTGTAATAGGACAGATCGGTGAAGTACTAGATTTGTAGTAATGAGCTGAATTTTAGTATGACGAGAAGGTCAATTCTCCGTTTCTGCAATGAAATTGCGCAAAAAGCGTGGGTATTATTATTCCTTGCTTAATGCTGTTTGAGCAAAACTTTGGGCAACAGAGTTGTTTTCTCCATTTCTTGCAACATAAACAACATAGTTATCCAAAGTTTTGCTCAAACATCATCAAATTAGGCAAGGAATAATAATACCCACGCTTTTTGCACCATTTCATTGCAGAAACGAAGAATTGACCTTCTCACCATACTAATATTCAGGTCATTACTACAAATCTAGTACTACACCGAACGTGCCCCATTGACGAGAAGGGCGCATTTTCCCTTTTCCCTTAAACACTTGATTGAGAAACAGTTTTAACTAATTTCAGCTAACAAACAACTTTTTTCTTATGCATTGATCAGTGCATATTATCAGGCATTCTTGAAGTTGTGTAATTGACAGGAAGTGGTCATTTTCCCCTAAAATACTGTTTTTCTGGATTTAAGAATTATGTCAACTGATTGTGACTAACCAAATATTTATTTTTCTTAATGTAAAATTAATCAGTGCATTTAATGGTGCACACTTCGTTTTGTTTTATGGACTGGAAGAGTCCCATTTGTCCCATTTCCACTGAAACACTATTTTACTGGATTTAAAATTAACTGCGTCTAACTAGACAACTCGAAAAATGGAATTGATCAGTACATTGTTGGCGCACAATTCGTTCTGAGTCATTTACTGGAAGGTCCCACTTTTGATCCAGAAAAACAGCATTGTTAGGGGAAAATGAGGAGGCACATCCAGTCAATGACTAGGTCCAGTCAATGATTAGGTCCTTTTTTGAGCCGGGTTCCCCCCACTGTGCATTGGGTCGAAAGGTATGAGTAAAAATATGCAGAAAAGTTGTCCACATCCTTGAAGGGTTAGTTTTTCGGCATATCCTAGGCTATAGTTCTATATTACAGGTTATGCTGCTTAATCATTATGTGGCCAACAGGGTACTCGAGTACTGAGCTCTCATTTAGAAAGCATGGTGTTAAAAAAGCCAAACATTGACGGACACGTAACGGTTAAGTAAAAATAGAGAAAAATACAAAAACCGATGTTTTCCCAAACAAACTTCAAACGGATTTATGACCGATGCTAATCTATCGCATTTAGCTGAAAATTTTACCAGATTATCATATAAAAATATAGAATTAAATAAGAAGTGGAGAAGCGTTAATAAAAGTGCGCGATTGCATCAAATCCAGCTGATGTTTCGGCGCACTATTTTTTTATTTATGCTGAATAAGTGCTCTGGAACAAAATCCCTCCTTTACGATTTATAACTCAGTTATAAATTAAAAAAAAAACGCGTGAAAAAGTCTCAAAAAAACGTTGCATAAAGTCTCTCGACGAATTATGCAAAAATCAGATGCATGGAGTTTTCGACTACGCGGCTGCGTAAATAGAAACCGCGTAAAAAAAATCTGACTGTATACAAATTTATGCAATGGCAGGCAAAGAAAGCCCTACAACTAAAGTGCTCAAAGAACACTAAGTTGAAAATAAGGCAGGTAAAGTTCCAATAGGAACGTAGAGCCACAAAGTTCTTCTACTACTAGCAAAAACTATATTTTCACGCCAGTCCTTTTCAAAAAATAATCGCCACTGGTTGCCCCTCACCCTCTAAACATAAGTAGATCAATGATTATTTTACGAGGAATCACCCTTCGAAGACCACGAAGAAATCGGTCGTACTTGAAAAAAGCTATTGACTGAAAACAGTATATCAAAGCTATGCTGTTTAACATGTGAATAACAATAAATAATAAATATTTTTTTGATCGGGTATGGCTTGATAACTTTTCCCTAAAAAGTCGCATCGTATTGCAGTCTTCAAAGGTATGATTCCTCATGAAGTTTCCTACAAAAGTCATTCATCGACTTATTTTGAGAGATCGAGGGGTGACACCTGATGATTTTTCTTTGAAAAAGAAATTTTCCCTATAGTAGGGGAGATCGGGGCATAATGGACACCCGGGGAGAAATGGACACTCCTGTTTTTGCCGAAACCGTTGATATTTATGTTTTAATGCATAAGTGTAAAGCGTGGGTCACCAAAGTGCGGCCCGCGAGCCGCACGTGATGCCGAGTTCTCTATGTTGCCGTAGAATTTCTCGCAATGTT